>NC_052165.1:63840354-64148550 GCF_902713615.1 Scyliorhinus canicula | reverse complement strand
GCGCGACAACGCAGAATCGCCGAGCAGAAACTTATAGCCAAATTCCGCACACATGAGTGCAGCCTCAACTGGGACTTGGGATTCATGTCGCATTACATTCATCCCCCACCAACTGTCCTGGCTTGAGACAATGCACACCTCTTTAACCTGAGGTTCTTACTGGGGCAACTGATTGGGTGAGAAATGCCACAGTACTCAGGCACACGAAAATCCTGTCCCCTTTGCCCTGCACATCAAATTCTGCCTCAGAGGTGCTGAACAGAAGGTGCCTCTTCTGTTGACTTCTGTTGGACCCCATACAACCATTTTTGAGCACCATGAGTTATCCTACAAATCTTTCCTTATATTCCTCTGATTGGCGCTGATTCTCCGGTCGCCAGAGAATTGGCGGACTGGCGTCAGAGCGGCGTGGTGGGATTTGCGCATCCTGCCGGTGATTCTTCGACCCGGCGCAGGCTCGGAGAATCCCGCCAACATTCTGGGATGAAAGTGGGCCCTCCAGTAAAATTCTAATTGGAATTGGACCTACAAATGCTGACTTTAATTCACAACCTGGTTACCCATAGCTCCCCTTCTTAGAGGAGTAGGATGCCACTCCAAGGCTCCACTGTTGATGGATGAGCCACTGCAACCACAGGAAACACCCCATATGTGTTATCAATCCTCATCAACTGAAATTTGGGACAGGATGTGAGACATCCAGTTATTCGGCTGTGCTGAATTTAGGGTAACGTTGCTGCACCACTTTGATTTCGAGTTTAATGGCTTTTGTCATTAAGCAAACTGGAATATATTAATTGGAATCAACACACTGACAGATTGATTATTGTACTAAGAGTTTTATAACATTTTTATACTGGTCCGTACATAAATGTGAAAGTCCTAATATAACTTCCATTTGATATTGGAGACTTGTGGTAGTTAGTTTTATTTTTGATTGGAAGATAAATCGGATCAGTCTCCTTGAAGCTGCTGTGTAATAAGTAGAAATGGAGTGATTTTCTCCTTTTAATTTTGGATTTATGTGCAATAGGAGGAATTGAAGATTTTGACTCTGCAAAATTAACTTTTGATCTCATTTATAGGTTCCACAGGATCCAATGCAATTGCGCAAAAATGTTCATTTCTGTTCAAGTTGTGGAAGTTATTTACCATCCACGGAGTTCCCCTTGTCGCTAACTTCACAGGCGCTTCGAATGTGCCGACAGTGCTTTAAGATGAATAATGAAGCTCGTCGCCGTGAAGAAGCAACCATGTACAAACTGATCCTGAAGCGGCTGAGAAAAACCGAGGCAAATTTTGAAGATGGCTCACAGCTGGCATTCTTATTACAGGTGCAATATATAAGTTATATTATAATATAAAGCTAGTATGCTTGTTTTATATTCTGTCTCAATCTGTTTTATCATTTAAAAAAAATAGAGGAAGTTATTCCCAGTGGCGGAGGTGATTTTAATGTCAAGTTAATGGTTTTATGTCTAAAAACCACATTTTTTTCCCCATATGTTGGAAATCTGAACTAAAAACAGAACCTATTTGAACTACTCAGTAGTCAAGCAAATGCTGACAGACCCCCTGGGTGTGTCTATTGATTTCTGATACTACATCTCATAGAATCATAGAATTTACGTGCAGAAGGAGGCCACTTGGCCCATCGTGTCCGCACCAGCCCCTACAAAGAGCACCCTACTGAACATGTATCCCCCCTATCCCCACAACCCAGCAACTCCCACCCAACATTTTTGGGACTCTAAGGGCAATAATTTATCATGGCCAATCCACCTAACCCGCTCATCTTTGGACTGTGGGAGGAAACCGGATCACCCGGAGGAAACGCAGACACAAGGAGAACGTGCAGACTCCATACAGACAGGAGCTGTGAAGTAAATGTGCTAACCACTATGTTATCGTGCTGCCCACAATATCCTGAAGGCCTGAATTTATAAAGCACCTCACCACTTCTCAAACACTTCACATACAGTGAAACGTGCAATGACTATTCAGGGTAACGGGCAGGAGGTTTATAGGGGATGAGAGGAAAAACATTTTCACCCAGATGGTGGTGGGAATCTGGAACTAACTGCCTGAAAGGATGTTAGAGGCGGGAACTCTCACAACATTTAATAGATGAGCAACTGAAATGCCATAGCTACAAGGCTGCGGGCCAAGTGCTGGAAAATGGGATTAGAATAAATAGGTGTTTGATGGCCAGTGCGGACACGATGGGCTGAAGGGCCTCTTTCTGTGCTGTAAAAACTACAAGACTCTCTATTATTATAAATTAACATCTAAGATTTCACAGTACATGGTATGATGCCAAAAGCAGAGAGATGAATGTGGCAGTTATCTCCTTTTTATACATGAATATTGGCCAGACCAAGAATTCCTGTTTGACTGATGTCTCCGTAATAATAAAATGTTATGCAACTTTTGATAAAATAAAGATTATGCTTTAAGATTTTTGAACCATTAGTTTGAAATGAAGTTACAAACCAGGCGTTATATTGGCAGGAACAAGATTTGAAACATCTGGTTGACAGTATTTGGGGTACGCAGTCTGCACTGAGTGCTTCGAACAATCTGAAAGATCTTACAATGATAAGATGGGATAAAAGGTTTGAGTGGTCACCATGGAACTGCATCCTCCTGACAGAAGAGGAAGCTGTGGCTCATCTTAAAATTAGCAACATTGAAAAGGTACGTACGCTCATCGCCCCACTTCTTTAAAATCTGCTATTCTTCCAATATTTTAGTATTTACTCGTTACTGTTCCGTGTTTATGGTCCCCTATTGTTGCACCCTCTAATCCTTAGCCTTTTCAGTTGGTTCATTTGTGTTTCCTCTCTAGATTTATGCCTCGATCATCTAATGTGTCCTGGTTTTGATATGTTTTTCTTATGCACTCATTGTCCTCTCATTCTGTTCGGTCCCTTATTCTTCTTCCACAAAATTTGTCAGCTTCAGGACTTTTAATTTTTATGGATCAAATGAAAAGCATAGATATTTATTTGGAACATGTCAAAGAAAACCTCACCTGTTAACATTCAACCTGAAATCACAGGCTTTTGTTGTTATTCACCATGCAGGATTATGAAGCCACATTTATTCGCAAGATCAAGCACCGGCACACTTTGGGAAAGACCTATTTTTCTCGGATTCCTGAAATAGTGAATTATGCACACACTTGCTTGATGCAAGACTTGACTTCCAAGAATGACCTCATAGTTACACGTTCATTTCGTGCTAAACAGTAGTCGTAGTTGTTAGACAACCACGTTTTAATATTTGATTTCAATTAAAAATGGCAAATTTGTTGAATAAAATGTTGTAATGCTACTCCATTCCCTCATCATAGATTATTAACAAAACTTCCCAATTGGTATCTATATAGTTGATATTTTATTTAAAGCTCTTCGATGCAAAGAGAAGTGAACTAAAGTGTAACTGGAATCAAATTTGAAAAACTTTTTGTATGAAGTCTTCTTCAATGAAATGCTATTAAAACCCACTATTTCCTCAATTACAAGAGTAATTTCCGCAGGCACCGAGCTGCAGACAGTATCTGGGATGGTATTCTCACAGGTAAAACAACAAAGCTTTCAATCATTTTGCTATGCACTGGAAATAGCGTGGGCTACACACCGTGAAATCCAGATGTCGTCACAGTAGTGAAAAACACTACCGTTTCATCTTAATGCAAACAAAAGAATACAAGGTACATTTCCTGAGAAATAAAATTATACCCAAGCAAAATATTATCAATGTGGTCTTTAACTCTGTTATTCACAATGCTCACTTATGGAGTCACGTCACTTAATAGTAACCTAAATATTTGCTGGGCCTCTGAACTAAATTAAATAACCAGTGAAAGCTTATCATATCCCTCAGGCTGAGGAATGTCTGGATATAATACTGTCAATCAAAGATCAGCTCAAAGATACAAGGAATATCATGTTGATAGCGACGTTAGTTCTTTGATGAGCCAAATAGCACACCTTTATTCTCAGGAAAAAACATAGTTCTCATTTTAACACTCGCCACTTCAGAAAAATATTCACCTAGTTCCTATATGTTTTTAAATATATTTTTATTGGTTTTCTTATGTATTTGTAACAATAAGGAAGTGTGCACAAAGAAAGTGAAAATAAGCAGGTATGAAGACATAGGAAACATATATTCAGATAAGACATTAATCGGTTGTTACAAACATACTATTAACTATGCACATGTTGTCCCATGGTATTAAAACATACCAGGACTGTGGTTGAGGCCACCAAGGTGTACCCTATTGATCTTTGCCTTGGCTGCCTCCATCGGTTTTCTTTCTCTCGATACCTTTTGCACTCACATCCCTTGCTCTCTGGGTGATGCCTCACCTCTTCCCACCCCCCCACCTCCCCTCGCCGCTCTCCCCCTTATTTGTCGCTGGTCACAAACAGGTTGGTAAATTGCTTTCATGTATTACGGAAGCCACCTTCTGATTCTCTAATGGTGAATTTTATCTTCCCCAATTTGAGGAATTCTGCAGCCGAGCAGGAGTCTCCGGTGGGTGATCAGGGAGGCAGCACGGTAGCATTGTGGATAGCACAATCGCTTCACAGCTCCAGGGTCCCAGGTTCGATTCCGGTTTGAGTCACTGTCTGTGCGGAGTCTGCACATCCTCCCCGTGTCTGTGTGGGTTTCCTCCGGGTGCTCCGGTTTCCTCCCACAGTCCAAAGATGTGCAGGTTAGGTGGATTGGCCATGATAAATTGCCCTTAGTGTCCCTTAGTGTTGGGTGGGGTTACTGGGTTATGGGGATAGGGTGGAGGTGTTAACCTTGGGTAGGGTGCTCTTTCCAGGAGCCAGTGCAGACTCGATGGGCCGAATGGCCTCCTTCTGCACAGTAAATTCTATGAAAGTCTAGGGCTTCTGTCCCTCTCCTTTAAAAATACTGGCTGTTCTGATACCCAGAAGACTGCCACTAGTGGGCGTGGCGCCACCCTCACCCCGAAAACCTTGGCCATGACCTTGAAAAAGGAGGTTCAGTACTCAACAAGTACTGGGACAGGACCAAAACATGTGGGTGTGGTTGGTCGGGCCTCCCTAGCACCGTTCACATTTGTCTTCCACCTCCGGGAAGAACCCGCTCATGCGTGTTCTGGTCAAGTGTGCCCTGTGCACCACCTTTAGCTGCGTTAATCTCAGCCTTGTGCATGAGGAGATAGAGTTCATCCTATGCAGTGCCTTGATGCAGTCCTCCCCCATCTCCATGCCCAGCTCTTCCCTTCACTTTACACATGTCTTGTCAAGTGGGCCCTTACCTCTTCTAGCAGTCATCCGTACATGTCAGCGCAGTTACCGTTTCCTAGATTGTCCGATGTTTGAAGTCTGTCCAGTAGGGTGTGTCCAGGTAGCTGAGGGAACATTGCGGTCTCCTTGTGGAGGAAGTTCCTTAATTGCATGTAACTGCGCTCGTCCCATTTCAGAGCTGAAGCTTGTCCTTTAGTTCCCCTAGGGTCATTAGTCTGCTGTTGATATTCCTTTCTCCTGTCTCACTTTTTAAAGGAAACGTCAATTGTTGCCGTGGATGCATTTATGGTTTTTGCAGTTGGGGACCATAGCAGACATTGCATCCAGGTTGAAATGGTTCCTGAGCTGATTCTAAGTCCTAAGCTTGGCCACCATCACCAGGCTTCTCAAATACTTGGATAGGGGAAATGGGAGTGAGGCTGTGGCCAGTGTGTGAAGGCATGTATTCATACAGGAGGTCTCCTCCATTCGCACCCATTTTGCCCCCAGCTCTCTAATTCCCCCCATACCTTTTCTGCGTTAGCCACCCAGTGGTGGAATAGGATGTTTGGGAGGGCCGACACCCCGTATTCCTCAGTCTTTGTAGGATGCTCTAACAGGTCATAAGGTTCCACCTCCCCCAACCCTCCCCCCGCCCCTCCCACACACACACACAAACGTCATGATTAGTTTGTCTACTTTGGTGAAGAAGGCCTTGGGGATGAAGAATGGGAGTGATCTGAACAGGAAGAGGAATCTTGGCAGCACGTTCATCTTAATTGCCTGTATTCTTCCCACCAAGGAGAACAGGAGCGAGTCCCACCTCCACAGGTCTCTCTTTACCTCTTCTACAAGACGATAGGTTCCACTTAGGGATCTGTGTCCAGTCGTGGACTATCTGGATCCCCAAGAATCGAACTTTGGTTTGGGCCAACTTGAACGTTAGCTTCCCAGCTCTGATTTCACCTGCCACCCTCCCGCACCCCCGCTCCACCCCCGGCACGGGTTCATGAGGAAGATTTAGCTCTTGCTCAGGTTGAATCTGTAAACTGAGAATGCTCCGAACTCCCTCAGGAGAGGAGTTCCATTATTCCTCCTATGCTGGCCAGGGCATTTGAGACATAGAGGATCATAGGCAGATCATCCACATTGAGTGAGACTCTGCTCCCTGTTTCCCCTCTGGATGCCTCTCCACCCCTTTGCTGATCTGGGAGCGATAACAAGTGGCTCAATTGTGAGGGAAAATAGCAGCGGGGATAAAGGGCGTCCCTGCCTAGCGCCTCCATGCAGCTGGAAGTAGTCAAACCTGGGAGCTCAGTTTCTTCCCACAAATCCTGAAAGACGTGCTGTAAGGTAATTTGGACGTTCTGAATTCTCCCTCTATTACTTACCTCTCTTCCCCTCCCCCTCCCCGGTTCACTGTTTTGCCCCCACCTTCTGCCAGGAACTCACTCCCTTTCGGGAGCTGTCCTGCAGCCCCGAGCACTCTTTTTATTCCCATGCACTAGCATTCTCGCCCGCAGCTCTTTTTGCTCTTGGACCATTTTCCCTTACCCGACCCTCCCTTCTCACTTCAGTGTACTTCATTTTGATTAAGTGCCCACTCTTTCTCCTGAAACTCGAGTTTTGCAATCATTGCCTGTGATGGTTCCCCAGATTTGGGCCTTTGCCGGAGCGACTTGTCGACCTGGTCTACCTCTGGGGTTTGGCGAAGCGTTTCCCTCTGACCAGCTTCCCAAGCATCTTCGAATCGTACTCGGATGGGTTTCTGCCCTCTGTGTCCTCAGGTAGCCCGACAATTCTCAGGTATTGGTGTTGGGGCCTGTTCTCCTGATCTTCCACCTTCCCCTTGAGCGCTTTCTGGCCTGTTACCAACCTTTGCCACCTCAGCCTCGAGTGAAGCGATCCACTCGCTATGGCTGCTTTTTCCAGGTACCAGACCATCACTTCCCAGGCCTCCAGTCTCCTGTCTGTTCTGTCAACACCTTTTTAATGGGGGCCAGAGCAATTTCCATGGCTAACCTCATGGCTGACATGAGGTCCTCTTTTATAGAGTCTTTGTGCTTCTGGAGCTCTATTGAAAGAAGCTCAATCAACTCCTCCATCGATGAGTAGGCCGGTGTTTGCGTTGGTGACCCTGCACGGTCTGCCACACCGCTCTTCATGTCCCCTCGCTCGGAGGTCTGGGTTCTCTTTGTTGGAAGGACGTCAGCTATGTTCGACTGGACGTGAGAACACAGCTTTGGGAGGTCCCACCCCTACTGCACACTGCCCAGGAGTTTGGTGAGGGCTCCCTCAGACAATCTAGGTTCAGGTTTCCTGGCAGCCATCTGCCCCCCGACTGGATCTGGAACAAGTACTACAGAGTGCTGGGGAGGTGTTTATATGGAGCTCCCCACTGATT
The DNA here is from genome assembly GCF_902713615.1 of Scyliorhinus canicula. NCBI lineage: Eukaryota > Metazoa > Chordata > Chondrichthyes > Carcharhiniformes > Scyliorhinidae > Scyliorhinus > Scyliorhinus canicula. Next base: position 64,140,876 of record NC_052165.1, on the reverse strand, counting down.
GCAGAGATTAAGTTGCCCCGGGTTGAGTGAATCAGTGGGAGGCCACCTCGAGCATGGCGTGATTCTTGTGGAAAAAATTGCTAAGGAGGTTCAATATTCCGTGAGATTTGCTGCCACTGATGCGATTTCCACCAGTTTTTGCACCGGAACCGACTCTTTGCCAAATTTTGTGAAGATCCCGCCCAATATATAGAAATGAACCATTTTCTGGACCAAAATAAGAAATGTCCGCAGCAGTGTATTTCTTCTATGTGCACAGTGGGTAGCACTGTTGCTTCACAGAGCCAGGGTCCCAGGTTTGATTCCCAGCTTGGGTCACTGTCTGAGGAGAGTCTGCACTTTCTCCCCGTGGGTCTGCATGGGTTTCATCCGGGTGCTCTGATTTCCTTCCACAAGTCTCAAAAGATGTGCTGTTAGGTGAATTGGACATTCTGAATTCTCCCTCTGTGTACCCGGACGTGCATCGGAATGTGACTTTTCACAGTAACTTAATTGCAGTGTTAATGTAAGCCTACTTGTGACAATAAAGATTATTATAAAGTACAAAACATTTTTGAGTACAGTGATGTCCCATTAATTCACTGCAAGGCGATGAGAGTGAGTGAACATAGGCTTTATTAACCAAGAACTTGCCTGCCTGTGTCTGCTGTACAAATGAGCGCCGCCCCCAGGCGGCCGATCTATATACCGTCTGAGGGGGGCGGAGCCAGAGGCGTACAATACCTGGAAGGAGATCACATTACCATTGGGCCACAGTGCTACACAGACAGCTGATACTATAGTGAATACATTCACCCCCTGTTAAAAAAATGAAGTCCAGCGGGGTGAAGTGGGATCATCAAATGTTCAGTCTGTCTGGATGCCGGATTGTTCTTTTGGACCTCCTCAGCTCTGGAGGTGCGGCGAGTACGGGCTTTGCAGTTGTTGACTCCAAGAGTGTGTTGTCAGGAGCTTCGATCCGGTGTGTCGGCGACTGTTGAGGAGTGGGGGTAGGCATGGGGGTGGTGGGTGGTGGATGGCGGCAGCGTAGTCTCGGGACAGTACAGGAACCCCGGGGGGCATAAGGGATTTGGAGTGTGGCGATATGTGGTGGGGGGGGGGCACGTTGGCCCTGGGAACCAGCGGGAGCCAGGTCCCGGAGGGAGACCATGTCTTGCCGTCCGTCTTGGTGCGCGACGTAGGCATTTGGGGGTTTGGTGTGCATCAGCTGGACCCTCTCGACCAGGGGGTCGGTCTTATGGCTCCTCGTATGCGTCCGGAGAAGGACAGGTCCCGGAGTTGTTAGCCAGGATGGAAGCAAGAGCCCGGAGATGGACTTCCGGAAAGACAAATGGTCGTGAGGGGTCTCGTTCGTGGCTGTGCTGAGGAGCGAGCTAATGAAGTGGAGCGTGTCGGGGAGGACCTCCTGCCAGCGGGGGGTCGGGAAACTTATAGACTGAAGGGCAAGAAGGACGGCCTTCCAGACCGTCGCGTTCTCCCTCTCCACTTGCCCGTTTTCCTGCGGGTTGTAGCTCATAGTCCTGCTCGATACGATACCCTTGCTGAGCAGGTACTGACACAGCTCAACGCTCATGAAAGAGGTGCCCTGGTCACTGTGGACATATGCAGGGAAACCGAGCAGGGTGAAGATGCTGTGCAGTGCCTTTATAACGGTGGCCGAGGTCATAGCGGGACATGGGACAGCGAAGGGGAAGCGGGAGTACTCGTCAATGATAGTCAGGAAGTATACGTTACGGTTGGTGGAAGGGAGGGGCCCTCTGAAGCCAATACTGAGGTGCTCAAAGAGCCGGGAGGCCTTTACCAGGTGGGCCTTGTCTGGCCGGTAGAAGTGCGGTTTGTACTCTGCGCAGACTTGGCAGTTCCTGGTCATGGCCCTGACCTCCTCGGTGTAGGGCAGGTTGTGGGCCTTAATAAAGTGGATGAGCCGTGTGACCCCCCGGGTGACAGGGGTCATTGTGGATGGCCCGAAGTCAGTCATCCTGCGCGCTGGCGCATGTACTGTGGGACAGGGCATCTGAGGGCTCATTGAGCTCCCCAGCACGATACCTGATATCATAAGTGTAGGTGGAGAGCTCGATCCTCCACCTCAAGATTTTGTCGTTTTTTTTTATTTTGCCCAGTTGTGCATTGTCAAACGTGACGGCTACCGACCGTTGGTCGGTGATAACAGTGAACCTCCTACCGGCTAGGTAGTGCCTCCAGTGCCGCACAGCTTCCACTATGGCTTGCGCTTCCTTCTCGACAGCGGAGTGTCGAATCTTGGAGGCGTGGAGGGTTTGGGAAAAGAAGGCTACCGACCTGCCCGCCTGGTTGAGGGTGGCGGCCAGGGCGACGTCTGATGCATCGTTCTCTACCTGAAAAGGGATGGACTCGTCCACTGCGTGCACCGCGGCTTTGGCAATATCTGCCTTGATGCGGTTGAAGGCCGAGCGGGCCTCAGCCGGCAGGGGGAATATCGTGGCTTTGATAAGTGGGCGGGCTTTGTCCGCATAGTTGGGGACCTACTGGGCGTAATAGGATAATAGTCCCAGGCAGCGTTTGAGGGCCTTGGGGCTGTGGGGAAATGGAAGTTCGATGAGGGGGCGCATGAGGTCGGGGTCGAGCCCCGTTTTCAATGACATAGCCGAGAATGGCTAGCCGGGTAGTGCAGAAAACGCACTTCTCTTTGTTATATGTGAGGTTGAAGGATTGGACGACCTGGAGGAACCTCTGGAGGTTTGCGTCGTGGTCCTGCTGATCATGGCCGCAGATGGTAACATTGTCCAAGTATGGGTATGTAGCCCACAACCCGCACTGGTCCACCATTCGGTCCATCGTTCTCTGAAAAACCGAGACCCCGTTAGTGACGCTGAAAGGGACCCTGAGGAAGTGGAAAAGTCGGCCGGCTGCTTCAAAAGCAGTGTAGTGGCGCTCATCTGGGCGGATCGGGGGCTGATGGTAGGCAGACTTCAGATCGACCGTAGAGAACACCTGGTACTGCGTGATCTGGTTGGCCATCTCCACTATGCGGGGGAGGGGGTACGCATCAAGTTGCGTGAACCGGTTAATGGTCTGACTGTAGTCCACAACCATGCGATTATTTTCCCCGGTCCTGACGACCACCAGGGGCTCTCCACTTGTCCTCTCCAGGGGCTGTTGCTGGCCTCGATGATCCCCTCCCTCAAGAGTCGCTGGACCTCCGACTTGATAAAAATCATGTCTTGTGAACTGTACCACCTGCTCCTGGTGGCGACTGGCTTACAGTCGGGGGTGAGGTTCGCAAAGAGCGAAGGGGGGGGACCTTAAGGGTTGCGAGGCTGCAAACAGTGAGGGGGGGGAAGGGGTCCGCCAAACTTAAGCATCAGGCTTCGGTGACTGCATTGGAAATTGAGCCTAAGCCGTAGGAGTGCACAGAGGTGAGGGAGGACATACACTTGAGATTGGGCGTACTCAGCACCCTGTATCGCGAGGTTCGCTACACAGTAGCCCCGGATCTGTACCGAATGGGATCCGGAGGCGAGGGAGATTGTTTGGGATACGGGGTAGATGTGGAGGGAGCAGCGCCTTAGCGTGTCGGGGTGAACAAAGCTCTTTGTGCTCCCAGAGTCGAAAAGACAGGGATCTCGTGCCCATTGACCTGGACGGCCATCATTGACGTCCTCAGATGCTTTGGCCGCGACTGGTCGAGGGTTACTGCACCGAGCTGCGGGTAGTCTGCGTGGTCCGAGGTATCGAGGTCACAAGATGGCGGCCCCCACGGGTCGCATGTGTCGGGCTGAGTCGAAGATGGCGACCAAGATGGCTGCCCCCATCAGTCGCATGTGTCGGCTGGTGTTGAAGATGGCGGCCAATATGGCCGCCCTCACGGGTCGCACGAGCTGCACGAGGTGGGTGACACGTCTTAAAGGGGCGGTACCTGCAGGCACGCAGCCACCTGGTGGGGTCTGTGGGCCTGAGAGTCCGTGGATCGGGCCTGGTGAGCTTTCAACTTCGGGGCTTTGGATTGGGCCAGACAGACTCCGGCAAAAAGTCCCTTTTTGCCGCAGTCGCTGCATGTCGCGGTGCGGGCTGGGCAACGTTGCCAGGGGTGTAGGCCCTGCCCGCAGAAGTAGCACGCCAGTCCCCCGGGCTGCAAGGGCAGCCGTGCGGCACAGGCCTGAGACGTAGTCGGGTCTGGTGTCAGCCGTGTCTGTGGTGCTCACGAGGGGTTCGCTGGGTCTGCCGGGAACGCGCTGAGGTTTTAGTAGGCCACCTCCAACGAGGTGGCTAGTTTTACCGTGTGATGTACCATCAATTGGACGCGAGACACGATGAAGGTCCAAACTCAGGCTTTAATCAGCTAGATGTTAACCCGGTGGTCGACTACAGAGAAAGGCCGACCGCCGGAAACTCTGGGTACTTATACCCCGCCTCGGAGGCGGGGTTTACTTGCCTCTCGACCAATTGGTGAGCAGTCACATGACTAGTCCCAGCCAATCAACCGAGAGGCACATGACCAGCCAGAGCCAATGGGAAACCATTGCTCTGCACCAATGGCAGTGCTCCTATCCATACCACCACATTCACCCCTTGTGTAGAAAGATGCCGGGGGGGGGGGGGGGGTGTTGCAAGGGGAAGAGGTAGAGGGGGGGGCAAGGACTGGTGGTATGAGTAGAGACAATCGAGAAGATGGGGGCTGCCCACTGGCTCGTGGCAACAAAACGAATATAGTTGGATGCAAAAATATTACAATAGAGTCCAATAAAGTCCCATGGTTGCATCAGATGGACACGATCAGCCTGTTGGGTTCCCGTGGTGCTCTGGTGGACCATCGCAGTGGAGCCGGTGATGTCGGGCCGGTGGTCGTCCTTGACTCCAGGAGCGTCGATCGTAGATGTGTCTCCGTATCCTGGGCCAGTGGTGGAGACGCTGTGATCGGGGAAGACGGGGCATGTGCTCTGGGTCGTGGGGGTCGCTGGGGGAAATCGGGATTGGGCGGGAGGTGTTGATGCGGGGGGGGGGAGGCCACACGCCGGCGGGTGCCAGGTCCCGAAGCGAGACCGTATCCTGCCGACCGTCGGGATACTCCATGTACGCATACTGCGGGTTAGCGTGGAGTAACTGGACTCGCTCAACCAACGGGTCGGACTTGTGCACCCACACATGCTTCCGGAGCAAGATGGGCCCGGGGGCGGCCAGCCAGGTCGGGAGAGGGGATCCGGAGGACGACTTCCATGTTGGGGTGGACAAAACTTTCCGTGCTCCCGGAGTCCAGTAGGCATTTTGTCTCATGCCCGTTGAGCTGGATCGATGTTGTTGTCTTGGCGAGTGTGCGTGGTCGCGACTGGTCAAGCGTGATGGAAGCAAGTCGTGGGGAGAGTTCCAGATCGTCCTCGGTGGCAGAGTAATCGCTGGCAGGGCCTTCTGTGTTGGCCTAAGATGGCGGCGCCCAGGACCCGCACGTGGAGTCGGGGCCCCAAGATGGCGGCGCCCAGGACCCGCATGTGGCGTCCGGGGCCCAAGCTGGTGGCGCCCGTGGGACCCTCATGGCGGCTGGGGGCCGGGTCAGCGGCATCTGTGGGCCGGTCAGGGCAACAGAGAGCGGGGGTAGGGAGGACCGTGGGCCTGTTGCGGGGGCCGGGAGGCGGGCTGGAGAGGTCGGTGCGCAGCGCTGGGCCCTGGGAGGGCCCGGGGGGAGGGGCGATCCTTGGTTGCTGCGTGGAACAGCAGTGACCGACCTGGTCTGGCAGACCACAGACTAATGGCCCTTCTTCCTGCAGCTCTTACACAGAGCGAAGCGGGCCAGGCAGCGCGGGCAGGGGTGTTTAGAGAGAGGCCGCAAAAATAGCAGTGGGGCCCCGCTAGCTTGTCGGTGCGTCCCGCTGCGCAGGCCTGGGGGGGTCGGGGTCAGCGGAGGACGGAGGTGACGCGTGCCTTGATGTCCAGGGGGTTGCCGCGCGGCCGGGGGCATATGCGCGAGCGTTCAGGTTGGCGACCTCCAGGGAGGTTGCGAGAGTCCGTGCCTCAGCTAGGCTGAGGGCGTTCTTCTCCAGCAATCGCTGGCGGATAGAGGAGGATTGCATGCCGGCAACGTAAGCGTCTCTAATTAAAAGTTCCATGTGCTCTGTCGCAGAAACTTGGGGACAGGCGCAATTTCTCCTCAGAGCCACGAGGGCCTGGTAAAAAACGTTGAGAGACTCACCAGGGAACTGTTGTCTAGTAGTCAGGAGATACCGTGCATATACTTTGTTTACCGGCCAGAGAAAGTGTCCTCTTAGAAGATCCATGGCCGCGTCATAACCGTTTTCGTCCTCAATCATTGAGTATACCGCCGTGCCCACGCACGAGTGGAGGATGTGGAGTTTCTGCTCCTTGGTGGGCTTTCTGGCTGCAGGCGTCAGATAACTGTTGAAACACGCCAGCCAATGTTTAAAGGTTGCAGGCGCATTCGAAGAATGTGGGCTGATACGGAGGCAATCAGGCTTGATGCGTAGCTCCATTTCAAAATTCTAGCTAATTAAATTGATGTACCATCAATTGGACGTGAGACACGATGAAGGTCCAAACTTAGGCTTTAATCAGCTAGATGTTAGCCCGGTGGTCGACTACAGAGAAAGGCCGATCGCCGGGAACTCTGGGTACTATACCCTGCCTCAGAAGCAGAGTCTACTTGCCTCTCGACCAATTGGTGAGCAGTCACATGACTAGTCCCAGCCAATCAACCGAGAGGCACATGACCAGCCAGAGTCAATGGGAAACCAGTGCTTTGCACCAATGGGAGTGTTCCTATCCATACCACCACACCGTGTCCTGTGGTCAGTGGCCCAGTTTTCCAGCAGTCGCTGCCGGATGTAGTTAGACTGGACCCCAGCCATGTAGGTGTCCTGGATCATCAGTTTCATGTGCTCATCGGCCGTCACGTCCTTGCAGTTGCAGTTACGGACGAGTAGCTTCAGGTTCTCCAGGTACTCGTCCAGCGATTTCCCGTGCATTGACTGCGGGTAGTGAGGAGGTGCCGTGCGAACACTTCGTCCACGGGCTTCACGAACTGTCTCTTTTGGATCGCAACCTCCGCTTCATCCGTGGCCGCATCCTGAATCATACCCGATGTTCGGTGGCTCACCCAGCCGTGGAGGATGTGCAGCTTGAGGACATCGGAGAGAGGCGCTTCGAAGGAGTCGAGGTAGGCCTCAAAACAGCGGAGCCAGAGGAAGATGATTTCCTTAGCTTCTGCTGTTTGCGCGTCGAGTTCCAGCGTATCAGGCTTTAGAGCGGCTTCCATAGTGATATCTTTGGTTAATAAATTGATGAACCATTAATTCACTGCAAGACGATGAGAGTGAGTAAACATAGGCTTTATTAACCACGAACTTGCCTGCCTGTGTCTGCTGTACAACTGAGCTCCGCCCCCAGGCGGCCGGCCTATATACCATCTGAGGGGGACGGAGCCAGAAGCGGAGTCCACCAGGTTCCAGTACAATACCTGGAAGGAGATCACATTACCATTGGGTCACAGTGCTACACAGACAGCTGATACTATGGTGAATACATTCGCCACATACAGATTTATGATGTAGTTACATATGGTGCACAGAGGAAATCTTTATCCTCAAAATTTATAGAATATCAAAGGTATTCTAAAAATATTGTACACTCATTATGGATTTATGGATCTCTATACTGTCCTTTGTACCAGATATTCAGTTGAGAAATAAAACACAAAAAAAGGAAGGGATACTTACTTTTGAAGCTAGTAGGTACTTGGTGATTTTGGACTTAAGCAACTTGTGTTCTCATTACTGATTACAAATTTACTCTTTATGTCATTGCTTCATAACACATTAGGAAATGCAAAATTATTTTGTATCTTTTCCTTCTCCTAAATGCCGTTTCATTATTATTTTTTTCCTGCCCATCTGTTTTATCAGAGTTTTAACCAAAACAAAAGGAATACTGGACAAACCTGGTTGGTTCTGGACATTACAGAGATCTGACCAAGAGGGTTGGCTTTTTAAAAAATACATATATGTTTTTTTTTCAGTGCATTTTAATCTGAGGTGTGTCCCTCTGAAAGAACCATGGCTCGAGATCATTGTTTGCTGCTGCTGCTTTGCTGTATTTTAGCTCGCTTTTTTCAGGGCATTTCTGCTGTGGATCATGTCCCTGTGCTGATGTGGTCGACCTTCAGGTAGGCCTGAGACCAATGTTGTAGGAAAACAAAGTCAGAAAGGTTACTGAGTTGTAAGTTAATTCTTTTCCAGCAACCTACCATGGATGAGCATTCTGCTGTAAAATGAAGTCAGAGGACGTGAGCTTTTAAGTTAAATCAAAGTAAATTCCTTTGTGTGAGTAGATTGCAAGTGATGCCAGGAAAGAAATTCCAAGTGTGCTATAATGAAGATTGTGTAAATATGGGCTAATTTCCTTTGGGGAAAGTGCAAGTATTAACTTAAAGATGTTTCTGTTAAAAAGATATTTGTACCTCCACATGCATGTCCAGCATTTTGGCAGTTTTTATTCTCTACATCACAATTAACCTAAATATATTAATAAGAAGGGTAAAAAGGCAATAAGTTATAATGTAATCGTCAGTTAATGTTTGAATTGTACATGGATACTTATTGCAGGTGCTTGAAATTTCTAACGATTATGAATTAATCTTGAGATTGTGAAAACTGAAAGAGGTTAGATCCAATTTTGCAATTTTTAAAATTGAATACCGTTTTGCGTTTCTTTTTCTGATTCCCTCAGTCAATAGGCGCACTGCCAATTGTGGTTACGTCTTCGTAACATACTGGGGTGCGTAGTGAGTGCGTCAACATGTATCAATGCCAATCGAAGGATGTCTGACTAGAAATCTATTGAATGGGTGCTTAGCAATTGAGTACAAGCTTTTAAAACAGTTGAAAAATTCTCATTCTGCAAGATACATATTGGAGTCGGGATGGTTTAATGTGGTCACATATTTCAGTAATCACTTATTGACTGGGCTTAGTTGTAAAAGGCATTTGCCATTCGCCTTGCATATAGTTTGGGGTTTATCAAAGGAGATTTCCGGTCATCATGCATCTATCTTGATGTGGCACACTATACATGTGATCCATAGTATCCCTGAACAAGATAAACAGCAGGGTGGCTATTTAATCGATCAGGTGGAAGAATCCTCGCCCAGGCACAGATTGCAAAGCAGGAAGTAAAATGCACAAAATATAAATTAAATTTGAATCAATGCAAGGAAGTAAAATGAAGATTAAGGGGGATTAAAGAAGAAAAACAGAAAAATAGAAAAACAGAAAAAATAGAGTAAAGAAATTAATTTATTTAAAAATCTACAAGATTTTCTCCTGAGAGAATGTGATTCTACACTTAGGGGAGGTTACTGGGTAACAAGGCCTCCATTGATTATATGTGCAGCATGGTTGCACAGTGGTTTGCACTACCGCCCCACAGCACCAGGGCCTCGGGTTCAATTCCAGCCTCAGGTGGCTGTCCATGCGGAATTTGCACTTTTTTCACCGTCACAGCGTGGGTTTCCCCGGGTGCTCCGGTTTCCTCCCAAAGATGTGCGGGTTAGGTGGATTAGCCATAATAAATTGTCTCTTAGTATCCAGAAATGTGCAGGTTAACTCATCGGGGTAAGAGGATAGGGCGGGGTGGACAAGTGAGTGGATATGAGTAGCATGCTCACTTGAAGGGGCGAATGGCCTCCTTCTGCACTGTAGGGATTCTATAGCTGCTGGCTCCGGTGTGCAAAATACTCACCCATGCTCAGCATTCATACAATGAAAACCTTGCTACCACAGGTTAAAAACCCACTCATTGCTTTGAAACTTAATGGATCGAGGGAATTCTTTTCCCTCACGTAGTCCTCCCCCCACATTGCCCTGATCAAATAATGGGCAGGATTCTCCATTCCACCATGCTTGCGGGATTCTCCGGTCCTACTGCAGTGAATGGAGATTTGACTGACCACCAAATTCTCCGTTCTCGCCTTCAGTGGTAGTGAGGCGGACTCGCGACAGAGAATCCCGGCCAATGTCTTTTCTCATGGTTTCCATTTTTCAAAACCAACGGTAATAGTTTGCTTCTTTCTCTTTCCCTCATTGCTTGCTGGAGAGATGCCATTGTAATTCAGTAAACAATTCCAGTGCAATCCCTTGGATCAGTCAAGCTGTGGACATTCAACTAGATTAGCTGCTCTTTAAATGGTCAAAAAGTGGATGGTGCAAGGCCAAAGGGAGTGGAAGTGGGACAAGTAAAGAGGAAGGACGAATGGGAGACTGATAACAGCTACCGACTGAAAGCAAAGGCAGGAGAAAAACAAGAGTCAAGCCAAAACCTGCAGAGAAAAACAGGGGCAGAGAATGTGGTCTTAGATTGTTGAACTCGCGGCGGATCTGCAATGTTATAAAATGCGATATTGGCCGAAATTCTCTGGCATTGCCGTTCAGTTTTCCCACCAGCAGCATACTCCCACCAGTGGGTTTCTGGCGGTGTGGGGTGGTTACAATGGGAAATCTCATTGACGATCAGCGGGGAGATAGAATCCCACCGCCACCAGCAAACAACGCGTGGCCGAGAAACACGCGGCTGGGGACCAGAGAATCCCGCCCGCTGTTCTTCAAGCTTATGTTGAGGTTCATTGGAAGACTGCAGCCCGAGGACAGAGATATCAGCGTTAGGGTGAGGTGGAGAATTAAAATGACATGACTGCAAGCTCAGGGTCACGCTTGCAGACAAAATGTAGGCATTCTATACAACGGTCACCCAAACTGCATTTGATCTCCCCAGTGGAGAGGAGACCACATCGCGAGCAGCAAATACAGTATATTAAATTGAAAGAGGCACAAGGAAATGATAGTTTCACCTGGAAGGTGTGTTTGGACCTTTGAACAGTGAGGAGAGAGGAGATAAATGGGCAGGTGCTGCATCTTCTGGGTTTGTATGGAAAGGTTAATGGGAAGGGGAGGGTGTGTTGTGGGTGATTGAGGCATGGACTAGGGTGTTGCGAGGGGGGTGATTCCTTTGCAGTGCTGAAAGAAGGTGGAAGCACGGTGGCATCAGGCAGGAGGTGGCAGGAAGATGATTAGTTGAAATGGAGAGTGGTGGTGGTGTGGAAGATGAGTACAAGGAGAACCTGTTCTGCCTCAATGTGGGAAGGGAAGGAGTGAGAGCTGAAGTGCAGGGAATAGAACAGAAATGGTCGAGGGCCCTGTCTACCTCAGTGATGGGGAGTGGGGGCCATGAATGGAAACTTGGAGAATGGAATAGAAGGGTGTGAAGGAATTTACTTGAGGTAGCTGTGGGAATTTATGGGCTTATAATGAATATTCGTTGATAGCCTATCCCCAAAAATGGAGCCTGAAAAGTGCATAGAAGGAAAGGAAGAGTTAGAGATGGAGTATGTGAGGGTGAGAGCAGGGTGGAAATTAGAAGCAAAGTTGATGATGAAGTTTTCCAGTTCAGAATGAGAGCAGGCAAACGGTACTGATATAGCCACCAATGTACCAAGAGAAAGAGGTGCGGGAGGGAGTCCGAGTAGGACTGGAATAATGAATGTTCAACATATCCTAAAAAAAGAGCACACATAGGCTAGGACCCATGCAGGCATCCAAAGAAACACCTTTTACTTGGAGGAAGTGAGTGGTGGAATTGAAGGAGATGTTGTTCAGAGTAAGAACAAGCTCAGGCAGACAGAGGAAGGTGGTGGTGGTTGGAGGCTGGTTGGACCTGGGCTGAAGTAAAAAGTGGAGAGACTTCAGAACGTCCTGGTGGGCGACGGGGTGTAAAGAGGGGGGGGGGGGGGGGGGGAGACAGTGTAGGACCAGTACATTGGAAACTGTTAAAGTTCTGGAGCACATGGGAAGAATCATAGATGTAGGTGGGAAGAGACTAGACAAGGGGAGATAGTCAAGATTTGAAGAAATCAGTTCAGTGGGGCAGGAACAGGTTGAAACGATGGGTGTATCAGTGCAGTCCTATGCCTGGAAGTGCGCTGCTCAGGGTTGGAGCATTGTGAGTTTAGAGGATGTGGAGGGAAAATCTCCAGTGAAGTCAAGGTCAGTGACTGTCCAGGATATAGTGGTTTTATTTTCCGTGCTGGGGCTGTGATCCAGTGGAGGCAGGAGGAAGTGGCGAGAGAGTTGCCATTCAGTCTCTGCTAGGTAGAGGTCAGTCTCAGCAGCTTTGATAAAGATGTCAGACCTGGTGGAACAGAGTGCAGCAAAGTCGGAGAAAGACAGATTAGAATGAGTGAAGGGAGCAAAGAGATTGAGATTCCAGGTGGAAACATTAAAAAATGTCTCTGTGCCGTGGCCGGAAGAGGTGGGCGCGGAGGAGAACACGGCGGAACACAAGCTCAGTGTTCTGCCGAGCTTAAACTTCATACTGGAATGAAGCTGAGATCTTTGCTAAGGTTAGAGAGGGAAAGGTCGCAATGAATATAAACCTTCTCGTTTGTTCTTTTTCCCAGCTTCCCCCATTTCACTTGCATCTCTAACTTTTCCCAGGTTTGATGAAAGGTCATTAACCTGAAATGTTAATTTTGATTCTCTCCCCACTTGTGCTGGCAAACCCGATGGTGTTTTCAGTACTGTCTGTTTTATTCTAAGTTAGGGATAAGCTTCACAGGAAGCACAATACTGTCCAAGATAACCAATCTCATGAGTGCAATCGTGTAGACCATTATAGAATGCTAATTATGTTTAATTAGCCTTTGTCTCAGTGCAAACTGTAGTAGAAAGGTCTGACACACACAGGGTTAATATGGGACTGAGTACTGTACTGCCCACAGGTAAGAAAGCACATGACCTAAACCTAAGGTCAGTATGGTGTTGGCCAGAGATGTGTTAAGACATATGATGGAGATGGCTCCATAGCTGTACCCTTTACTGCATAGTTGTATGTAGTTACAAGTTTTTAATAAAGACTTGCTGTTAACATACAGAAGACTACTTGAACAGATGTGTTCTGAAACCAATACCATCCCAACACAAACAGGAATACTTACATTTTTTTAATGCTCAAGTCGTGTTTGAGTTGCAAACATGTCTGTATCCAGTTGAAGGAAGTTTCTTTCCTGTTCAGTTCAGTTGTTCCAGGGCAGTGACTGGTAAAGATGGTAATGTGTATAGTGACTGCTTTTACTGCCTTAAAACCTACACAAGAATCAGTGTATGAAGGTCAAAACAAAGATTACATAATTTTCATAAGCGCAGCCAACACTTGACGCAAAGATATGCCTCGAGTATCTACGGTGGTGCGGCATAGTGTCAGAGGAATGGATTTGTCTGAATAACTTGTGAAGGCGACTGATTCCCCCCTTCACCTCTTGTGTGGTTCCTGACTGCCTTTCCTTTGTTGCTTTGTTCATGAAATATTTCTGCCTCAGCTTCTCCTCGTTCTCAAGGCTCTTCCTTTCAAATCCTTTCTGATGTACACCTGTTACAATTTAAAAACATTTTTTAGTGTGCCCAATTCATTTTTTCTAACTATGGGGCAATTTAGCGTGGTCAATCCACCTAACATCTTTTGGGTTGTGGGGGCGAAACTCCAAACAGAGAGTGAACCCGAGACCTTGGCACCGTGAGGCAGCAGAACTAACCACTGCGCCACCGTGCTGTCCCTGTTATTATTTTTAAAAGCTTAATCTTAAGTTTCCATTGTTTATATCTCAAATTAAAACAAGAGGATACACCCTCAAAACATACAATTATTATCCGTACCATAAACCAAATAATTAAAGAGATGCTGGAACAGAGGCTCCTTGGAACTGAAAGTGGAAGCCATGCTTTGTGTGTGAAAGACTAAGGGCGGAATTTTCCGTCGGCGAGATCCTCCACTACGCCGACAGCGCACTCACGCCCACGGATTTCCCGACGGTGTGGGGTTGGCCAAAATGGGGAGCCCCATTGGCCAGCTGCCAGTACAGAGGATCCTGCTGCCGGCACGGGCGCACCGCACCAGAAAATGGATGTGACAGGACAGAGAATCCGGCACTAAGTTTGTGATGCATTCCCGATGAAGTTACGATGGCGGAACGCCAGTAATTGAATTTCATAGAATTTACAGTGCAGAAGGAGGCCATACAGTCTTTGGACTGTGGGAGGAAACCAGAGCACCCGGAGGAAACGCACGCACACACGGGGAGGATGTGCAGACTCCACACAGACAGTGACCCAAGGCGGAATCGAACCTGGGACCCTGGAGCTGTGAAGCGATTGTGCTATCCACAATGCTACCGTACTGCCCAATTGTGTCTCTTCTGTTCTGCGTGTTGCTGCAGGAGGTATTGGTGTTGAAAAACTAATGAAATTAATTTGCAAATGCTGTTTGATTTTGAGAGTGGGGGAAAAATGGATTTAAGTGATCACATTTCATAGAATTTGCAGTGCAGAAGGAGGCCATTCGGCCCATCGAGTCTGCACCGGCTCTTGGAAAGAGCACCCTACCCAAGGTCAACACCTCCACCCCATCCCCATAACCCAGTAACCCCACCCAACACTAAGGGCAATTTTGGACACTAAGGGCAATTTATCATGGCCAATCCACCTAACCTGCACATCTTTGGACTGTGGGAGGAAACTGGAGCACCCGGAAGAAACCCACGCACATACGAGGAGGATGTGCAGACTCTGCATAGACAGTGACCCAAGCCGGAATCGAACCTGGGACCCTGGAGCTGTGAAGCAATTGTGCTAACCACAATGCCACCGTGCTGCCCGTTCTCCCACCTCTTATCCTTATCATCTTCTTCTTCTTAGTCAGTCTCTCAACAGTCGAGGATGACTTGTTGCCACACGAGAAATGAGTTCTAGGGTGACTGAGGCATCAAATGCACGACCTACAGTCTCTGTTACAAGTGGGGCAGACAGTGGTTAGGGGGAGGATGGGGGGGGGGGGGGGGGGGTGAGGTGGCACGGTTGCCACACGCTCTTTTAGCTGCCAAAGTTTGGCTTTAGCTTGTTCTCAGAGATGAAACTCGAGATGTTCAGCTCCTCCCCGGATGCCTTTCCGCCACTTCGGGCCATCTAGGGATAGGGATTCCCAGGGACAGGGATTCATAGCGCCAGGGTCCCAGTTCCGTTTCCCCGCTGGGTCACTGTCTGTGTGGAGTCTGCACGTTCTCCCTGTGTCTGCGTGGCTTTCCTCCGGGTGCTCCGGTTTCCTCCCACAGTCCAATGACGTGCAGGTTAGGTGGATTGGCCATGCTAAATTGCCCTTAGTGTCCAAAAAGGTTTGGAGGGGTTATTGGGTTATGGGGATAGGGTTGAAGTGAGGGCTTAAAGTGGGTCGGTGCAGACTCGATGGGCCAAATGGCCTCCTTCTGCACTGCCTGTTCTACATGTGACTCTATATGTGTGGGTGGGGATGTTGCACTTTTTCAAGGAAGCTTTGAGGGCGTCCTTGAAGAGTATCCTCTGTCCTCCTGGGGCTTGCTTGCTGTGTCGAAACTGTGAGTAGAGTGCCTGTTTCGGCAGTCGGGATGTTGCGGTCTGCCCAGTGGAGCTGATCAAACGTGGCCAATGCTTCGATGCTGGGGATGTTGGCCTGAGCAAGAACACTGATGTTGGTATGCCTATGCTGCTAATAGATATGCAGGATCTTTCAGAGACAGTGGTGGTGGTACATCTCCAGGATTTTGAGGTGCCCTCTGTACATAGTCCAACATATCTCTGAGCTATATAGGAGGGTGGGTATCAATATTGCTCTGCAGACCTCGAGCTTTGTGCTGAGTCTGAGGTACAGGTCTTCAAACACTCTCTTCCTCAGACGACCAAAGACTGTGCTGGCACGCTGAAGGCGATGTTGAACCTTGTCATCGATGTCTGCCCTTGTTGACAGTACGCTGCCAAGGTATGGTAAGTGGCCCATGTTGTCCAAGGCCCCTGAGTGTGCGCAGGTGCAAACATCATCTATATACTGTAGTTCAAAGACAGAATATGGGATGACCTTGGATCTGACCTGCAGGCAGTGTTAAACAGATTCCAGTTTGTTCTGAGGATTAGCTCCACACCAGCTGGCTGAGGGTGAGATGCAGCATTGCAGCAAGCTGGATCGAGAAAATCCCCTATGTAATGGCACAGCCATGCTTGATCCCAGTCCAAATATGAATTGTGTCTGTGGAGGATCCTTCCAGATAAGGGAAATGAGGTCATGTATTACTACTTTGGCAGGGATTTATCTGCTCCTGATGCCTTTGAGTCATAGAGATTTACAGCACATAATGAGATCATTAGCCCTATCGTATCTGCACCACATCAAACATCTATTCTAATCCCATTTTCCAGCACTTGGTCCATAGCCTTGAAGCTATGGGCCTTGATGCTAATCTAAATGCTTCTTAAATGTTGTGAGGGTTCCCGCCTCTACCACCCTTCAAGGCAGTGAGTTCTAGATTCCCATCACCCTCTGGATGAAAAAGTATTTTCGTTGACGTCTTTAGGTCCAGCCCCTTGAGAGTAAAAGCACAAAACACTGACAAGTGCCAGAAAATCTGGAGAAAAAAATCTGGCTGTTCTGCCGATTTTCAGTCAGGACCTGACACTTTGCCATTTTTGGGGAAAACACCTCTCTAAATTGCTATAAATTACTGACTCCCATCTACCACTGTGATTAGTAAATGGTTTTGTACAGTTTTTCTTACATTGCTTTGAGTGGTTTCAAACCAGGTTAGTCACTGGTGGGGGATTGGGCATTCTGCTAACAGTACTTATTTCATCCCTATTATTAAAACTGCAAAGGTTTCTTAAAGACATCAAGGAGCAGTTTTCAATGAAAAGAAACAGCAAGTAAATGATTACATTCTGTTACAATGTTTGATTGCACTGGTTCAGGAACTATTTCACTTTTTATGATTATGCAAACGGCTTCAATTAGCAACTTGAACTGTGACCTCACCACTGCAACTTCAAGCAACGTTTTTGAAAACAGAAAGTCTACCCCACTGTCCGGCCTCAACATTCACTATTGTTATCCTGGGATGATATGAGCACCATGGATGAAGCTTTCAATCATTGCCATACCTCTCAAAGCATGAAACTGTCAACTCCTTTTGTGTTGAATCTTTAATTGAAAGGTCCATTTTTAAGTTTGACAATTGAAAACAAAATAGAATTAAATACAAGGTAGATCCTTTACAGGGTCAGTTCTGAATAAGTTAAAACTTCATGCTGAAACACCTGCCAAATCTACTTTTACAGCTATTTGGCATACCTGACCTAAATACTCAAAACCGCTCCTGCCTGTTCTCAGAAATAGAAACGTCCAAAGGAACAAAGTCTGGAACAGGATAATCATTTTGTTTCCTCCTTAGAAAAGTATATCTACACAGGAATAGATTCTTAAACTAGCCAGATTTTTAAAATGCATTCAAACCTTTCCAAATGACAAGGTAAATTGAATGCATTAACTACAAAAATTAATACCTTTGGTTACGAACAACACCGTACATTTGTAAAGCAGGTTTAATGATGCTTCATCAAAAAAGTGGACACAGAGCCAGAGGAGGGGATGTTAAGAGACATAATCAACAGGTCAAGGGGTGAGTTTAAAGAGCCCATTTCATGTAAAGACATAGCACAGAAACAGGCAATGCCATCTCCACTGGTTCATGCTGATGTTTATGCTCCACATCGACCTTCATCATCTCACTTTACCAGCATATCCTTCTATTCCTTTCTCCTTCATCTAGTTTAGTTTTGCCTGAAATGCTTCTATCTTCTTGTCCTCAATGTCTTTTTATAGGTTTCTCTATTAAAAGCTCATGAAACACCACCAAATACATTTTAAGTTGACGATTATCGTGCAACCAATAATTCGTACATTACACCAGTGATGACACTTCAACAGTAATTTATTGGCTGCGAAGTGCTTTGAGACATCCTGGAAAAGGACACTTTTAATTAAATTGTTTCTGTCCATGTGGAGTTTGCACATTCTCCCCCTGTTTGCATGAGTCTGACCCCCACAACCCAAAGATGTGCAGGCTAGGTGGATTGGCCATGCTAAATTGCCCCTTAATTGGAAAAAAAAATAATTGGGTACTTGAAATTTTTTAAAAAATTATTCGTTTCTTTCTTTTTATAAAACATGTCTGCAGCTACTTGAAGCCAGCCTGCCCGCTTAAGCATTTGCATTATCGCCTTGCAGCTGCATTTCTCTGCCCTGTCAAATTGTTAGGAATAGAATTTGCTTTGCAGGTACTCTTCCTGCAAGATATTAGCTTTTGGCCTCCAGAATTTACTCGGCATTTTCAAGAAGCCGAGGATAACATCACCCAAACCCACGACCTCTGCAATTTAAAAGGACAAGGGCATCAAATGAATCAGTTCACACCTCCAAGCTTCCCTTCAAGTCACACACCATCTTGACTTGGGCAAACATCACCATCTCTTCATTGTTATTAATTAAAGCCCTGGGCCTACCCAGTTAACAGCATCGTGGGAACAGCTTCATTAAACTGACATTGGCAGTTTAAGAATTTGGTTCACCACCACCTTCTCAGCTGAGAATAAGAGGCAATAAATGCTGAACTTTCTGGTGCCAGCCAAATCCCAGGAATAAATAAATAAATCAATTTTTTGGAACTTTTATACTAATCTTTGTTCAATAAGTACATCAAGTGTCATGGAGCAATGGCAGGTCAGTGAACTGGAGGTAAAAATCAAAAAGTCAATGTTGTTGACTCTTAAATGCCCTCTGAAATAGCCTATCAGTTATATAAAACCTCTGCGTAGTCAATACCAAAAGAAATGAAACCAGAGGGACAAATGGC
Source organism: Scyliorhinus canicula (assembly GCF_902713615.1). Taxonomy (NCBI): domain Eukaryota; kingdom Metazoa; phylum Chordata; class Chondrichthyes; order Carcharhiniformes; family Scyliorhinidae; genus Scyliorhinus; species Scyliorhinus canicula. Next base: position 64,122,143 of record NC_052165.1, on the reverse strand, counting down.
ATCAACCCAAGCAAAAGAAACAACAAAATCAAACCCAACCCTGTCGGCCCTGCAAAGTCCTCTCTACTAATGTCTGAGGGTTTGTGCCAAAACTGGGTATGATTCATGCTTACTGAATCATACCTTACAGGGCCAGATGCCACCATCATCACCCCTGGCTATGACCTATCCCACCGGCAGACCATGGTGACACCGTGGTATATAGTCGGGAGGGAGTTGCCCTGGGAGTCCTCAACATCGAATCTTGACCCCCATGAAGTCCCACGGCATCAGGTCAAACATGGATAAGCAAACTTCCTGCTGATTACCACATCAGTACTCCTCCATGTTGAACACCACTTGGAGGAAGCACTGAGGATGGCAAGGGTGCAGAATGCACTCTGGGTGAGGGACTTCAATGTCCATCACCAATAGTGGCTCAGTAGCAGCACTACAGAGCGAGCTGGCCGAGTTCTAAAGGACCTAGTTCTTAAACTGGGTCTGCAACAGGTGGTGAGGGAACCAACAAAAGAGAAAAACATACTAGACCTCATCCTCACTAACTTGCATGCTGAAGATGCATCTGACCATGGCAGTAGCATTGGAGTGACCACTATACAGGCCTTCTGGAGATGAAGACCTGTATTCACATTTAGGATACCCTCCATCTTGTTGCATGGCACTACCAATATGTTATATGGGATAGACTTCAAACAGAAAAATGAGGTGTCAACCTGGTGAAGCTACAGCATAGGAGTATTTGCTTGCCAAACATCATATGCTGCATGTAATAGAGCTAAGTGATTCCAGAATAATGGATCAAGTCTAAGCTCTACAGTCCTGCCATGTGTAGCTGTGAGTGGTGGTGGACAATTAAGCAATTCGCTGGAGGAGGAGGCTCCACAAATATCCCCATCCTCAATGATGGAGGAGCCTAGCTCATCTGCGCACAAGATAAGGCTGAAGCATTCATAAGGCTGAAGCATTCACAAAAACCTTCAGTAAGTAGTGTCGAGGGAATTATCCATCTGATGTCTATCTTGATTATCAGTAAAGTGACATTCACACCATACAAGTACCAGACTGACAATCTCCAACAAGAGAGAATCTAACCATTGTCCCTTAACATTCAATGGCATTACCCACACTATCAACATCCTGGGATTACTATTGACCAGAAACTGAACTGGACTAGACATATAAATACTATGGCTACAACATGCAGGTCAATGGCTAAGAATCCTGTGGCGAGTAACTCTCCTGCTGACTCCACAAAGCCTGTGCACCATCTACAAGGTACAAGTCAGGAGTGTGATGGAATACTCTCCACTTGCCTGGATGAGTGCAGCTCCAACAACACTCAAGACCTCAACACTATCCAGGGCAATGCAACCTTTTTGATTGGCACCCCTTCCACAAACATTCACTCTCTCCACCACTGACAAACAGTGACGGCCATGTATACCATCTACAAGATGTACTGCAGGAACTCACTAAGGCTCCTCAGGCAGCATCTTCCAAACCCACAACCATTACCATCTAGAAGGGCAAGTGCAGCCGAATACATGGAAACCCCACCACCTGGAAGTTCTCCTTCAAGCCACCCACCATCCTGACTTGGAAATATAACGCCATTCCGCCACTCTTTCTGGGTTAAAATCCTGTAACTCCCTCACTAACAGCACAGTGGGCGTAAAGGGCTCAAGAAGTCAACTCACCACCACCTTCTCAAAGGCAATTCGTAATGGGCAACAAATGGCCTAGCCAGCAGTATCCTCATTCCAGAAATGAATTTTTAGAAATGATCTAATTGACTAGTGGAGAATGCTCAAGGAATTGAATGGTCTACTTCTGTTCTAACCTGTCTAAATGCTTACCAATGGAAACTCTGGGGTGCCATTGAACTACATAGGTGCAAGATTCAAGTGGCTGAAGATTATAATAATCATGGAATTGCTTCAATTTCATTGCTGTGAATATGTGAAGCAATCTCCGCCACTATGTAAATGATATCGAAAACATTCTCCCCGGAAGTTGCTATGGAGATGTAATACGGAGAGTTATGCCTGGAATTATGCTCCTTCACATGCACCCATTTTATCAATGTTTATTTTAGGGGCTGGTTTAGCTCACTGGGCTAAATCACTGGCTTTTAAAGCAGACCAAGCAGGCCAGCAGCACGGTTCGATTCCCGTACCAGCCTCCCCGGACAGGCGCCGGAATGTGGCGACTAGGGGCTTTTCACAGTAACTTCATTGAAGCCTACTCATGACAATAAACGATTTTCATTTCATTTCATTTCATTATACCTTAATTCCTGACAACCAGAATGTAAGAATGTGCACAAACAATTTAGTGTGCATAATTAGGGGGAGGATTCTCCGATCACCGATGCCAAAATTGTGTTCGGCGATTGGCTGGAGAGTCCCCGTTTACGTCAGAGGCGGGGCTGGTGCCGTTTTTGCGATGCTCCATCCCCTCGGGGAGTACACGACACGCCGGATGGATGGCCTCAGAACGTCAACTGGCCCTCCCCAGATGCTCCGCCCCCGATGGGCCGTGTTCCCGATGGCGTCACTCACGTGTGCTCACACCATTCGGGGACCTTGTGTGGCGGCTGCGGACTGAGTCCAACACCACCACTGTCGGGGGGGGGGGGGGGGGTGGAGAGCCATTCCGCTGGTGGGCGGGGGGGGGGGGGGCCTTCATCAGGGGCTGGTGGGACTGGTGGTAGGTGGTCCTGGGGTGGCGAGGCTGGTCACAGGGGGACAGATTTTGGCAGGCCGGGTCTGCACACGACCAGCACTATGTTGCACGGCACAGTCGCTGGAGGCCGCCGCTGGGCGCATACGCGGCCATGGACGTGGCCATTCTTCAGCCGTATCCGCAGGTAAAGCCGGGGGCTTTATGCTGCACAGCTGCTAGCCCCCTCCCACCGAATGGAGGATCGGTGCGGGGACGGCGCCGCATTTCTGTCGTAAAACCAATCCTGCGGACATAGCCGCAGGATCGGAGAATCCAGCCCTAGGGCTTTAGGAAAGCACCAAACCCATATCAAATATTATTTTTTTAAGCGTGAAAATTAAAGTTTCAAGCAATCTATATAATTCATGCACATTTGTCTGTTCGTTAAAATAGGGAGAAATGGGGCTGTGGTACAATTTTGGCACTGCACAATTGTTATATTGTCAAGGAAGCAGTCATAGTTCAAAACATAGTTCAGGGTCAGGTCAACATTGAGTCTTCCAATATAGTCGCAATTCGAAGAAAGAGTAAAAACTGAAGAAAAATGTTCATGCAATGTTTTGATTTTATTTCACACATGCATCTGATTTCACCGTTACAATAAAAAAAATCTTTTGGGTAATAGCCAAATGAAGCATGCAAATGAGTTTGCTTTTCTGTGAGTTAAGGAGTATTCATATTTAAGTGAACTATTTGTTTTAACTGCATGAGAGTGCTAACACAAACCCCCTTTGAAATGTATTGTGATTCATTTTCAGCTCTTTGTGGAATATGAAAAGTGCAACATACGAAGGTCATATCGTTAAAAACCAAGAGCTGCATACATTCCTGGAACCTATTTTTAAGCAAGGCTCTCAAAATGTTATTTTCTTTCTTCAGAACGAGGTTAGTAACAGCTATTAGTAACAGCTATTATCCCTCCCAGTATCACCATAGTTCATGGCTCAATCTTTGTGAAATGATTTCCAATGTGTCCTCCTTAATCTTTTCGTTTGTTCCTCAGCTGAGCATCGAAGACTTCACACGCTATGGTCCTGATTATGATGGCAAAGAAATATTTTGCAATATCCAGGTAAATATAACCAAATGTCACAATATCCTGCTGCACAGGGATCTGCAATTGTATAAATCAGATCTATGATTATATTCTATGTATTTCGTTCAAAGTTGCTAACCATAGGCATTTATAAAATTGAACTCTCTCTTAACTCTGCTAATTGTAGTACACAGACAACAAGGATGGACTTTCATGTCCAACTGCTTTGATCAGCTGTGTGACATCTATGCAACATTTGATAGAGCGTTGGGTTTTGGCACCTTTGCCATTCTCTGGCGTCAGTGTAGTTGCATGGTCCCTTTAAGGGGCATGCTCTCGTAGTCCATGTTACCCGAGTGGGGACAGAGTCCCGTAGCGCATGATTAGCAGGGTGTTTCCCAGTGCTCGAGTGCCAAGAAACACCCTACTATCTAACACCCATCCGGGTAGATCGGGGGCCTCAGCCGGGAATGCGCGGCCGATGCCTCACTTCGTCCCATTTTCTGCACTGAGGCGATCCGCTCGCTTGAACTACTCAGTGCAGTGGGAGATCAGGACACCATTTTTAAATGCGACCCCTGAACCCCCCTCCAAGCCCAAACTCACAATAAGGGGGTTCTCGGCCACCCGCAACCCGCACGCAGCACATCCGCCCTGATCCCTGCCATGCAAAAAATGCTTGGGCATCCTGACAGTGCCTCTATCAGCTGGCAGTGCCACATGGGCACCTTGGCAGTGCCAGGTTGGCACCCAGGTGACACTTCCAGGATGTCAGGATGGCCGTGCCAGGGTGCCCAGGTAGAACCAGAGTGCCAGGGTGCTGCCCTACCCAGAGGCCTCTGGTTCCCGACACCCCCCTCTGGTCCCGACCCCCACCCTCCTCCATCACAAGTGCCATTTAGTCTGGTCCCTGTTTGTGGAGCCCAGTGCTGAACGGCGCTTGCCCGATGTCTCAAAGTTAAATTCCGCGCCCAGGTTGGAACTCCAGAGTGTATATATATGCAGACTTTCCAGAAAATGACCCGCCCACAATGGGCAGAATTCACATTGCGAGATCTCGCGCGATCACTTTAGATCTCGCAAGGCACAGCAAGGGATCTCCGGGCATTTACTGATCGCCGCAGCATCTTCACCTTTGCTTCCCCGGGTGGCCACTGTGTCTCTGTTATAAGAGGTCTTCCCTCACTGGCGGTGGAACATTGATCCGTGAACCCAGGATTAGGCCGTCCCCACAGGTAAGTTCATCTCGGTGGGTTAATCAGGGTCTCAACTGTTTGGAATTCTCATGGTGCCACCTGGTCTGTACAATCTGTTTAACCTTGGACAATACTGGATCCTGCTGGTTCCAGTTTCGGATGTAGCCAGCTGACACTGGCAAGGTGTCCAAGAAGTTCTGTGCCAAGGTGATCTCTTGAGGTACTGCTGGCAGCACACTTTTCAGTAGGGGGAGTCCTCTCAATGCATCCACATTGGAGATTTGAGTGCCAGGTTGTGCTGGAAAGTATAGTCTTTGGCCAGTAGCAGAAAGGCCCAACATTGCACCCCCGTGGAGGTGGATAGGGGTATTGGTTTGTTCTCTCTCAGGAGGCCCAATAGTGGCTTATGGTCGGTGCTTATTACGCATCGCCGCCCAAAGACGTGTTGGTTGAACTTTTTCACACCATAGATGACTGTTATCCATCTTTCTAAATTTGAGCATAGTTTCAGTCCGCTTCCGAGAGAGTTCTGGAGGCAAAGGCAATGGGCCGCTCAGATCCATCCTCCCATCTTGTGGGACAGCACTGCTCCTATCCCCTATGGAGACACCTCGCACGTGAGGACAAAGGTTTCCCAGGGTCGAAATAAATTAAGACGTTTGAGGGTTGCAGAGCTTGTTTTACTGAGCGGGAGGCTTTCTCTTGTGGCTCCCCCCATTGCCACCGTTGTTGTTTCCTTAGCAGCTGGTGTAATGGTGCCAATGGCGCGGGCAAATGCGGAATGGCTCTGCTGTAATAGTTCACCATGCCAAGGAAGGATTTCAGTTCAGGTACATTCCTGGGTGTTGGGACCTCTTGGCTAGCTTCAACCTTTTCCTTGAGAGGATGGACACCTGTTGCATCCACTCGGAAATACAATGTACGTAGCTCCTGAGGCCTGGAATGTACATTTTTCACATTTGAGGCAGATTCCCACACCTTGGAATCGCTTTAATACCTCATCCAAATTTGTTGTGTGCTCTTTATGGTTACCTCCAGTAACTAAAACATCGTCGAGGTAGACCATCACTACTAGAACACCCTGAAGGAGGTTTTCCATGGTGCCCTGAAAAATAGGGCAGGCTGAGGCAATGCCAAATAATCCTGGGGATCGGGGATCTATCCACCTGGGCAGCTTGATTGAGAGTTAGGTTATAGCCCCCACAGATTCTTATCGATGATCAAGCTTTAGGATGGGGACTATTGAGGCTGCCAACTCGGAGAATTGCACTGGTCAAATGATGCCTCACTCTTCTAATCGCTTTAGCTCAGCTTCGACTAATTGATGCAGGACATGGGGCACTGGTCTGGCTCTAAAAAACTTTGGTGTCGAATCTGGATTGACACAAATTTTGGCCTTCACGCCCTTGATTCAGCCGATCTCAATCTGGAACACACCCTTGTATCGTTGCAGCATGTCTTGCAGAACGCTGTTTGAGATTTTCCAAATTTCCAGTCAATTCAGTTTGATTTTCTGTCACCAGTTCCTTCCCACTAGACTGGGTTTATAACCATCGACCACAACCAGGGGCAGCTGGGCCTCTTTCTCTTTATAAGCCACTGGTGGTCCCAAGGATTTTCAGGGTTTCTGCCGTGTAAGTGGACAGCTTGGCCATGATGCTGCACAAATTCAGGGTCTGAGCCCCTTCATGATTGTAATCAAACGTCTGCTCCCTCACAACCATCACCGCGGCTCCTGTGTCAACTTCCATTTTCAATTCATGTATGGAATGATTTTGATGGGAGATGTCTTGTTCACCTGGACATTAATGGCAGCACATTAGCACAATGGTTAGCAGTGCTGCCTCACAGCGCCAGGGACCAGGGCTCAATTCTGGCCTTGGGTGACTGTCTGTGTGGAGTTTGTGGGCCAGATTCTCCGAACCCCCGGAGGGTCAGAGAATCCCTGGGGGCGGCGTGAATCCCGCCCCGCTGCTCCAATGCTGGTTGCTGTATTCTTCGGTGCCGGTTTTTGGGTGGGGGTGGGGTTTACACCACGGCGGTCGGGGGGGGGGGGGGGGGGGGGGGGGGTCATTGACAGTGGTGCCCCTGGAATTCTCCGCGCCCAGTTGGGCCTAGCGGCCGTCAGTTCCTGGCCAGTCCTGCCGGTGTGAAATGGACATGGTGCCACACGACAGGACCTGGCTGATAGGCCATCTAGTGGAGTTCTCAGGGGGGCCTGGGGGTTTCGGCCCTGGGGGGGCCCACGGTGGCCTGCCCCGCAATCGGGCCCCACAGATTTGCGGGCGGGCCTGTACCGTGGTGGCACTCCTTCCTTCTGCGCCGGCCTCTGTAGGGCCCTGCCATGGCTGGCGCGGAGAAGAACCCCCAGCTGCGCATGTGCAGGAACACACCAGCCGGTCTGCGCATGCTCGGAACCACGCCAGCGGTTCTGCGCATGTGCCAACTCGCGCCAGCCCTTTGGTGCCGGTTGGCACGGCACCAACCCCTCCGGTGCCGGCCTAGCCCCCGGAAGTGCGAAGGATTCCGCAACTTCTGGTAGGCCTTACGCTGGAGTGGTTCTCTCTATTCTTGGCACCTGGGTCGGGCCATCCCTCCAATTGCGGGAGAATCTCGCCCTGTATGTTCTCCTCGTGTCTGCCTGGTTTTCCTCCGGATGCTCCAGTTTCCTCTCACAGTCCAAAGATGTGCGGGTTGGGTGGATTGGCCATGATAAATTGCTCCTTAGTGCCCAAATAGGTATAGGTCGGATGGGGTTATGGGGATCGGGTGGGGAGAGTGAGCCTAGGTAGGGTGCTCTTTCAGAAGGTTAATGCAGACTCAATGGGCTGAAAGACCTGCTTGTACACTGTCGGATTCTATAATTCATTGGTGCATTGCGTGCCCCTCCTCAGCGTTCTTCTCCACTTGGTTCAGTGGCATCATGGATTGCTGCTGCTGTTTGTTTTGGATTGGCGCGTTCTGCCTTGCGCAGCAATGGAACTGAACATGGCCTCCACGATTACAGCAGAAGCACAAAAACCCGTGACAATGGCAAGTTCCCTGGGGATGGTCTCCCCCACATCGATAGCAGTCCACTTCTGACTTGGGCTGACAACCCGTTCTTTTCTCGGTCCTCTGGCTTCGATCCAGTCTGGAGGACCGTATCTAGTTCCCTCCTGTGCTCATTGATCCCGCCAAATGTTTCCCGGCCATACTAACCTATACTTGATTCACTTCCCTTCTAGCACGCTTTGGAGCTCATTGGCACCTTTTTCAGTGCATTCCGTCACCTGGGTTACCTCGACCGCCTTTTTCTAACATGTTTGCATTTTCAGTTTGAGTTCCTTTTGGATGTTGAGTTTATGGACTCCACAAACGAAACAGTGGTGCAGCATTTTGTGAGAACAAAGCGGTTCCGATCTCAAAGTGCTGAGCGAACCGGCGAAGTCTGGCTGAGATGGACTATTCAGTGTCCCTGGCAGCGGAATTGAACTTTTACTGCTGGAGGATTATTGAGGTCTAAAAGTGCAGCATCCACCACCTTGACTGGCCGAGCAGGTTCGAGGGGCAGAATGGCCTGTTCCTATGTGACTGTGTTCCAGCAGGCCAGATATTCTGAATGCCCAGGCTAATGTATGTACTTGAGGATTTGGGGTACTGCTCATTATTCCTTGCTTGCAGTGTATGTGCACTCAACATCAGGGTAATGTTAGGGGCCAGCTTCTCCGTCGTTGGGATCCTCCGCTTTGCCGGCAGCGCACTCACGCCTGCGGATTTCCCAATGACGTGGGGGTGCCCACAATGGGAAAGCCCATTGGCCAGCTGGCAGGGCGGAGCATACGGCTGTCGGTGGGGGCGCTAGGAGTGAGATTTTTGATCAGTAAGGGCGAGATTGATTTCTTAGCACACTAAAACATCCTCATTTTAAGTAAACGATATCTCTTTGAACCAAAATGAGTGAATTTGTCTCTAAATGAGTGAAATTTGGACAATTCCCAGTATGCAAGCTAACAAGTAATCACTGCATATCTAATTGAAACAATTGCAGAATACCTTGCAGTTATTAAATCTTGTCAGCTCGAACCAACTACATTGGCCTCAAACTATTGTCCATGGTGATTCTCAAATCATTCTCAAATCTGCGTAAAATCTCTGTCATGATCACGGATTTTAAATATTAATGGACAATAAGAAAGATAGAATGCTGCTGTGATACTTTTTTTGAAGTTTTTAAATGTCTTTCCAATTAAGGGGCAATTTAGCATGGCCAAGCAGTGCGAACCACCGTGCCACCCCATATGCTGCTGTGATTTGATTACAAAGTTCAAATCACTGATAAACCAAACGTCATTGGCAGGCCAGGATAGGATGATTGATTTCTCACATTTAATCTATGTCCAAGCGGAGGCTGCAAGTGATTGAAGGGATTATTCATAAACTGTTGAATGCTTTTTCAGTTAACTGTCTAACCTATCGCAAACAATTAAATCAGCTTCAAGTCAGGAGAATTATTCCTGTCGCTGGCAGCGCAGTTAACTGAAGGCACCTTTCCTCGGGTTGAGTTCAGGTTGTCTAATGAGGTGAGACTGAAGTCATCGCTTTCAGGCGACCTTTTTTCCATGCTGAGAAATTGAAACTTGCAAAGAAGTGTCACAAAATGGCATTATGCTGATTAAAAGGGAGCTGGCTCCGCGTGGCAAATGGAAAATGATGGGAAAGGCAAAGGCCCATTAGCACCACTGACGCAGCTTTCAACTATTCATCGCTAACAGAATTTCCTTGACAGCTTTTATTAAGATTGCTCCACAGAAAAGGATGCTTCTTCGGCACAAAATTACCGACTCAAGTTGAAGGGGAAGCAGAGAGGAAGAAAAGTTCTTCTATTTTTGTAGTGAAAATGTAGGAAACGGACGTTCAGAATCTGAGCTGGCAGCAATTGCGCTGCGATTGAGATTGCGACACACGCATTCGATTATGGGAATGAGAAAATCACCTAAAATGGCAGAAATATAGAAGGAAGAACACGGGAAGGTGGGAAATCTGATAACACTCGCAGCATAACTTTCAAATAATTTAGTTTATGTTGGAATTGGCTGAATGAATGTGACATTTTAAATTATTTATTCCATCTGTTGGGTCAAATAAATCCCCAGACTTAATCTTCACAGAAAATATGGAAAAATAGAGAATCTCAAGACTAGAAAGTAGCATATTGCACCATCCTGTTAGCCTAGCAATTGTAATCAATCATTTGTTTCTCTTCAAAGATATTTGCTCAGTGTTAACGACTGGAAGATGGGAACTTAGGTTCTGATTTGTGCTTTATTCTTAATTTCCCTTGGTATATTAGACTCATTAGTTCTAATGGTTGTGAATGAATAACAGTCACATGTGTCACGCTGTATGTCTTTTGCCTAAAGCTGAGAGTTATGCTGCAGTTTACAGTCTAAATGTGCAAGAAATTGAGGAAAAACATGCTGCACGTTTTAAATGTAAAGGAAATGAGCCCCCCGGAGTGCACACTGTGGACGCCTGTAATGAAGATTTAAACCATAAGAACAGAGCAAATAGAAGTTACAGTCGGCTATTTGGTGCTTCTGGGCTGCTCTGCTATTCAGAAAGATCATGGCCAATCTTATCCTCAACTCCAACTTCCTGCACTATCCATAAATCCCTTAATAACGAACCATGTATCAACCTTTGTTATGGAATACATTAAATGACTGAGCATATTCTCTGGGATAGAGAGTCCCAAAGACCCTGAACCCCTTAAGTGAAGAAATTTCTCCTGGTCGCAGCTGAAAAAGTCTTGACCACACTCTCAGCAACATTTTTGTTGTAATATTACAAACTCTGGGGGAAATACATACCTTCTATAAATGTAACTTTCCAGTAAAGTATTATTAAATGAATATTAGACTATGACATTATTTAAAAGCAAATTGTAAGATGTGAAAATATAGAATCATAGAACTCTACAGCACCAAAGGAGGCCATTAGCAACCGTGCTATCAGTTTGAAAGAGGTATTCAATCGAGCCCTAGGCCCAAACGTTTTCCCCAGAATCCTGTAACTTAGCCTGCTTCAAGTACATATCCAATTATCTTTCAAAAGTTCCTATGGAATCTAATTCCACCTCCCTTCCAGGTACTTGCCTGGACCTTCCGAGAAGCAGCAGTCATTATTGGATTGGCATTACATCCAGACTTTTTCCCAACCCAACGCTGCTCCACATTTCTACCAGGGTCTTCCATGCCCAGCTGTCCTGAAAATATGGAGCACAGAATCCCTCAAAGAACTTTCAGATCGTGGTGGAATGGGGGAAAGTGAAACCCAGATTTAAAGCTCTAGCTGTGTATGTTAAGTTTAAATGTTAGTGAATGAATGGTTGTGAGCAAATGCTAATGAACGAATGCTAGTGAACAAATGCTAGTGAATGAGTGCTAGCGTTGATTGTCAGTGAATGAGTTAGTGGATGAGCGAGTAGGCGGGTGAGGGGTGGTGGGTAGGTGGATAAGTGGATCGGGGTAGGTGGGTAAGTGGCTAAGTAGGTAGGGGGTAGGTGGGTGAGGTGGTAGGGGTAGGTAGACATGTGAGTATAAGGTAGATAGGTGAATGGGTAGTCAGGTCAGGGGGTGTCAGGTCAGGAGGGTAGTAGGTTGGTCATGAGGCTAGTTGGGACCTTGGGGGAGACAGATGGTTGGGGTATGGTCAGATGTTCAGGGTAATAGTTGGGTGTTTGGGGAGGTAGTCAGATGATCAGGAGGGTATTGAGCGGAAGGGATGTGGATTTGAGGATCAGAAGGGTAGTTGGGTGGTCGGAAGGTAGTCAGATGGTTGGGATAGTAATCACAGGGGGAAGGGGTAGTGGTATGGTCAGGGGGCGGTCGGGGGGTAATTAGATGGTAGCCATGGGGGGGGGGGGGGGGGGGGGGATATGGCTGCCGGGGAGAGGGGGGTTGGGGATGTATTTTGAGGATGTCAGGAGGATGATTAGGGTGTCCAATTGTGTGGTTATCCAGGAATGAGACTAGGTTTTAACCCATCTAATATTTCCTGAGCAACTAGATAGGCAGATACATTACATCTGACCCAAGTCTCTAAATGTAACTCAGGGTCAGAAGTATTTGCGAGGCTCCCAAGGAGCAGGGGAATTGCCCGTCGGAAATTATATATCCTGGGAAGTTCCCAGAAAGGCCTGCACATCGGGACTCCACAAAGTCCTGACATCTTGGTCATATGTCCCGTCTCCAACGAGAAGGGAAGATTTGGCTGAATATATTCTAGATTCCTCTGTGTGAAAAACACACTCTTCATTTCCCCACCAGTTCCTATGTTAATTATTTTAAATGATGACCGCTGGTTGCTGACCAGTTACCAGAGGAAATAGTTTCTTCCTACTTGCTTTATCAAACACCTCAAAATTTTGAATACTTCTATTTGACTCTTCTTGGCCTGCTCTGCTCTGAGGGAAACAATCCCAATTTCCCCAATTGATCTACATAACTGAAGTCCCTCAACTCGGGTATTATCTTGATAAACATCCTTTATGCCCTTAGACATCCTTCCTAAATAACTATAGTTTCCAATCCCTCAGTTCTTGCATCCACCTCAAAATAGTGCCATTTTGACTAAATTGCTTGTCCATCTTATTGTTCCTACTGATCGTCATTAAATGGCATCTCCCATGTGGCTGCGCATTTCCACCACTATGCTTACATTCTTCTGAAGTGTACTCGTTTTATTCTGTCATGTGATGTGGGCTTCGCTGTTTCAATGTCAACATTGCTGAGACTAGCTTTCAATTCCCGCTGGCATTGTAAGATTTGAACTGGTGTCCCTAGGGCCTTAGCTTGGCTCTCTGGATTACTGGTCGAGCAGCAGTACCTCCCCACTACTATCCACCTCACTATTTCCCTCGCTGCCAAGTTTTGCATCATCCTCAAGTTTCAAAGCTATGGGGCGGGATTCTCTGATCCTGAGGCTAAGTATTAACGCCATCGTAAACGCGATTGCGTTTTACGACGGCGTCAACAGGCCCCTAGGAGCAGCGATCCTGCACCGCACAGGTGACCAGCATGGCACTGGAGGGACTCACGCAGCTCCAGTTGCTGATACCGACGTCAGAATGGGCTTCACGGGTCTGCGCATGCGCACTACGGCTGGCACAAATTCGCGCATGTGCATGGGTTGCCTTCTCTGCACAGGACCCGACGCAACATGGCAGAGAGCTACAGGGGCCCGGCGCAGAGGAAAATAGGCCCCACCAAGTCTGCCCACCGATCAGTAGGCCCCGATCGCGGGCCAGTCCACCGTGGAGTCCCCACCCCTGGGTTCGGATCCCCCCTCTCCCCCACCAGGCCACCCCCCCGCAAAAGGCGAGGTCCCGCCTGATAGGACCACACGTGAATGATGCCGGCGGGACTTAGCCTATCTCGGAGGGCACTTGGCCCTCCTACTGCGTAGAGCGCCCCCCGACCAGCGGCGCGCCAACCGCTGGTGCCAATGGCGCTGATTCTCCGGTTGCCGGAGAATCGGCGGACCGGCGTTGGGGCGGCATCTCGTGAATTGCGACCCCCCCCCCCCCCCCCCCCCCCCCACCCGGCGATTCTCCGACCCGGCCCGGGGTCTGAGAATCCCACCCACGCTTCCTAGGCACATGTCCAGAACATTTATATGCAACCAAAACATGGCTCAAACACCAAATCCTGGGAGGCTGCATACTTCTTTCACTACTGCCTGCTCCCCCATCCATAACCAATTGCATACCCAAGATAACTTTAATCATTTCTCTTTTCTGAATATTTGTAATGTGGTACTTTATCAAATGCCTTTTTAATGTCCATATATGCATGCGCTACACTGCTATCATTCCTCTCTGTTACTTCATCAAAGAATTCAATCAGAACTTAATCAGACACGATTAGCCTTAACAAATCCGTAAAAGCAAATTACTGCGGATGCTGGAATCTGAAACGAAAGAGAAAATGCTGGAAAATCTCAGCAGGTCTGGCAGCATCTGTAGGGAGAGAAAAGAGCTAACGTTTCGAGTCCGATGACTCTTTGTCAAAGCTAACAGACAGAGAACGTGTGAAATATTTCCCACTTTCTCTGTTAGCTTTGACAAAGAGTCATCGGACTCGAACCGTTAGCTCTTTTCTTCCCCTACAGATGCTGCTAGACCTGCTGAGATTTTCCAGCATTTTCTCTTTCTTAACAAATCCATGCTGGCTTGTCCTTATTCGCAACATATTCATGCATTCTTTCCTTTTCAAACTCTTGATTCTGATCATGTCAGTACAGCTGTAAAGCAAACATAAGCTGCTCAAAGAAACCCTGTCCTTTGCTGTGCTGGGTGTCTGGGAGCATGCTTTAAGTTATCTTTGTTCAAATATTTATTCCTTTGTGTTATATGATTTATTTAACCACTCCCAGATCTTCTCTTATGAACAGAGTGATCAACCTCTAAGTCCTTGTGAGCAGTTTCAGCCAACATATAAAACAGAGGTCCATCATTAGCCTTGAATCCATTACATAGCTTTCCCAATACCTCCTCCTTAAGCTCCAGTCTGACATGTGATATGCTTATTTTCATTGAAGCTACTTAACTTTGTAAATGTTAAATCAATCCCAATGTCATCAGCGGCACCAGAAGATCCTGTCGATGCCAATCGAGCCGCCACCATTGCCAGAAAACATCACTCGGGGGCGAGGGGTGGTGGTGGTGGAAGGTAGAAAATCCACCAAGTGCCTTAACATCACCTCCCCAATCATAACCATTCATTCTGAATTATTTTCTTCACCCTTCACTTTTCTAGTTTAGATGTTTCTTCATTAGAGTCAGTTGGACTTTTTTTTCAGTTTTGCCTATTTCTCTTACGTAAGCCACGCTTTCCACTAAGCCCTCCTCAAATCGAGACCTTCACGAGCTAATCCAAGTGACCAGGCTTGCACACGCCCCCGGATAATGTTGCTTCTGGTTACTGTGCAGATAACAGTCAGCATTTCCACCATTAATATCTGTTTGAATGTGTCCATGTTTCCTCGCCCTGTTCCTTTTGTTAAAATCATACAACCCTCAGTAGCAAAGCAGGCTGACTGAGTGAAAGCCTATTTGGCCTTCCTTTGCATTACTGAATCCTAATTTTTGAAATGAAAATGCAGGAGACATTTCCGGTTTCATTCCTCGGCAAGCATAAAACTTTCAAAGTTTCTGATCAAAGGCGTTTGATATTACACCAACTTTAGATTACGTGAAAAACTAATATAGCTAGTAATTAAGGTCTGTTCAGTCTATGTATTTCTAGATCCATAAACAAGCAGAGAAAATTATACTCCAAACTGAATTAAAATATGGAAGAAATGTTTGCTGAATGAGGTTTTGTATATCATCAGGTGTTTGAATGCTCTCCTTTACATGCAAATGGATTTGTGAAGTTTATTATTTAAATCTGATCAGTGGAATATATTTTTTTCCAGCAATTGCTTGAATTCTCAAACTCATCCCTGGTTCTGCCTGCTGTTGATTGGAGGGCTATAAAACATCTGCAGGAAAATCAAAATTGGACCAAAGTTCAAATTGGTCAGTTTGAGGAGTTTGACCTGAATATAGATCCTTCAAATCCAAACTTAATCAGCATAAACTTAAGACCAGTCAACAGGTATGTGGTTCAATTCCTAACCTAATCTATAGGCATCTACTTTTTAAATTGTGATGAAATAAAGGAACTTCTGACTAAATAAGAACTGTGAAAAACCTTTAGATATATTCCAGTGAAAGATCTTCATTGATCCTTTTGTTGATAATAATAATAATCTTTATTATTGTCAGATGCAGGCTTACATTAACACTGCAATGAAGTTACTGTGAAAAGCCCCTAGTCACCACACTCCGGCGCCTGTTCGGGTACACTGAGGGAGAATTCAGAATGTCCAATTCACCTAACAAGCACGTCTTTCGGGACTTGTGGTGGAAACCAGAGCACCCGGAGAAAACACACGCCGACACGGGGAGACTGTGCAGACTCTGCACAGATAGCGACCCAAACCTGGAATTGAACCCGCATCCCTGGAGCTGTGAAGCAACAATGCTAACCATGCTGCCCATCACTGAAAGTGAATGTTAAGTTATTAAATAAACATGCACATCACTAGATTCGAACGAGTTGAGCCTGATGATATACAGTAAATGCACTTAGTTTATTTTTTATTTGGTTCATAGTTTATGTCCATGAATACATAATGTGAACAGACTTGGGGCCAGAAGAGGACTATCCCAATGAGGAGAAGGACATGAAAACCTATACTGCATCCTCCAAACAGGGGCTGTTTAGCACAGGGCTAAATCACTGACTTTGAAAGCAGACCAAGCAGGCCAGCAGCACGGTTCGATTCCCGTAACAGTCTCCCCGAAAAGGTGCCGGAATGTGGCGACTAGGGGCTTTTCACAGTAACTTCATTTGAAGCCTACTCGTGACAATAAGCGATTTTCATTTCATTTCATTTTTCATTTCAAATATAATATTCTGAAGTTTGTTCAAAGACGCATTGCTGGAGCAGAATAGAGAAAGAATCACGTCTTAATTAAGTCCCTGTCTAACTTATGAGTACTTCATACTTACTTCATACTGATTATAATAGGTTGGCATCCTGCCATCTGTGAGATGTTGGGAATGCGGCCTCAGAACTTTGTTGAGGACGGCTTCTGTACATTTTTGACAATTGAAAAGGTGATTCTGGAAAGGCCAAGCTGCCACAAGTACCACACATTAAGTCAGTTTTTGCCAGGAGTCTGCTGATGCTTTGTTTATTGGGCTGGCATCTGCTTTGAAGCTTCTGAAACCACATGTGGTCATTGTAATGATATATATAGTGCCAGTGTAGTAAAGGGCTAATATCTGAAACTACGTGTAAATCAAACACTAGATTGCGTTACTAATTCATTGTATGTAAGACAGCATCTCTAGGAATTCTGGGAAAAGCTGGAGAACATGGGGCGGGATTCTCCCCTACCCGGCGTGACGGAGGGTGCCGGCGTAGGGGAGTGGCGCCAACCACTCAGGGGTCGCGCCTCCTCCAAAGGTGGGGAATTCTCCCCACCTTTGGGGGCCAGCCCCGCGCCGGAGCAGTTTGCACCGGTAGACTGGCGCAAACACCCGGCGCAGTCGGAAGCGGGGCTGGCCGAAAGGCTTTCGGCGGTCGGCGCATGCGCCGGCAGTGACGTCAGCGGCAGCTGGCCGCTGACCTCACTGCCGGCGCATGCGCGATGCGGGGTTCTCCTCCGCGTCCGCCATGGCGGAGGCCGTGGCGGCGCGGAAGGAGAAAGAGTGCCCCCACGGCACTGCCCCGCGGAGTGAGCGGGGGGCCCCGATCGCGGGCCAGGCCTCCGTGGGGGCACCCCCCCGGGTCCGATCGCCCCCCGCCCCCCCCAGGACCCCGGGGGCCCGCTCGCGCCGCTGAGTCCGCCGTTTCTGAGGTGGTGTACACCTCGGCGGCGGGAGAAGGCCTCCCAGCGGCGGGACTTCGGCCCATCCGGGCCGGAGATTTAAAGGTGAGTTTTAAAAAAATGAAATCCCGCCGGCGCCAGCTGTTTTCACAGGCTGCCGGCGGGATTTGCACAACGCCGGTTTTTTACCGGCGGGAGAATTAGGAGACCTGCGGGAGCGGAAATCACGCCGCTTCCCGCCAATTCTCCGACCCTGCGTGGGGTCGGAGAATCCCGCCCATGATGAGAGCAGAGTAAGAATTGATTGTAGAGACATAGCACAAGGTCAAGTCATAGTTTAAAATAGTTTCATAGCTAGATAGAATATTGACTACTGTACCACAGATTCAGTATTACTAGTTTAGTATCTGTTACTCAGTAAAGTGTGCGAACCTCATCAAAGTTAGTCATGTAAAATATATTAGTTTTGATTCAAACTTCATTTTTTATATTCTTTGTCAACACTACGTATATGGTTATCTTGGAGGCAAAGGGAAGGCATATAACAGTCATGGTGGCAAACTGCTGCCCACAGATGTTGTTCCCATTGTATGGATCATCAGCCCAAGCTTGCCACTTGTCATGTTCGATGTTGAGGGCTTCCATGTCCTTCTTGACAGCATCCTTGAAGTGGAACTTTGGGCACCCTGCCCTCTTGGCACGGGCTACCTCTCCGTAAGCATTTACTTGGGTATGCAGTCATCTTCATTCTGTACACATGCCAGAAATCCTTCTAATCCTGATGAGCATTAGTATGCTTGGTATGTTTGACCAGTCGGATCTTCTGGTCCCGCCCACGGCGACCCCCCACCATGGGATCCCCAGCGGCGGTGAGTGCAAGCAACAGGAAACCAATCCTGCCTTCAGAGTCAAACTCTTAACTTAAACATGGAAATTTATGTAAAATATTTGGGTAATTTAAATAATGCTGCTGGGCCTTTTGGCAAAGAAGCAAAGTATTTTAATATTTTCTGAAACTTTATAAGTTTCGTGATATTTCTAGTTTCCAAAGCCGAGGGCATAACGTTTCTTCCAGATATGCATTTATTATGAAACTGTGGTTTTACTTATTAATTTTGAATATGTAGAAGAAACATAACTTAATTTAATAACCTTTCCGTGACTCAGGGCAGAATTTGTTCAAACCTTTTTCAAGTGTTTACTGGGGAAACATGCATAATTTCCTCAAATTCCTTTGACTAACCAAAAGCAATACCATGGGAGTCCATGAGTGTCTTTGAGTACTTTTGATGAAGACTATAATTTAATTCAGGTGAAAGGTAATTAGTTAGTTTTTTAAAAATGTCTTTGACAATGGAAGGAGTATATATATATATATGAGCCTTTGAGAGTTAGCATGTTATTTTAGGGCAGCGCGGTATCATGGTGGTTAGCATAAATGCTTCACAGCTCCAGGTTCCCAGGTTCGATTCCCGGCTGGGTCACTGTCTGTGCGGAGTCTGCACGTCCTCCCCGTGTGTGCGTGGGTTTCCTCCGGGTGCTCCGGTTTCCTCCCACAGTCCAAAGATGTGCGGGTTAGGTGGATTGGCCATGCTAAATTGCCCATAGTGTCCTAATAAAGTAAGGTTAAGGGGGGGGTTGTTGGGTTACGGGTATAGGGTGGATACGTGGGTTTGAGTAGGGTGATCATTGCTCGGCACAACATCGAGGGCCGAAGGGCCTGTTCTGCGCTGTACTGTTCTATGTTATGGGTGAAGATGTCCATGTCCATCATTTAGGATGTTAGGTAGAGCTCCAGAGAGTTCGTAGGTGCTCTTGTTCAGTGGCCGCTGTGATTATTACCACATTGAGGTATACTGCCACCCTAGGCAGCCCTTAAGAATATTTTCCATGAGGATCCGAAAGATAGCACATACAGACGAGACTCCAAAGGGCAGGCGTGTATATTCGTACAGGCCCTTATGGGCGTTAATGTGACATGCTGTCTGGATGTTTCATCTAGTTTGAGCTGGAGGTAGGCATGGCTCATATCCAGTTTTGTGAATGTTTGACGAGCTGCCAATTTGGCCGACAAACCCTCTATTGCGGCATGGCGTTCCTATCCAGCTATGAGACTTTGTTGACTTTTAGTTTGTAATCTCCACAAAGGCGGACTGACTTATTAGGCTTGAGAAGGCAGACTACTGTCTCAGTTCACTCAGCGGACTGTACTGGCCTAATTATCCCAAGTTTCCAACCACTTGAGTTCAGTTTCTACCTTCGCAAGCAAAGAGTATGAGCTGGGCCGAGCACTGAAATATTTTGGTAAGGCATCAGTATCCACATAGAATTTGGCCCTGGCTCCTATTATTTTACCGAGGCGCTCTTGGAATACTTTGAGTTTTTTGCTAATAACCACCTACAATCCACTGATCCTCAATTTAAACATTTCTAGCCAATCCAACTGGATCTTCAGGGGCCAATCCCTGCCCCTGAGACATGATTCTGATCCTCAGACGAGCGGGAGTTGTGCTAACTGATATCGATAAGATACCCGGGTCTCAGTGGACCCATAAACTTCAAAGGTTCTCCCATGTATGTGGCTACTCTAGCCCAGGTGTCCCTTAGGTTTAAGGGCAGAATACCTGTTCAGAGAAGCCGAAATATCTGTTTCCCAATGACGGAGAGAGCGGCTTCCGTATCCATCTCCCTCCCTAAGGAATGACCTTTGACAAGCAGCCTTATTCTTATCAAGGCAACCTTCACAGTTTAACTGCAATGTTTCATCCTCTGAGGGCTAGTACACATGCAAGGAATGGACCTGAGATGGCTTTGGCTTCCGGCCTGGGCAGTAAACATGCTGATGGTTCTCGTAGTGTTGCCTGGGTCGAGCCTTCGATAGCACCTACAGGAGATCTGCATCTGAAACTTGTGGTCCTCCAGGGAGGTTTCCCAGGTACTTCTGGGGTTATCCGGCCAATTTTATAATGCCAGGATGCCCATTTGGAAAGTTGGGCTGATGGTGGGTGAAGCATGTTGGTGTATTCCACAGATACGCTGACTTCAGTCTGCGAGGACGCCCCCTTCACCCAACCTGAGGACACGACTTTCTGTCATCCCTTGAAGTTCTTGCGGCCCTTTCTCAGCATTCTCCAGGGACAAAGCTATTTCTATCGCCTTTTTGAGGTCCAGGTTGCGTTCTGCCAGTCATTCTTTCTGGGTTGTAACATTGTTAATCCCACAAACTAGCCTATCTGTTCGCATCTCAATTGGAGATGGGCCAAATTCGCAGTACTCTATCAATTTCCGCAAGAAATTCCATAATGTCTTCCCCTGGAGTCCTCAATTAAAACAGTAGGGTTGAAGAATAATGACGGCTTTGGGTTGTAATGGTTTCTCACCAGGCCCGTGGGCTCATTGAATGTTTTGATGCCAAGGCTTAAGCTTTTGATAATGCTAAACATGGGGCATCGTATGCTATTAGGAGAATTACGTTTTGTCTCCCAACCTCTTCAATGTGGTAGGCATGAAAAAAATAGCATATGAGCTATTCCTCTACCAGTCCTCTACGTTTGCATGTTGCTCAAGTCTTCCAAAGGAAGGCATTTTCGAGTTTTTTTCCTTACGGGAATTGTCTTCTGAAGTTTAAAAATGTCGCCAATGTAATAAGTCCAGGCGTGGTAGGGTGCCACAGTGGTTAGCACGGTAGCCTCACAGTGCCAGAGACCCGGGTTCAATTCCAGCTTGGGAGACAGTGTGTGTGGAGTTTGCATATTCTCCCTGTGTCTGTGTTGGTTTCCTCCGGATGCTCCGGTTTCCTCCCACAGCTCAAAGATGTGCCGGTTAGGTGGATTGGCCAAGTTAAAATTACCCCTTAATTTCCAAAGATGTGCTGGTTAGGTGGGGTTACTGGAATCAGGCGGGGGAGTTGGCCTAGGTAGGCTGCTCTTTTGGATGGTCGGTGCGGTCTTGATGGGCTAAATGACCTCTTTCTTCACCTCAGCGATTATATTCTATGGAAAAGGCAAAACAGGTTTATTCTCCAACATAAATAAAACTGCAGCCACAGTGTACAAAACAAATGTTCCGGCCTGGGACTATCAGGAATTGGCTGTCCATGTCTGTGGGTCAATATTTAAGGTGTCACTGGTGAGCCCCTTCAACATGGGAACTCATATTCTACGAAGCCCACTTGGCGATCAATCAGCGATCCCTGTGCTCTTCATGGGCATTAAAACAGTAAGATTGAAGTTGTTGCATGCATTGGAGAACAGTTCAAGCTCTGAACCAGCAGGTACTGCACAGTAATCGGCATGCAAGAAATCACAAAGTATGTCCTTGGAGACCTCAGTCTTAGCTTGGATTTCTTCTTCACTGCCTCCGTGAGGCCTGAGCCATTGAGGCACTTCTGGACCATCATGTCTGGGGGCATCCTAGAAGATAAATCTTGATGGTTAGCTTTGATATTATAAGACAGTGGTCAGTCCAGCTGTCAGCGCCACACACAGCTTTCGTTACACATCCTGCCAGACCCTCTGCCTGATGATGGCATGGCCAATTAAATACCAAATGTAGAACAGGGGTGCATCCAAGATGTCTTTGTGGCGTTATCATAACTGTCAGCACTGCAAGGGTTGATGAAGTGTCGATAGTCACTCTCTCAATCTAACCTGTGTTGGTCTAATGGCAAGATGAATCTAGATGTCTGAAGATAGAATTGGAAGTTAGAGCTGGTTGTGGGTGACCAGGATATCTTCTGTGTCACGTCAAACTCTACCCGTTCCACAGCACAGAGCTGACCCACCTTCAAGGTCTTTGCAGCTTAGTTTGGTCTCATCCGCCCGAGTCACACTACGCCATCTATCCTGAAATAAGCAACGCAAAGAGTCTTATTGTGATTATGGAAAAGGGTGTTGCTAATAAAGAACTCATGTTTAATGCAAGTCTTCAGCAAGAGGAGACCATTGTTGGTGCAGCTGTTAACCCCATATTTTCCCCAATGACCCTGTCCCACATCTGGTGATAGCACAAACTCTTGCATTGAAGAATGATTAGTTTGTCTGACTTTGGTACAGAGGGAACCTAGGAGTGGAGGTCATCATAGAATTTATCCTTAGCATCATCAGGGTTGGTAATGGTAGTGGTTTTACACACTGATGAGAGTTACCTGCCTGTTGGAATTTAAGCACCATCAGGTGATCATTAGCATCCTTGAGAAGGCAAGTCAACTTACTGACAATGTAGTCCATGACAATAGCCAACTTCGCGCAAGTCTTCTTTTCATGGCCATTGCAAGAGAATATGTAACCGGGAGCAATTTCCTTCAGATTCCAAGCCAGAGCTTCCGAGTTCCACTTCTGTTTCCTTTCAGTGAAATATGGCTATATTGCCTGGACTATCTGTGTGTTAGTTCACATTTGTAGCTCCCAATGAATCCACCCCTGCTGCTATGTTAATCGCCCATCACCACAGGACTTGTGGCATAAAGCTGACAGATGATAAATGTGACTTACATGCAATGTAGATGATAGGCAGCCTCGCTCTCTCAATCTAACCTGTGTTTGTCCTGTGGCAAGATGAATCTAGATGGCTGAAGATAGAACTGGAAGATAAGGCTGGCCGTGGGTGACCAGGATAGCTTCTGTGTCATGTCAAACTCTACCCGTTCCACAGCACGGAGCTGACCCGCCTTCAAATTATTGGAGCTTACTTTGGTCTCATCTGCCCAGCCCGCCCAAGTCACTCTTTGCATGCCAGGGAAGATAAGCCCCTAAGTCACTGAGGTTAGGTCACCCAGCACCTACCCTGAAATCAAAAGTGGTTTACCAGGGTGTGCTGCTGTCACATGCTGACAACTATTTGGGGTCATAGGTGGGGAGGCTGGGTGAATGTGAGGACCAATGCAAAGGGGCTGGTTTAGCTCACTGGGCTAAATCGCTGGCTTTTAAAGCAGACCAAGCAGGCCAGCAGCACGGTTCGATTCCCGTACCAGCCTCCCCGGACAGGCGCCGGAATGTGGTGACTAGGGGCTTTTCACAGTAACTTCATTGAAGCCTACTCGTGATAATAAGCAGTTTTCATTTTCATTTCATTTCATTTTCATTTCATTTTTCAAAGTCAGTCATTTTAAAAGATTGTAGCCAACCCACGCCCGAGAAGTGCTATCCCTCGCTTGCAAGCACAGTTCAGCTGAAGGCAGCCATGAATGAATTTTGAAACATGGGCGTCAACGAGTGCAAGCAATTGAATTGTGGGCGGCATGCGGCGCAGTGGTTAGCAACGGGACTGCGGCGCTGAGAAACCGGGTTCGAATCCCGGTCCCGGGTCACTGTCTGTGTGGAGTTTGCACATTCTCCCCATATCTGCGTGGGTTTCACCCCCACAACCCAAAGATGTGCAGGTTGGTGGATTGGCCATGCTAAATTGCCCCTTAATTGGAAAATAAAAAATAATTGGGAACTCTAAATTTATTTTAAAAAGTAATTGAATTGTGCCAATAATTATTACTGTTACACATTGACATTAACAAATGTCTTTGTCTTAACTAACAGGACAATTGATTTGAAATTGGCACAGACTCTAGATGACAATGGTAAGATTGATTTTTTACTTTGTTACTCTTTCTTGGTTTAAGACTGTTAAAGACTGAATTTACATTTCTTGCCTACCCAGTGGGTTTTGAGAGATGTACAGGGCACAATCATTACTCTACGAGCGAAGCTAGAAGGTGGGGGGAGGTTAGGGAGGAGGGGCGGGGCGGGGGGGGGGGGGGGGTGCGTTAAATGTTTTTTTTTAGGAGAGATGTGTTGACAGCTGATTTAAAGGAACGGGGAATGACACTTGAAGAGAGAAAATCGTTAACAATATTAGTTATGTCCCTCTGTAACCTGCAACATCCTTCCGCACTGTCCACAACTCCACCGACTTTAGTGTCATCTGCAAATTTACTCACCCATCCTTCTATGCCCTCCTCCAGGTCATTTATAAAAATGACAAACAACAGTGGCCCCAAAACAGATCCTTGTGGTACACCACTAGTAACTGAACTCCAGGTTGAACATTTCCCATCAACCACCACCCTCTGTCTTCTTAGAGCTAGCCAATTTCCGATCCAAACTGCTAAATCACCCTGAATCCCATGCCTCCATATTTTCTGCAATAGCCTAAGAGGCACGACCTACCCTTCATAAAACCGTGTTGACTATCCCTGATCAAATTATTCCTTTCTAGATGATTAGAAATCCTATCTCTTATAAACCTTTCCAAGACTTTGGCCACAACAGAAGGCTCACTGGTCTATAATTACCGGGATTGTCTCTACTCCCCACCTTGAACAAGGGGACAACATTTGCTATCCACCAGTCTTCTGGCACTATTCCTGTAGACAATGACGACATAAAGATCAAAGTCAAAGGCTCAGCAATCTCCTCCCTAGCTTCCCAGAGAATCCTAGGATAAATCCCATCCAGCCCAGGGGACTTATCCATTTTCACACTTTCCAGAATTGCTAACACCTCCTCCTTATGAACCTCAAGCCCTTCTAGTCTAGTAGCCTGTAACTCAGTATTCTCCTCGACAACATTGTCTTTTTCCTGCGTGAATACTGATGAAAAATATTAATTTAGCACCTCTCCTATCTCCTCAGACTCCACGCACAACTTCCCACTACTGTCCTTGACTGGCCCTACTCTTACCCTAGTCATTCTTTTATTCCTGACATACCTACAGAAAACTTTAGGGTTATCCTTAATCCCACCTGCCAAAGACTTCTCATGCCTCCTCCTGGCTCTTCTTACCTCTCTCTTTGGGTCTTTCCTAGCTAACTTGTAACTCTTGAACGCCCTAACTGAACCTTCACGTCTCATCTTTACATAAGCCTCCTTCTTCCTCTTGACAAGTAATTCAACTACTTTAGTAAACCATGGTTCCCTCGCTCGACCACTTCCTCCCTGACAGGTACATACTTATCAATGACACGCAGTAGCTGTTCCTTGAACAAGCTCCACATTTCAATTGTGCCCATCCCCTGCAGTTTCCTTCCCCAACCTATGCATCCTAAGTCTTGCCTCGTCGCATCATAATTGCCTTTTGCCAGCTATAACTCTTGCCCTGCGGTATATACCTATTCCTTTCCATCGCTAAAGTAAACGTAACTGAATTGTGGTCACCGACCTCCAACTCCAACACCTGTCCTGCTTCATTACCCAGTACCAAATCCAATGTGGCCTCGCTTCTTGTTGGCCTATCTACATACTGTGTCAGGAAACCCTCCTGCTCACATTGGACAAAACTGACCCATCTATACTCGATCTATAGCGTTTCCAGTCAATATTTGGAAAGTTAAAGTCCCCCATAACAACTACCCTGTTACTTTCGCTCCTATCCAGAATCATCTTTGGAATCCTTTCCTCCACATCTCTGGAACTTTTCGGAGGCCTATAGAACACTCCCAACAATGCCACCCCTCCCCCTCTTTTACCACCTTCCCTGAGCTTACTGAAATATCTAAACCCCGGAACCTGCAACAACCATTCCTGTCGCTGCTCTAGCCATGTCTCCGAAATGACCACAACATCGAAGTCCCAGGTACCAACCCATGCTGCAAGTTTACCTTATTCCGGATGCTCCTGGCGTTGAAGTTGACACACTTTAAACCACCTTCCTGCCTGTCGGTACCCTTGTGCAACCTGGAAACCTTACTCATGACCTCACTACTCTCAACTCCTGTGTACTGAAGCTACAACTGAGGTTCTCAACCCCCTGCTGAATTAGATTAAACCCTCCCAAAGAGCATTAGCAAATTTCCCCCCCCCCCCCCAGGATATTGGTACCCCTCTGGTCCAGGTGTAGACCATCCCGTATGTAGAGGTCCCACCGACCCCAGAATAAGCCCCAGTTATCCAGGTATCTGAAACCCTCCCTCCTGCACCATCCCAAAGCCACATGTTCAACTGCTCTCTTTCCCTATTCCTCATCTCGCTAGCACTTGGCATGGGTAACAACCCAGAGATAATAACTCTGTTTGTTCTAGCTCTAAGTTTCCACCCTAGCTCCTGAATTCCTGCCTTACATCCCTATCCCTTTTCCTTTCCCTTTTCCTACCTATGTCGTTGGTGCCTATGTGGACCACGACTTGGGGCTGCTCCTCCTCCCCCTTAAGGATCCCAAAAACACGATCCGAGACATCACGGACCCTGGCACCTGGGAGGCAACACACCAAGCGCGAGTCTCTCTCATTCCCACAGAATCGCCTATCTATCCTCCTAACTATGGAGTCTCCAATGACTAATGCTCTACTCCTCTCCCCCCCTTCCCTTCTGAGCAACAGGGACAGACTCTGTGCCAGAGACCTGTATCCCATGGCTTACCCCTGGTAAGTTGTCCTCCCCACCAGTATCCAAAGCGGTATACTTGTTACTAAGGGGAACGACCACAGGGGATCCCTGTACTAACGGCTTCCTCCCAGCCACTCTCACCATCACCCATCTATCTTGATTTTCGGAGTAACTACATCCCTGAAGCTACTATCTATAACCACCTCTGCCTCCTGAATGATCCAAAGTTCATCCAGCTCCAGGTCCAGTTCCCTCACGCGGTTTCTGAGGAGCTGGGGATGGGCGCACTTCCCACAGGTGAAATCAGCAGGGACTCTGACGGCGTCCCTCACCTCAAACATTCTGCAGGAGGAACATTGCACTGCCTTCCCTGCCATCCCCTCTAGATAAAACAAGAAAAAGAAAGGAAGAGTTTACCTGATATTCACTCAACCCATTAGGTTAGAGGAGGTGGAAGGGTGGGGGACACTACAAGTGTAGTGTCTCAGATTTATCAACCGCCCAACTTATGTACAGGCACTACACACCTTCCCAGAAATCCCGACTACCAACTTCCGGTTTCCTGCTGCTCTGAAACAAAAAAACAACTCCAAAAAAAAAAGTTAGTTAAAAAACAAAGGCCGCTTATCCAGAAAGGTAAGTTTTTAAAGCGGGAAACTTACCTTCCCGACAGACCCCTGGTTACTGCTCTCACTGCTGCTGCTCAACAACTGAATGCCGCTTCTCCTGAAAGGTAAGTTTTTTATGCAGGAAACTTACCTTCCCGACAGACCCCTGGTTATTGCTCTCGCTGCTACCGCTCAACAACTGAAAATAAATTAATTAGAAGTTTTTGGGAAGGTAATGTACTTAAGTATGTTTTCAGAGTCTGATGAATAATGACTATCCATCTTCTGCTCGCTTCATTCCTCCATTCTGGAAGTGAATTTTAGTGAAACCTTTACACAAAATAGGCTTAAAAGTGGATAAATCCCCAGCAGCTGGTTTAGCACAGTGGGCTGAGACAGCTGGCTTGTAATGCAGAACAAAACCAGCAGCGCGGGTTCAATTCCCGTTCCAGCCTCCCCGAACAGGCACCAGAATGTGGTGACTCGGGGCTTTTCACTGTAACTTCATTGAAGCCTACTTGTGACAATAAGCAATTATTAATATTAGGCTTCATAGATCTGCTGACAAGATCTCAATGTTTTATTGTTTTCTACTCTTCCTACCCACGTCCCTCAGTTCAATATTTTTAGGCGTCCAAGCAAAGAAGGTGTTAATTCTCAAAACAATTACACTCATGCACTGTCTGAAAGGTTAACTAATCAGTGTCTAAAGGTACAACAATTTTACTTGTTCTCATTCAACACATTTAAAAATTGGGTAAAATACAGTAAAATACACAATGTTGTGTGCTTGACTTCAAAATTGTGAATGTGAGTCTATTATATTTGGGAACTTTGCTGTATAAATATTTATAAGTAAAGATTCAGCCCAGTATCTTATTTCAGATACATATTCATTCAGAAAGCCAAGCCGGTATTCATTCGCCTCATGTTGATAGCCGAAATGTATTTCAACCCTGTTAGCATTGACTGAACTATTTTTGTTTTTATATGTTACGTTCTGGATTTCATAAAGCATTTAAATTCCATTTCTAGATAAAGTAATTGGGATGGTATCTCGTACTTTGAGAAAGAAAGGACTACACTTTTCTGGCATTTATACAGCTATGAGGCCTAGTGTGGTGAGTAATAACATAGAAACAAAGCGTCGGAGTTCCAATTATGGCTGGAAATTCCTTCATGTGGAGCATTAACCCATTAGCCATTCATATGTTAATATAAGCAGTTTGAACACTTTAGTTTCTAGAAATGTGTGGACGAGAGATGTCTAGTGTCTCTAAACCGACATTTTGTATCTAGATAATTTTATCTTCTCCCAATCTTGAAACTCCTTGGCATCCCATTTAAGACTGCAGGCATTCTCAGACATATTACATAATATTGAAAAAACTGATTAACTAATAGTTTGAAAGTACAAAACTATAAGCAGTAATAGTAAACTTATCTAAGCACTTATTATGTTACACGGAAAGAGTAGGACCCATTCGGGACCTCAGTGACAATCTGCGTGTGCAGCCAAAAGACGTAGGTGAGGTGTTAAATAAGTTTTTGCATCTGTTTCACTATGGTTCACATTAGAGAGGGGGACTGTGATATAACTGAACAGATTAGTATTGGGAGAGAGGAGGTATTGATGGGGTTAGTGGGCTAAAAGTGGATAAATCCCCAGACCCAGATGAGATGAATCCCAGGCTACTGTGGGAGGCAAGGGAAGATATTGCCTCAGGAGTTCTGCCGCCAATTTTCAAATCCTCTCTGGCCACATGGCCACAGGAGAGGGGATGGAGGATTGGAGGACAGCTAATCTGGTATAATTATTCAAGAAGGGAGGTAGGGAAAAATATGGTAATTACAGGCCAGTGAGTGTAACTTCAGTGGTAGCAAAGTTATCTGAAAATATTTTGAGGGACAGCATTAATCTCCAGTTGGACAGGGAAGGATTAATCAGAGATAGTCAACATGGTTTTGTCAGGGGGACACCATGTAAAACAAACTTGATTGAATTTTTCTAGGAGGTGACTCAGTGTGTAGATGAGGACAGTGCAGTTGAGGTAGTCTACATGGACTTCTGTAAGGCTTTTGACAAGGTTCCGCATGGGAGACTGATCAAGACGGTCCAGGACAATTTGGGATCCATGGGATCCAGGGCAATTTGACAAATTGGATCCAAAATAGGCTTACTGGCAGGAGGCTGAGGGTGATGGTCGAAGATTGTTTTGTGACTGGGAGCCTGTGTCCTGTGGTACCACAGGGATCGGTTTGGGTTCCTTGCTGTTTATAGTGTACATTAGTGACTTAGATGTGGAAGTAGGAGATATGATCAGTAAGTTCACAGGTAGTGTGGTAAATCGTGAGGAAGAAAGTTTTAGATTACAGGACAACATACATGGGCTGGTCAGATGGAAAAGATAGTGGCAAATGGAATTTAACCTTGTAAAGTGTGAAGTGATCTCTTTTGGGAAGACTAACCAGGCAAGGGAATGTAGAGCGACAGTAGGAAATAGGAGGCCCAGAGGGACCTTGGGGTGCATGTCCAAAGATCCCTGAGGGCAGCAGGAAAGGTAGATAAGGTGGTTAAGGAGGCATATGGGATACTTGCCTTCACAATATAAGAGCAGCAAGATTATGATGGAGCTGTATAAGATGCTCATTAGGCCATAGTTGGAGTACTGTGTGCAATTCTGATTGCACTAGAAAGGGTGCAGAGGAGATTCACCAGGATGTTGAGAGTCTATGAAGAGAGGCTGGCTAGGCTGGGATTATTTTCCTTAGAGCAGAGAAAGGGGGAACCTAGTTGACATGTACAAAATTACGAGGGACATAGATAGGGTAGATAGGAAAGATCTTTTCCATGAGTGGAGGGGTCAATACTCAGTGGGAATAGATTTAATGTAATGGGTCAGATACGTAGAAGGGATTTGAGGAAAGATATTTTCACTCAGAGGGTGGTGAGGATCTGGCAGACAGGGCGGTAGAGATGGGAATCCTTACAACATTTAAGAAACATTTAGCACACAAGGCTATGGACCAAGTGCTGGAAAATGGGATTAGAATAGATAAGTGCTTGAACCATGGGACCATAGGGCCTCTATTTGTGCTGCAGGGATTTGGTACAGTGGGAATCTGTCTGCTACGTTTTTCTCAAACTACAATTTAGATTAGCCATTGATTTCTGACTTAGAATTTTAAACTGCAAGTTAGTTATGGAGAATTTACCTAGCAGTGGCAGTTATCTGTCAACCAACTTAAAGTGAATTGGTGTTAATCGCTGTAGCGGGGAGCTGACTTAGCAGTTGAAACTTAGGCAATAGTCATCTGCCCTCTCTAAAATTAGACAGGTTTTACTATCGCACAGAATGGGAGCAGGCCTGAGTGTGACAAATATAAGAGCTAACAGGAATTCTGTGCGGATGAGAAAGGGAGTGCTGCAATTTATCTATTTCTTTCAGGTGAATGTTCCATTCCAAGCCTTAATTAGATGAGCATGCATGTGATAGTTTGATGATATTTTAAGACTTTGGGGCTGAGTTAATGGCCTCGTCGCGCCCGACTTGGTGCAATGATGGGGCTGTTAAATTGCGCAAGCTGAGTTCGTCGGTTCAGGAAGTGAAGTAAGTGAGGCCTCAGCGAGGCGTTCCCAACCGAGGCTATAAAAACCCAACAAAGTCCTACTAGAAAGCGGGGTCAGTCTCGGCACTGCAGGCTCCAAGAAAGACTCCGCTATACGCTCCCAAAACGGGACTCTCTTTTGTGCGTTAAATCATGCCCATTATCTCTCTAAATTTGGGGAACAGTTTAAACAGATACTGGGGAGATATTGTATTAATTTCATAGTTAATTAGTTAAACTACTTCGTATAACTACAGACTACAGTTGAATGGTATTTTTAAACTTAAAACCTAATTAGTTAAGTTAAACACAATGAAGATGGCGTGGCAGATGACATGTTGCAGCCGTTAGCATGTGGAAGCTGATGGACACCTTCCAGACTCAAAACGTTAGCCCCCTTTTGTCTCCACAGGTGCTGTCAGACCTGCTGAGATTGTCCAGTATTTTCTGTTTTGGTTTCAGATTCCATCATCTACTTTTAATCACATCTGTGGTCACTGTCTGCAGCTCCAGGAACATTGGCTCCGGGTTGATGATCCTGAGTCCGAGCTTTGAGCACTGTGGTGAATCAGGGAGGGAGAAAATAACCTGGATGCTTTGTTACCGGAGGCGGTCACACCTGTTAAGCAAGGCATTTCAGATTTCATGCTCAGGTTCAAGATGGTATGACTCTGAGTAAGGCAGGTATCGGGATACAGGAGGTGGCAATTGAGGAGCCTCAGCCCTTGCAATTGTCCAACACATTTGTGTGGACAATAACAGGGACTGCAGGGTGGGTGAGTAAACTGACCACAGCACCACGGTGTAGGGAGGCATTCAATTGGGGAAAGTAAAAAGGAACATAGTTTTGGTCGGGAGCAACCCAGTTACTGGGTGAATACTGTTTTCAGCAGCCAATGGGGTCAGTCTGTGTTAATATCTGTGTTGCCTGCCTAGTGTAGTGCCAGGGTTAAGGACATCTTGTCAGGGTTAAAGGGGAACTTGGCGAGGGGAAGGATCCAGTTGTCATGGCCCAATATGGGTAAACATGATATAGTGAGAATTAAGAAAGAAGTTCTGCTGAGGGAGTACGTGCAGATAGGAATTAAATTAAACAGCAGAACCACAAAGGTGGTAATCTTTGGATTACGACTGTGGCGCTAACAATTGCACACAAAGACGAGAGACATATACAATCGAGGCTTTATTGCTGTGTGATGCTCTTCCTCTGGCTGCAACTGTGGAATAGGATCTCAGTGACTCACACGCATATTTATACACAAGCTCCCTGTGGGCGGAGCTAGCCAGCAGGGGCTTACCGGAGGAACCTGTATTACAGGTACAGCCATACATCCCCCTACTGCAAGTACGCATATCTACAGTGGTTATCGCCATATTCACCCCCTGTAAAAAATGAGTCCGGCAGGGGTGACATGTAACTCTAATACAAAGGATGATATATTTACAAAAGGGTTCAAACAAAGAAAACCAAGAGTCCATCGGTTAGCAGGTTACAGGTTGAACCGAATCGGCGGTCGAACGTTCCACTGTGATCGGCGTAGCTGTGGTGGCGACGTCGGCCCAGGCGGTGATGGCAACGATGTTGCAGGTGCTGGCGGTATTGGTGCTGGCTGCTGGCGGGATGACTCCGAGAGCAAGCCGAAATCTTCCGTGTCCTCCAGTGTGGGCAGGGGGACGAGGAATGGACCTGGTGGGGATGAATACGGGGGCGCCGGGGAAAAGGAGGGTGGCGCAGGGGGGAAAGGGGCGTGGGCATGGGATCGGCACCTGAGGGAGCCAGGTCCCGGAGCGGGTCTGTGTCCTGGCGGCCGTCGGGGAACTCCACGTAGGCATACTGAGGGTTGGCGTGGAGAAGGCGTACTTTGTCCACCAGTGGTTCCGCCTTGTGGTGCCGGACATGCCTACGGAGAAGGACTGGGTCCTGAGTCGTGAGCCAAGTCGGGAGCGACACCCCGGATGTAGACTTCCTAGGGAAGGCAAAAACACGTTCATTGGGTGTACTGTTAGTTGCGGTGCACAGTAGTGACCGAACGGAATGGAGCGCGTCAGGGAGGACCTGCTGCCAGCGAGCGACTGGGAGGTTCCTGGACCGTAGGGCCAGCTGGACGGCCCTCCATACCGTCCCGTTCTCCCTCTCTACCTGCCCGTTTCCCCGGGGGTTGTAGCTGGTTGTCCTGCTGAAGGCGATACCCCTGCTGAGCAGGAAATGACGCAGCTCATTACTCATGAACGAGGATCCCCTGTCACTGTGGATGTAGTCGGGGAAACCGAACAGAGCGAAAATGGAATCCAGGGCCTTGATGACGGTGGCAGACGTCATATCCGGGCATGGGATGGCGAAGGGGAACCGAGAAAATTCATCGACCACACTAAGGATGTACGTGTTGCGTTCGGTGGAGGGGAGGGGCCCTTTGAAGTCCACGCTGAGGCGTTCAAAGGGGCAGAATGCTTTCACCAGGCGCGCGCGATCTGGCCGGTAGAAGTGCGGTTTGCACTCGGCACAGACCTGGCAGTCTCTGGTGACTGTCCGTACTTCCTCAAAGGAGTAGGACAGATTGCGGGGTTTGACTAGGTGGTACAACCGAGTGACCCCCGGATGGCAAAGGCTCTCGTGCAAGGCACGGAGCTGGTTCACTTGTGCGCTGGCACATGTACCTCGGGAAAGGGCGTCTGGGGGTTCGTTGAGCTTGCCGGGGCGATACAAGATCTCATAATTGTAGGTGGAGAGCTCGATTCTCCACCGCAAGATTTTGTCATTCTTGATCTTGCCCCGCTGCGTGTTGTTGAACATGAAGGCTACCGACCGTTGGTCAGTGAGGAGAGTGAATCTCCTGCCGGCCAGGTAATGCCTCCAGTGCCGCACCGCTTCAACGATTGCCTGGGCCTCCTTTTCAACAGAGGAATGTCGAATTTCGGAGGTGTGGAGGGTACGTGAAAAGAATGCCACGGTTCTGCCTGCCTGATTCAGCGTGGCGGCAAGGGCGACATCTGAAGCGTCGCTTTCTACTTGAAAAGGCAGTGTCTCATCTACTGCGTGCATCCCGGCCTTGGCTATGTCA
Source organism: Scyliorhinus canicula (assembly GCF_902713615.1). Lineage (NCBI taxonomy): Eukaryota > Metazoa > Chordata > Chondrichthyes > Carcharhiniformes > Scyliorhinidae > Scyliorhinus > Scyliorhinus canicula. The sequence continues at coordinate 64,088,170 of NC_052165.1, read as the reverse complement.
GATCGAATGCGGGCGATGGCCTGTTGTGTCTTGGCCGTGAGGGGAAAATGTGTGGACTGGATAAGTGGGCGGGCCTTGTCCGCCTATTGTGGGACCCACTGGGTGTAATAAGAAAAGAACCCTAGGAAACGTTTGAGGGCCTTGGGGCAGTGGGGGAGTGGAAGCTCCATGAGGGGGCGCATGCGGTCGGGGTCGGGCCCCAGTAGTCCGTTTTGGACTACGTAACCGAGGATGGCTAAGCGGTCTGTGCGGAACACGCACTTCTCCTTGTTGTACGTGAGATTAAGGAGAGATGCGGTGTGGAGGAATTTAGAAAGGTTGGCATCATGGTCCTGCTGGTCATGGCCACAGATGGTGACATTGTCGAGGTACGGGAAGGTGGCCTGCAGTCCATACCGGTCAACCATTCGGTCCATTTCTCGTTGAAATACCGAGACTCCATTTGTGACGCCGAAGGGAACCCTAAGAAATTGGTACTGACGACTGTCTGCCTCGAAGGCAGTGTAGGGACGGTCCGATTTACGGATGGGGAGCTGGTGGTAGGCGGATTTCAGGTCAATAGTAGAGAAGACCCAGTACTGTGCAATCTGATTGACCATATCAGAAATGCGGGGGAGAGGGTACGCGTCGAGCTGCGTGTACCGGTTGATGGTCTGGCTGTAGTCCACGACCATCCTGTGCTTCTCCCCGGTCTTAACCACTACCACCTGGGCTCTCCAAGGACTGTTGCTGGCCTCGATGATACCCTCCCGAAGCAGCCGCTGGACTTCGGACCTGATGAAGGCCTTTTCCTGCGTGCTGTACCGTCTACTCCTGGTGGCGACGGGCTTGCAAACTGCGGTCAGATTGGCAAAGAGGGAGGGAGGCTCGACCTTGAGGGCCGCGAGGCCGCAAACCGCGAGGGGATGTAGGGGTCCGCCGAATTTGAGGGTGAGGCTCTGGAGATTGCATTGGAAATCCAGGCCTAGTAAGAGTGACGCGCAGACGTTGGGGAGAATGTACAGACGGAAACGGTCGAATTCCATGCCCTGTACAGTAAGTTTAACCAGGCAGGAACCAGGCAGGAACCGGAGGCGAGAGCGATCTGCCGGTTGGCGGGACGGACCGCAAGGGAATAGAGCCTTACCGTGTCTGGGTGGACGAAGCTCTCGGTGCTCCCGGAGTCGATGAAGGAGGAGGTCACGTGGCCGTTGACCAGCACCGTTGTGGAAGAGGGTGCCAGGCTGTGAGGACACGACTGGTTGAGCGTAACGGAGGCGAGTAGCGGGCGATCGGCAGTCGAGTCTGATGAGTCCGACGAGGAGCGGTAGCGACCCGTGGCCCTGTCCCGGGAGGACAAAATGGCGGCATCTGGAGTACCTGTGTGGGAGAAGATGGGGGCAGACAAAATGGTGGCACCCATGGAGCGCACGTTGTGAGGTCGGGACAAGATGGCGGCGCCCATGGAACGCACATGACGGTGGGGGATGAAGATGGCGGCGCCCATGGAGCACACGTGGCCGGGGCGGCGAAAGATGGCGGCGCCCACTGATCGCACGTGGGGCCGGGGGAAGCGGACGGCAGGGCCCATTGTGTGATCAGCTGAGGCGAGGGGGGGAACGGGGGGCGCGATAGCGGCAACCGTCCGGGACTGACACACCGCTGCAAAGTGGCCTTTCCTGCCACAGGCTTTGCAGGTCACGGTGCGTGCTGGGCAGAGTTGGTGGGGGTGCTTCTGCTGACCGCAGAAGTAACAGCGGGGACCCCCAGGGAGCGCGGTGAGGCGAGCAGCGCAGGCGTAGTGCGCGGGGGCGGCTGCTGGGCGGGCCGGTTTCGGGGTCCACGAGGGGTAGGAAGGGTGGGCCTGGGGGGCCGTTTGTGGGTTCCACGAGGGGTAGGACGGGTGGGCCGAGTGGCTAGCGGAGTAAGATCGCGCACTACAGGAGGCGGCCATCATGGAAAGCGCCAGAGTCTTTGTGGCCGCGAGGTCGAGGGCGGCCACTTCCAGCGGTCGTGCCGGATGGTGTCCGATGCAATGCCTGTAACAAAGGCATCGCGCATAAGTAAGTCAGAGTGTTCCGTGGCTGTGAGGGCCCGGCAGTCGCAGTCTCGTACTAGAGGTATAAGGGCCCTCCAGAAGTCCTCAATCGACTCACCCAGCTGCTGGACGCGAGTAGAGAGTAGATGTCTCGCAAACGGGGTGTTCGTCGACTGTGCATAGTTCTCCTTGAGCAGTTCCATAGCTCTGTAGCTCTGGTGTAGTCAGGCGCATCTCGAATTAGGGGAAAGACACTGGAGCTAGGTCTTGAGTACAGGAGTTGTTTTTTTTTGAGCCTCCGTCGGGGGAGGGTCCGCTGAAGAGATGTAGGCCTCGAAGACTGCAAGCCAGTGAACAAAGTATTTCCTGGCGTGAGGCGACTGTGGATCCAGCTGCAGATGGTCAGGCTTGATCCTGATGTCACTGGTGTACGGAAAATCACACAGCAATAAATTGTGGCGCTAACAATTGCACACAAAGATGAGAAACATGTACAATCGAGGCTTTATTGCTGTGTGATGCTATTCCTCCGGCTGCAACTATAGAATAGGATCTCAGTGACTCACATGCATATTTATACACAAGCTCCCTGTGGGCGGAGCTAGCTGGCAGGGGCTTACCGGAGGAACCTGTATTACAGGTACAGCCGTACATCCCCCTACTGCAAGTACGCATAACTACAGTGGTTATCACCACAACAACCCGAGTCACGAACAAATTGGCAAAGGATAAATAAGGTTAGAGAGCTGAAATTGTGGTTTAAAGATCGGCGTGGGAGGAATGGATTTTGATTCAAAGGGTGCTGGCACTGGCAATGGGAAAAGAGGGTGCCACATCATTGGGGTGGCCTCCACCTAAACCCACTGGGACCGGTGGCAATTTGTATAACTAGGGCTGCAGAGAGGGTTTCAAACTAAGTAGAGAAAGTAGAGGGCAGGAGGTGGGGGCGGGGTGGGGGCGAGGTGTGGGTAGTCATGTGAGGAGAGATTTAGAAAGTTATGGACAAAGAATAAGGCAATAGTGCAGGGCAACAATGAGGGTCATGATAAGCAGAGCGTGCCAGGAAGGTACAGAGTGTAAATATTTAAGACTGCACCAATAAATAAAGTCAGAGTAGGGAGAAATTGTCTGGAGACAGAATGATCAGGCTTCTCATCTGGAATACATGCAGAATTCCTTCCAAGGTAAATGAAACGGCAGCACAAATAAAAATAAATGAGTATTCAATATTGAGTTGGACAGATTTTTTATCAACAAGGGAATTAAGGGTTATGGGACACAGTCCAGAAAATGGAGTTATTGGCACAGTCTAATCTTCTGTGATCTTATCGAATGGTAGAACAGGATCGTTAGGTCAAATTGCCTTCACCTGCTTCTATTTCCTGTCATCTTATTATCATTTTCAACTGTATCCTTCTGAAGCAGTAGATAGGGTCTACCTTTTCTACCTGAATTAATGCCAAAAAAACCTGCCTCTCGATCATGTCCTTTCAAAGCTGAGGAGGCCAAATTTTTCACGCTTCTTTCTAACCCAGTCCACCAACCCTGGGAATCTGCCTCACAGCTGGTCATTGCATTATCCATATCTTTTGAATTCAAAATTATTTTTGTTTGTTATCAGTGCCAAATAGCATTCTGTTTCCATTACAATCTATCGCGCAAGCTTTGGAGCCCTTTACGAATGCTTTTTTGGGCCTGCATTATATTTTTTACCCATCAGTAAAAATGCTGCAGCTAGAACTTAACATGTTGTACAAATGTGGATCAGACATCCCACTCAAAAGATAATCACTCCTTTGCCATCTGTGATCAGCATTCATCCTGGTCTTGGTTTCTGATTTACAGTTTGAAATCATGATTAATTACTGCTCCATAGTGGGCAAAATGACAGCTGATGATCATTGGTGTTGGCCGTATTCCAGCTTCCAATCTGACAGGTGTCCAACAGACTAACTTGCACCTTTAGAAAAAAACACACAAAAGGGGAGAAATTAAAATTCAACATCTGTTTTAGAAATCTGGGCGGCACGGTGTCACAGTGGTCAGCACTGTTTGATTCTGACCCAGGGTCACTGTCTGTCTGGACGTCCTCCCCGTGTCAGCGTGGGTTTCCTCCGGGTGCTCCGGTTTCCTTCCACAGTCCAAAGATGTACAGGTTAGGTGGATTGGCCCTTAGAGTTCTAAGATGTGCAGGTTAGGTGGGGTCACGTGTATAGGTTGTAGGAGCGGGCCTAGGTGGGGTGTCTTCCCGAGGGTCAGTGCAGATTTGATGGGCCGGATGGACTCTTTCTGCAATGTTGGGATTCTATGGATTCTGTGACAGATTAAGATCCACAATCTTGGGCTGAATCTTCCAAGGAGTCAGAGCTCCGTATTTCTGGCCTCAACCTCCAAACTGAGCCTCTTCAGAAATGGAAACGGGGACTCCCTCAAAGGAGTTACTAGCCCCTTTTGCCCACCAATAGCTCATGTAGTTAAAGCTACTGAGCTGTTCACCATTCCCCCATCTTTGCCTGCAGACCAAGGAATTGCGGCTTGAGGCCCTAAAGTGGGGAAGGTGGTGGGCCAGCCACCTGCTTTATTTCATGTACCACACCCCCTTCAAATAAGCCAGGAAAGTGGCCACAAACTTCATCCCGTGGACCATGAAGCAAACCTATGCACGATGGCAATGATAGCTTATTTAGCCAAAGTAAGGATCCAGATATCAATGGCTGGTACACGGGAGAGTGAGTCATTTGTTAGAGTCATTTGTTACTGTTTGTCATCAAATTGCTTTATCAGACATGATCTCTTTACTCTTTCAGGTTATTAGAAAGTCTAATGATGGAATGTTTCAAACTGGACGGAGATTAATGACCACAGATTCAATAAGCCCTGTTCCATACTCACCCCTGAATGTGACTAATGGCACAAACATATGCATTCTCTTTCATGCTACCAGTCTGCTGCTAACAGCCAACGGAACATTAATCAACTTGACTAATGAAACTTTTATTTCCAATTCCGTGGACTCCAGTGGCTCCATATGTTCAACCACTAATACCACGTAAGTTGAAGAAATGGCAGTACTAAAGTTAAACATAGTTTCTTCAGTCTGAGCTGCTGAATTTTTTTTCCCCAATGTAAGGCCATATGCATGTTTGGAAACATGTTCCTGATTAACTTGGTAATGATCTGAAGCTTATTTTTACCTGCATGGATATAGATTTGTAGCAGCTTATGACTTAAAAGAATGAGTGGGGATGAGAGAAGATTTCATTTCTTATTCATTTTAAATTGCACCTCATATTTTTGGTAATATCTCTAAGGTATGCTGTTCCCCTACACATCGACCTCATGTTGTAACGTAGAATCTTTTATGACACAGATGGAGGCCATTTAGGCTATTCTGGCTCTCTGTGCAACTATCGGCTGGGATTCTCCATTATGGAGTCTGAGTTCTCTCATCAGCAGAGAATGAGACTGGTCTTCTCTGGTGCTAGGAATGGTGCCCAGGTGTGAGTCACAGTCCTTATCCATGCAAATGTATGCATGGTGGAGACCATGTTAGATTTCATTCAAATTCTGGTATCGGCCGGCTATTTTGAGTGCGTGGCCCAATCCCAGCATCCAGCAGCGGGATCCCCCCCAACCGCACATCACGAACCCCGCTCCCTCCCCCACTGACAAGAAGAGCACACCTATCCCTTATCTGGGAGGGCACTCACTTCCCTCACCATGGAAATTATGGGTCACCCTCCCACCACACATGCATTAGGGTGACCCCCCCCCCCCCCCCCCCCCCCGCACACACGATTCCCCCAGTCTCAGCCCTGTCTCAGCCACCTCAGCAGCCCCACAGCACCCGGTCACCCCATCCATCAACAATCCCTTCAACCGCCCCTTCAGCCACCCACCAGCCACCTTCTTCAGACCCCACTATCAGCATTGCCAATGGCTCACTGCCCCCTTACAGCCTGACAGTGAAGCCCATCCCGGTGCAGTGGACCCCAAAAGGGGTCAGTCCATAGGTAATGTGCCCCTCTGCTGCTGCCAGTCTGCAGAGGGAAGGTTCCTAAGGGTCCTGGGGGTTGGGTGGGCTTAGGCTGTGGGTGAGGGGTTCACTCTGGGCTTCCCCCATCCCAGGATGGTGGCCTGTGTCTGGTCTGCCCCTTCCAGCACTGGACAACCTGACGATCACCCTAGCCTGTGATTGACAGCTTAATGGTTTCAGAGCAGAAAGCACTTAGCTGCCTTGATGTGGTCAGGTGCTGTCATATCAAAGCATTGTGGTTAGGATCAATGGAGGGTACTTGAGATGCAGTCAAGCTTGCAGGGGAAGATAAACAAATCCCCTCAGACGCTGTGTGGGGACCAATAAAATCATCAATCACTGGCTAGTGAAATGTATTACTCTGTGAATTTGAATGGATGCTGAGCATTTCAATGGGTGTCAGAGGATTGAAGCTTGTTTGAGTGTTGTGACCTTTTGAGGTAACCTCTGATTTTTGTAACAGCTGCTGTTTTAAAGGCATTTGTCTGAAAGCGCAGATGTTAGGAAAGGGAAAGTGTTCTTGCATTGATTTATCACTGATCTACCTGGACTGCTCATCAGCTGTCAGGCAGAGCAAGGTGAGGAGACCATTTTGGAGTTTAAAATGACCAAAATGATGAGGTTGAGCAGAGAGCTGCCTGAGATCACCATGTCAAGGGCGATGTTCAGGTTGCCCAGGGATGGAAGGGACAGACCAGGCATGGGACCTCCATGCCAGTGGGGGTTCCCCGGATCAATCCCACATCCCCAGCTCGATCCCACCCAATCCCCAAGAGTCTTGGGGGACCCACCCTCTGCAGCCTGGCAGCAGCAGCGTGGCACATTACCTGATGGACTGACCCCTCTTGACCCTCCTCAGGGTCCACCTCGCCAGGGCTGCGCTTGGCCATACTTACACAAAAGCCAGCCCAGTGAACTTCCTGCTGTGGGGGTCAGAGCAACACGTGGGTGTGGTGATATGCCTATAAGCAATTTGTAGATAGCTGGTGGAGCGATCTCCAACCAGCAGGTGGTGGTACAGATCCATCATGCAGTCTTGAGACAGTGATCATGTGACCAGGCACTCAGCTATAAGTGGGGGCACGACCAGCGATCCCCAGATGGTTATAAGATTTACATGAGTACAGTTGTGCATGGGGCAGTTCTGGGGATATAACTAAACTCCATGATAACTTTCTCTGTGTCAGATCGTCATCTTACCACGTGTGATTTAATAAGCATCCTGGTTTGGACATGTTACAAGTCGTTTCCTTGCTAGACATTGAATACCAAACACAACAGCAAGGGGAGGTTGGTGGAGGGAGAATCTGGCTTTCAGCATGTTAATTGCAAGCTAATGCATGCTGATCATTATTTTGTATTTTCCCACCAGTGTGGGGCTAATAGCCCACTATGGCCTGTGGCAAGGGAATGAAGAATGGGAATGGGTCTGACGCCTGGCGTGATCCTGTTTTCTGCAAACGCTCCATTCTCTGCCCGATCTGAATTTCCAATCACAGTGGGCGGGAATGGAGAATCCCAGCTGATGGCCGATGCCCAAAATGTTAAATCTGTGCTCCCCCCACTCCTCCATGTCCTTGTATCACCAGCTAATGGAACATATTTTTCTTGTCCTCTTATACAAACCTGTCATAATCTTTGCCAGCTCTATCAGATCTCCCCTCAATCTCCTTTGATCCAAGCTGAACCATCCCAGCTTCTCAAACCTAACTTTATGGCTAAAACCCCACCTGGAACCATTCCAGCAATCACTGTGGTCAAAATCCAACTCACTGATTGTGTACATACATAGATACATAGAAGATAGGAGCAGGAGGAGGCCTTTTGGCCCTTCGAGTAGCTCCGCCATTTGTCACGATCATAGTTGATCATCCAACTCAATAGCCTAATCCTGCTTTCTCCCCATAGACTTTGATCCCATTCTCCCCATGTGCTATATCCAGCCGCCTCTTGAATATATCCAATGTTTTAGCATCAACTACTTCCTGTGGTAATGAATTCCACAGGCTCACCACTCTTTGGGTGAAGAAATGTCTCCTTATATCTGTCCGAAATGGTTTACCCTGAATTCTCAGGCTGTGACTCCTGGTTCTGGACACACCCATCATTGGAAACATCTTCCCTGCGTCTACCCTCTCTAGTACTGTTAGAATTGTGTAAGTCTCTATGAGATCCCCCCGTCATTCTTCTGAAATCCTGCGAGAACAATCCCAACCTAGTCAATCTCTCCTCATATGACAGTCCTGCCATCCCTGGACTCAGTCTGGTAAACCTTCGCTGCACTCCCTCAAGAGCAAGAACATCCCTCCTGTATAATTGCAACAACACATCCCTGCTTCTATACTCAAAACCTCTCGCAATGAAGGCCAACATACCATTTGCCTTCTTTACTGCCTGCTGCACCTACATGCTTACCTTCAGCGACTGATGCAGAAGGACACCAGGTCCCGCTGCACACTCCCCTCTCCCAATTTACAACCATTCAGGTAGTAATCTGCCTTCCTGTTTTTACTTCCAAAGTGAGTAACCTCACACTTATAGGGTATTTGTGATGGAAATCAACATAGGGGTCATGTCACCAGCAAATGATAATGTGTAATCGATGAAATGCAATTGTTATTCACTTTTGGATAGATAGTACACACCTCGCACAGACTCTGAACATCTGGGGAATCAGACATCAAGGTCTGGCTGACCTTGCTGAATAGTGTGAGGGCAGTTCACTATATACTCGACTGTCCCACTGAGAGTATTGCAAAGCGAAATACTACTGAATAGATGCCAGTGGCACTCAAAAGATCACTGATCGTCCTTAACATTATGCTGCACCAAAGTGGGAGGAACTGACCTAATTTGTTGAATGAGTTTGGAAGTCCAGTTGAAATATATCCGAGAGAAAGGATTATTTTGTGGTTGAGGGTTCCGCTGCAACAAAGACTAGCATCAGAGCAGCAGGAATTAACATTTGAATACTGGACGGGATTATCCGGTCTGCTAGTCTCGGGTTTCTCAGCAGTGCGCCATTCGCTGGCAGCGAGATTCTATACTCCCGTCATTTGTCAATGGGATTTTACATTAAAACCATCCCACACTGCCAGGAAACCCGTGGGCTGGAATACTCTGCCGGTGGGAAAATTAATCGCAATAACCAAAGAATTCCAGCCTAAATTCAGAATCTGGGAGTAAACCAGGAACACATATAGAAGTCATAGAATCCCCACAATGCAGTTTGAGGCCATTTGGCCCTTTGAGTTTTCACCAACCCTATAAAAGCTCACTCTCCCTGCAAATTGAGCTCCACATTTTTGGAGACTATTGTGTAATTTAACTAACCTGGACATCTTTGCACTGTGGGAAGAAACCCACACGGAAATGGGGAGAACATGCAAACTCCACACAGGCAGTCACCCAAGGTCGGGATTGAATCCGGGTTCCTGGTGCTGTGAGGTAGCAGCGCTAATCATTGTGTTATCGTGCTGCCCTGAATATCTGGTATGCACAAGGTTGGTGAGGTAAGTGTAGTATGCGCATTGTCTTTTTAATGTTGAACCACAATGCGACTGAACTGAACTTTACTCTGAATTTGGTGCATAATATCACAGCTGACCATAGAGCGCACTTTGCTAGCTTTCTCTTTTTTGAAATGCCCAAGAATGTTTATGTTCTTCTCGGGCACTGTGTAATGTTACCAATGTCATTGTTGTGATTTCTCAGGCCTGAACTGAAGTATAAGCCTAGATTTTATGTTCTCCAGTCCTGAAGTGAGGCTTGGACACATATAGCTATTATCAAATATTACTTTTCAATAATATTTTTATTCCCATTTCCCAAATTTCTGATTTTATAAGTCATTAGCCAGTCTAGACGTATCCAAACTGTGCTAATATTGTGCTTTCAAATTTGGGCTCAGATTTTTGAACTTCAGTTTTAAAACTTGCTTTGACAAAGACACCTCATATTTTTATGTACCTTACTTTAGGTTATCCCTCAAGTATGCACTACAAAAAAATCCAATAATCCGTGTTAACACTCTGGAAATAAGGTAAGCCTAGCTGCCATTTCTGATTAGATGACAGGGATTTGCTTTCATGCAATCAAAAGGTTTTCAAAATCTCTTAAATATAATAATAATTTTTAAACTAGGCCGACACCAGTCCTAAAGTGGTGTCTGGCTCCTGACATTAATGCGTCCTGCTCCCCTGGTTCGATGGCAGCTTCTGGTGAAGCTGGGTTGCCGGGGAGCTGGGCAGCAAAGAGCAGGCTGTGGAGGAGTGTAGGCCCTGAAGATGGTGGAACAGGTTTCAACAGGAGAGCACTATGGAGCATGCTGATTGCACCAATAAAAATCTCTAAGTGGGAGAGATGGTCTGAATGTCAATTCTGAGGAGCAAGCAGAAGACATGGGCCAAACTAATCAAAATTCTCATCCATCTGGCACTGAGTAGTAACTTTTTTGTGGAGGCCTTTGAGAGGATTAGGTAATTGATCAAGTGATCTAACTAGAAACAGTTGGGAGAAGAATGTGGCTAGAAACCTCTGGAACTAGAGGTGGGAGAAGGAACAACTTTGAGTAGCAAGGCTGGAGCTGGAGCCAATACCCACAACCTAAATTATACCTCTTGCAGTAGGAAGGTGGGCAAGCTAGAAAAGGATGGCACTGAATCGTGTGACACTGCAGTGCCCACAGCAGCGACTCTCAAATAACAGGAACTAATGTCCAGAGCAGAAAGAGCTATAGGGCACACTTTTTTAAAAAGATGATATTTTCTCATGGAGATGATAGACGATTATTTGATATTGTCTGGCACTGCAGCACGGTCACTGAGAGGATGTGCATTTACAAGTTGATCATTTTACAGGGCCCTTCCAATTATAAATGTGGACATAGAAATTTATAGTGTAGGACATGACCATGAATTATATTTAGATGTTTAATATATTACTTGCTGATCTCCCATGTTATTCATAGATCATAAAGACTAAGGGTGGGATTCTCCCTCCACGCCAGCCTGGCAACCAGAAAATCCCGCCCGAGGTCAATGGACTTTTCCATTGTTCGCGACTCGCCTGTGACAGGCGGGGCGGAAGAATCCAGCCCTAAATGAGATCATTAAGTATGATGGGATTGAAGGGCAAGAAATAATGGAACCAAAACTTGCAAACACAATTCTGTCCCAATTTTGAAGTAATTTATTTTGACCCTAATTTTATATAATATTTGTGTTTCGTATTATTACTATTCAATGCCACAGAGTTGTACATAGTAAATCAATGAATGCGGTCCTTTCTGAACTATTGCTTGTGCCTTTTTGCTGCTATTTCTCTGCCTTTCCTCTGCTCCTCACCCATGGCCATTTCTTATCTGCTAATTTCTTCTCTGTTTTCATTGTCATTTGAAGAAAAATTGTCAAGAGGGGCCTAAAATTCCAACGTTGAATCTGTCACATGAACAAGATATTTTGGGGGATCATATTACAGAAAAACAGAATTATAGAATCATACAGCCCATCAAGCCTGCATCGAGAAAAAAAGCTACTCTAAACTATAATAATCCCACTTCCCAGCACTCGGCCCGTAGCCTTGAATGTTATGACATTTCAAGTGCTTTTTGAAGGTTGGGAGGTTTCCTGCCTCAACTACCTTCCCAGGCAGTGCATTCCAGATTCCCATCACCATCTGTGCGAAAATACTTTTCCTCAAATCTTCTCTGAACTTCCTGTCTTTCACCTAAACATTATGCCTCCTTGCTATTGACTCTTCAACTTTGAACAAATAATTTACCAAGTAATAAGACTTTGCGGAAATAAAACCCTTTTGTTTTCTTTCAAAGGTTTTTAATGAGGAACAAGTTCTACGCCGGATCAGCTCGAAACTGGTTCAGGTTGGATTTTGTTGAAATTGTGCAGGACGAGCAAAATGTTGCAATGTTTAATGTGTCCGGAATCTCAGCACCTCAGGAGTATTCCTTCCACTGTCAGTTAGTGGGGACCAGTAGGCTTTACGGTGCAACATTTATTCCTGCTAACAAGGCAGCTGAAGCCTGGACCATCACCATTTCTGAATTTCAGGTAAATAGGTGATACTCAACAAATTTATTACTAACAAATGCAGTTGTTGATTTAATGCTCGATGTGAGAAATGCGAAAATAGTTACCTTCTAACAAACCTTACATCATTCATATAAATAAAAGCAAAATACTGCAGGTGTCGGAAATCTGAAATAAAAAATGCTGGAAAAAGCCAACAGTTCTGTCTATGGAAGAAAACTCTGCTTCAGAACTTGAAATATTCATACCTCTCTAAAGCAAAGTAACAAATTGATCTAGAATCATAATAATTTAAATTATCAGCATATTAAGTCTTATGTATTTGGAATCTCTGGCTTGTGAGACTGTCACTTCAATGGGTTATGAGCAATTTTTCACACCTCTGTTAGAAATCATGCTTGGCTCTTTTTCCTTTGTCTCTGTTTAATTATTTTCTGCGCAATTGTCCTGAGATGTATCGTGCACTAATTGGGTCGAGAGAATCTTTTTTTTGAATGTGGTGACGCTGGACAGAAATATCTGTTTAGTAAGCGAACCTACCTATCGGGCAGATGTGGTAGCAATTTTAGCGAAATGAATGGACTTTCAAGATCTGAAGCATATGGGCGATGTCCAGGATTTGATTTCAATACTTAATGATTTTACGGATTCTCTACAGTTGATAAGTGCTACTCCTCTGACCCATCAAATCAATGCCTCTTTTCATTGGTTCCCATCTCCTGGAAATCAGACTTGTGAAGCTCCACAACAAATCTGGGAGGGTTGGCAACTCAGTTCTTCATGCAATTGCCATGTTTGGACCCAGGGCAGATTTACCAACGCCAGGGGCATTGTATTTTCCTTCTGCAGAGGCTGAGTGGTTTTGCTTATTGACATAGAAACATGACTAAGCCATTTAGCTCCATAAATCTGTTCCACCATTCAATGATGTGGAGATGCCGGTGTTGGACTGGGGTGAGCACAGTAAGAAATCTTACAACACCAGGTTAAAGTCCAACAGGTTTGTTTCAAACATTAGCTTTCGGAGCACTGCTCCTTCCTCAGGTGAATGAAGAGGTATGTTCCAGAAACATATATATAGACAAATTCAAAGATGCCAGACAATGGGGCCATGGTTGATGTGCAATCTAACTCAACATACCCACCTTTGCCCATATGATTTGGTACCCTTGGCTAACAAAAGACTATCTATCTCAGTTTTAAAATTAACAATTGATTTAGCCAATTTTGTGACCAGAACTAAAATTGAGACCTGATGGTCAAGTCCCACAGCACAAATGGTATATATTCGGCATTGCCAACAGTTTCAGTTGGAGACACTAAATGGAATCTTAGTTCCACAATAGTTTGCTGTGTTGGGTGAGTTGCCTTGGAAGACACTCTGTCATTAGGCAGCATGAGAGGGAAATAATGAACGGGTTGCATCTCTGCCATGAAATGATCTCATCGGGTTTCAGAGTTTTCCTTTTGTTACCTGAGAAACTGTAAACAAGTTGCTCTCAACAATGAACCTTTAAACTACCTTCAACAAAAGGTGCAGTAAGGCACCTACTAGTGCATTGCTGACACTTCCACACCATGTTGTGAACAGAGGCTGTCATTACACAGTCCCATGTAGAGTAGAAAATGGCAGAATGTGCTTCCTAATACATGAGTGAGGCACATCTCACTGGCATATAGCTGCATTTGGTTTCTGCCACTTAAGATGAATTGAAGAAGTAACTCTTTAATTATAGACAGTGGTCTTTATGTAGCACATCTCACAACCTTGGGATGTCCCAAAGCATTTCACAGTTAAGAAAGTACTCTTTGAAATATATGACACTGTTGTATTGATGGAAATGAGGCAGCCAATTTGTTCACAGCAAGGTCCCACTAACAGCAATGATACAAATAATGATCTGTTTCTTTTAGTCGCATTGTTTGAGGGAAAAGTGTTGGTCATGGAAACCAGGACAATGGAAAAACTCTCCCATTGTTCTTCGAATAGTGCCAGATGATCTTTTCGGCCTACCTGAGAGAGCAATTGAGCCTCAATTTAGCATCCCATTGGAAAACTGACACCTTCAACAGAGCAGGCCAGCCTCCATGCTACATTGAAGAATCCGCTTCAATTATGTACTGAAGTGAGTCTTGTACCTACAACGGTCTGACTCCGTTTCGATTGAATTAAAGCTGATGTCAAAATTGAATGGTGATTTTGGGGTTGGTGTACCAAAAATCTTGGAAACGCAAGTTCTGGAAATACTGAGCAGGTCAGGCAGGATCTGTAGAAGGTGAAACAGGGTCAACATTTCATGTCGATGGAAATGTTAACCTCGGTTCTCTTTCCATAATTGCAGCCTGACCTGCTCAGTATTTCCAACATTTTATACTTTTATTTCAGATTTCCACCACCTGCAGTACTTTGCTGTTTTATAGTTTTTTGTTTGTGTCCAATTTTAAAATGCATCTGGTGGTGAAAGCCTAAAGTTTGTTATGGAAATATCTTAGGTGAAGCCTATTCTAGATCAAGCTTCCAAGACAATGGAACGATTTACAAGGTGTGTTGCATTGATCTGCACAGAAGCCAAATAAATCCTTTGTGATCTAAACGTGGTCTTGACTAAAGTACTGATCGGTGCTTCAAATGTTCTTGTTTTTATATCTTTCTTTTCTCCTCAACAGATTCAGGGTTTCAATGTGGAGAACAATCTATTTGCTTATGCAAGTGACTGCACCTCTTTCTTCACTCGTGCAATCTGGATGGCCCTGGTAACATCGCTGGTTCTTTTGTACATCCTTACCTATGGCATTCACATGATCATGCAGTTGACAACTAATGACCGTTTTGATGATCCCAAAGGCCAGGCTCTAACAGTCCCCCAGACTGACTGAGTTTGTGATCTAAGCTGAATCCACCACATGTCCTTTAATAGTTTTTCTCATTACTTCAATCAAGTTTACGCAACATATTATTTTACAGATTTTACCATTCACAGAATGATGAAGCTAGTTATAATTTCGGAGCATTGGATTCAGCCTGAACATTTGTTTATACTGGAACCTCAAGGGAAAATTGACCAGAGGAAAATACACTCAAATTGCTCAATCATTACAGTTTTCAAACAATCAAAGAGTAAGATTGTGAAAGGCCATAGTCTGTTCACTGGTGTAGTGGGAATGTTTGACAGAGAAAGACAATTTGGATGTAAGAAAGAAAAGATGGAGGATAAAATCACATGAACAAATGCTAGTGAAATGCAGTTGTTGAAGCTAATTTGGGTCTGCCTTAAGGAAAAGAGCCTGAAGTCTTATCTTGTTCCATCTGTACATAGGGGATTTCCCAATTCTCTTCCCGCACCTATGGGTGTACTAAGGCAGACTTTCATTAGTTTCCATGGCTAATAATTCCATGACAGATCGCTAGTCTGTTGCTAGGGCTTTATAGGTTGAGGGGGGCCACTCCACATC
Organism: Scyliorhinus canicula; assembly: GCF_902713615.1. Taxonomy (NCBI): domain Eukaryota; kingdom Metazoa; phylum Chordata; class Chondrichthyes; order Carcharhiniformes; family Scyliorhinidae; genus Scyliorhinus; species Scyliorhinus canicula. The sequence continues at coordinate 64,072,617 of NC_052165.1, read as the reverse complement.
AAGAGTGGCTGACCAGGAGTCTTGTTCTTGTCGCCAGTCATTGGCATGTTTGGAAGGATTTGCAGGTTGATGCACAACCAGTTTGACTGTGTTATGAACTGTGTTTCCTTGGCCATCCTGGGATGGGGCTCGAGCTTCTGGCTCAGAGACAGGGATGCTACCACTGTGCCACAAGCCTTCCGTACATAGGGATAGAGACAACAAATTCCAAACAAAAAAACCATGTGGAACAACTGACCAATACTCGCGGCATGATGGATTGTTTTATATACACCACCAATTACTCTGCATTTTGGTGATACAAGTTAAATTAACTTAAATTCAAACTAGCCATGATGATGGTATAAGAGATGGCCCAAAGTCAGGGGAAACTCCTTTTTATGAAAGAAAATTGAAGTATAACATTTCAAAGTAAGAACCCAGATTGAGAGTGGATTAATTTATTAAATAAATTCTAGTGGAACCATCAATCAATCTTCCATGTGCCAATTGGACAATTGATTCACTTGCATCACTGTGTTACTGCTATCTTCGCACCCTTGGGATTTGGGTTCACATCCATTACAAACAGGTGAAATTAATATTTCATTCCACAATGGTCTTAAGCGCCATCGAATGTTTCTTGATGACCAGCAAATAAAACATGTCACCAATAGATAATATTTAACAGCCCAAGGTGACTCTGAATGATTTATTTTAACATATTTTGCACAGGTTTTAAAATGACAATGTAGATTTAGTTGGAGCACTGCCTGGCAAATTATTTTTCTTTAACTTTGCTCAGGAAGAAAAGCATCATTGGGTGCAACCTCTGATTACAATCCAGTATCACATTGTGTGCAAAACTAATCTGTTCCAGATTTGAATTGTAGAGGGTCACTAATTCTAAAAGTGAATGCAGAGCTTCCAAGGCCACTTTGCAACACTGTCAATGCACAAATGGAACATTTGCCTGTCTGTTTATTCTTTGGTAGTGACGTTAACAAAATAATCTGTGCAAACGCATCACATTCATGTCTCCATTTGTCAATCTGACTGCAAAATTAGACACAGAATAATCTCAACATGATTTTTCTCAGGTCACAATTTAGCAATAAAGAGTGTAAGAGTTAGTCGCTCCATGACTTCATTTTTCTGCTTCATTGCGATATTTTTAATTTACAGGAGAATGGAGGAAAATGATAAAAGCTAGTGTCTGTTTGCAATTCTTGTATAAATGTAACTCATAGATTGTAGAGCTTTGATGAGCTGCCTCCATGGTCACAACACAATAAAAAATAGACCATACCAAGTTTCACGTTGTTCTGTCTATATCTCAAACCAATTTTGAAAGACGTTTGTCCCTCTGAGTTCTACTCATTATTTTTGCAAGTAGTAAGCTGGGAGTGTGTCCACAAACTAGTATGTCCTGACTATGGAACTTTTGTTGCGCAAGACCATTAAAGTTCAATGTTGGTGCAAGCTTAATTGTTTCTGTAGGGAAATTAAAATGGGTAGTTATGGAATCAGGAGCTGCAACATACTTGGAATGTCATGATTGTGTGATCCTCCGTAAGACACTTCGACTTTATGGGGCAGCATGGCAGCACAGTGGTTAGCACTGTGGCTTCACTGCGCCGGGGTCCCAGATTCAATTCCCTGCTGGGTCGCTGTCTGTGCGGAGACAGCACGTTCTCCCCGTGTCTGCGTGGGTTTCCACCGGGTGCTCCGGTTTCCTCCCACAGTCCAAGGACGTGCAGGTTAGGTGGATTGGCCATGCTAAAGTTGCCCTTAGTGTCCAGAACTCCTAGGAGGGTTATTGGCATAGAGGGCTTAAGTGGGTCAGTGCAGACTCGATGGGCTGACTGGCGTCCTTCTGCACTGTATGTTCTATTCTGATTCTGACTGGTAATCTATAAACATGCTGGAATTGATTTACGTGGAAATGATTTATGTGACTTCAGTTAAAATAAAATCAAACATTCTGAGATTTCCAAACCATCCAATTGCCAGATGAGTTCTTTTACCATTTTGAAAAGTAGAAGTCATGGTTGAAAATATTAATAATTGCAGAAATGTCATACGATTTTCCACTGCAATTCGTGATACCACCTGAACTACATAAGGTGTGACCATCTTCAGCCATTTCCAGAATTGAAACAATTAACCATGATTGACATTGATTATTAATACCTTATTTGTTCAGAAAACCATTATAATTGTAAGTACATTTTTAAAACTTAATTCTTGGGATGTTCTTCCTTCGCAAGACCAGCATGTATTGACCATCGCTAGTTGTCAGATAGTTAACACTCAATCAGTAGAGTTATAAATAGGATGGAAGGTTTCCTCCCTGAGGAACTTGTTAAACCGTTGCAAGGAGGCCTTTTGGCACTTCCCTGCCTCGGAGCCAGAAGCTTCGGGTTTGATGGCCAAGGAAGGTGTGTTCACAACACGGTCAAACAGTTTGAGTGTCAACCTAAAAAATCCTTCCAACACGCATCAATGGCAGGTGGTAAGAGTGGCAGAGACTCCTTGTCAGCCATGCTTGATGAGGAGTGGAGCCCCACAAGTTATAAGCCTCTAGCGACAGGGGACCTGTTCCAGGAAAAACCTTGCCGTGGTAACAAAGTCTGCCTTGTGCACCACTAGATGTGGGAAGATATACAACAATAAATTGATGCAACCATCTAATGGCTCTGTGATCATTTTTACCAATGCCAACTTTTTATTTTCAGATTCTTTAAACTGAATTCAAGCACTCAAACAGCCATGGTGGGATTTGAACTCACTTTTTAGATTATTAATCCACCATAGCCATGAAATCATCCTTTGTAAAAACAACTTTTGCATTACCCACATCTAAGATAACAGCAAAACCAAAAATATCACAATGGAGGACCGAGCACCCTCCTCCCCAGAGCAAATGGATTTCCCGTTTTGCTGATGCAGAAGCTGATTCGGTTCCAAATCTTCATTCTCTGCTTTCCTATGTGTGCGTGCTGGCCTCACTGTGTTATCGCCCCAGGATCTATCTCTGTTTCTTTATTAAAGTGATTGTGAAGATACAACCTCAACATTGCAGTCACGTGGAATTACAGGGAATGTACAGAACAATAATAGGTCATTTGACTCAATTGCTCTGTGCAGTGTTTATATTCCACCTCACAGAATATTGAAACACGTTGGTGAGGTTCACAGCATATTTGTGAAGACGGGATCCTGTCGGGGTACCTCTCCGAGGGAGAGGGACTTGCCACTGGAAGTGCCCCGGTACTTTCCACCGGCACAGGTTGGCACTGCCAGGTTAGCCAAAATAATAGTGCCAACTTGTGCCGGAGGGGCCCTCTGGTCAGCCCCATGGTAGGTGTCCCCGGAGGAGGACAGTTGTTAATGAGGGAGGGGGGGGGGGGGCAGTGCCCCCGAGACTGTGGTGGTTAGGGGAGGGGAGAGGGGATAGATTGGAGAGAGGGGGAAGAGCGCCCCCAAGACTAGTGGGGGAAGAGGAGGAAGATTGGGAGAGGGAGAGAGAGTGCCCCTGAGGCTACGATGGTGGCATGAGGGGGAGGATGAGGAAGGGGGTAGGGAAAGGGGGGGGGGGGAGTGCAGTGGCGGGGGGGGGGATGGGGAGATTAATGAGAGGGGAGAGAGAGCCCCAAGACTGTGGTGGTGGTGGGGGGGGGGGGGGGGGGGGGGGAGAGAGAGAGAAAGGGGAGAGAGAGCCCTGAGACTGTTGGTGGGAAGAGGGGAGAGAGTGCCCCTGAGACTTGTAGTGGTGGGTTTGGGGGGGTAAGAGAAGGGAGATTAGGGAGAGGAGGGAGTGCCCCCAAGACTGTGGTGGTGGGGAGAGGGGAGAGAGTTTCCCTGAGACTGTGGTGGTGGGGGCGAGAGGGAAGAGATTTTCCCCGAGACTTGTGGTGGTGGGGGGAGAGGGGAGAGAGTGCCCCCGAGACTTGTGGTGGTGGGGGGAAGTTCCCCAAAACTGTGGTGGTGGAGGGGTGGGGGAGAGGGGAGAGAGTGCCCCCGAGACTATAGTGCTGGGAGGAGAGAGTGCCCCCGAGACTATAATGGTGGTGGGGGGTGGGGAGGGGGGGAAGAGAGTGCCCCCGAGACTGCGGTGGTGGGGGGGGGGGGGAGGGGGGAAAGAGTGCCCCCGAGACTGCGGTGGTGGGGGGTAGAGGGGAGAGCGTTCCCCTGAGACGGTGGTGATGGTGGGGGGGGGGGGGGGGGGGGAGAGTGCCCCCGAGACTGTGGTGGTTGGGGGGGGGTGGGGGGAGAGTGCCCCCGAGAATGTGGTGGTGGTGCAGAGGGGGGGGGGGGGGGGGGGAGTGCCCCCGAGACTGTGGTGGTGGTTGGGGGGGGGGGGGGAGAGAGAGTGCCCCCGAGACTATAGTGGGGATGGGGGGGGAGAGTGCCCCCGAGACTGTGGTGGTGGTGCAGGGGGGGGGGGGGAAGAGTGCCCCCGAGACTGTGGTGGTGGTGGGGGGGGGGGGGGCAGAGTGCCCCCGAAACTGTGGTGGTGGTGCAGATGGGGGGGGGGGGGGGAGAGTGCCCCCGAGACTGTGGTGGCGGTGCAGAGGGGGGGGGGGAGAGTTCCCCCGAGGACTGTGGTGGTGGTGGGGGGGGGGGGGGGGGCGGGTGGGGGAGAAAGTGCCCCCGAGACTGTGTGATTGGGGGGGGGGGGGGGGGAGAGTGCCCCCGAGTGTGGTGGTGGTTGGGGGGGGGGGGGGGCGGAGATCATGCGCCTCGTCTTGTGTCTTGCAGGGCCTGCAGGTAATGGGGCGAGTCCATCTCACGTGACCCGTTTCCAACCAGTGCCACAGCCGGAGCCCCCCGTGTACCGAGCAGTGATGGGGAGAACAGTTCGGACGGCAGCCCTCGACCCGAGACTCAGGACATCCCGGAGCTCGAGATTGAGGATGACACAGCCTTCCAGTCACAGTTGTCGTCAGCACCCTCCACCATCCCAAAGACACTCATCTCGGTTGGGCACTTTAGTGAAGAGGCTCCTGGGACACTATCTGGTGAACACTATACAGCTGCTCCGGTACAGCAGGTGGAGGTAGGAACACCCGAGAAGTGAACGGCCGGGGGCAGGCTGACCGCAGGAACTAGTTGCAGTCCAGACAGGTTTTGGGCTTCTGGTATGGGCAGTCCCATCGATTGTAGTGATGCAGTCGCAGAGCCAGGGACTACATGAGGGGTTGTTGGTGAGTATCCAACAACTGCAGGCAGAGGTGGAGGTGTCCAACCACATGCAGAGCAGGTGGTGGTGTTGACCATGCATGCCACCCAGGCCAATACTACCTAGATGGCTCTGTGGTGGAGGCATTGGAGGTGAGGGTTGTGGCTATGGATCAGCATGTCCAAGGCCTGGGGCATTCTGTGCAGGCGCTGGCCGAAGACATGGCTACCGACTCACGGGCAGCCATGTGCCAGAGCCACCTGGAAATCAGCGGTGCTCCTGAGAGGGGCCATGGATGAGAACGTCAGCGGCATTGCCCAGGCGCTGGTCGATGTGGCGCAGACAGAGAGGGAGGTGGCCCAGTCCCAGAGGGAGATGGTGCAGTCACTGACTGATGTAATACAGACCCACAATGTGGTGGCACAGTCAACGGGTGATGTGGCGCAGTACCAGATGGCGATGGTCCACCTTGTGCTCCATGGCCACCAGCATGCAGACCCTGGTCGAGAGCAGAGAGGGCCTCCAGGGCTAGCAGCACCAGGTGGCAGGGAGCATCAGGGGATAGGTCCGCTCGCACCCCCATCTTATGGAGTAGCCCAGAGGCCATTGGGCACCCTGAGGAAGGAGGTGATGGGGCCCGTGCCGGTGACTCCCGCAGGGGTGATGTCAGAACACCGCAGCATTTTGGACTCCCCCCCCCCCCCCGCCCCCCTCCTGTCCCTTCGCATCTGGTGGGCACCAGGCAGAACAAGGCAACATCAAGCCACCAGGGACACCCGAGCAACAACCGGGCCCATCAAGACCCGGTTGTCCCAGAAGACAGCCGGTATCGGGGACGCAGGTCGCAGGGCGGGAATCACAATAGGCCGCCTCCACTCCCTATGTACAGCCTGGGGATCCATCTAGACGTAGCGTTAGGGTCTGTAAGGCCAGAAAGTTAGACAGCAGTTTAGTTACAGGGGCTAGGGCACATATCTGTAAATATTTGTGCACATTAAACATCTGTTCACACTGTTGCAACCTGCCTGTCAGATGGCTGGGAGGGATGGGCTGGTCAGGGCTGGCCCGAGAGGGCGTGCGGGGGCAGGGGGAGGAAGGGCATTACGGGTGGCCTGGGCTTCCCACCCTCCCACCACGCCCCCTGACTGTCCCAACCACCATCACCCCAGGATCCAATTGGACGATGTGATGGAATGGCCAGCTCGCATGCAGGGATCACCCAGGTAGATGGTAGAAAGTGCTACCGTGGGCTTGAGTCAGATGTTGTCAAACAATGCAGAGCACCAGAGTTCATCGCAAAATGGATTGTCATCATCCTCCATCCCATGGACCGGACCCAGTGTTACTGCCAATTCAGGGCCGACACCCTGTAGTGCAGCAGTTATGTCTCACAGTGGGCCGACTGATGCTCGAGAAGTCTCGTGATTCAAAGACCTCGACCTGACACCAGGTCCGGGATTCTCCGACTCCCCGCCGGGTCGGGGAATCGCCGGAGGTCGGCGTGAATCCCGCCCCCGCCGTCTGCCTAATTCTCCGGCCCCCCAAAAATCAGCCCGGTGTGAGTCGCACCGCCGGATTCTCCAGCCCGCGATGGGCCGAAGCCTCACCCGTCTTTTGCCTGTCCAACCGGCATAAATTGGAGTCTGTCCATTACCGGCGGAACCTGGTGGCGCGGGCAGGCTCCAGGGTTCTTGGGGAGGCGCGGAGGGATCTGGCCCCAGAAGTGCCCCCACGGTGGCCTGGCCCGCGATCGGGGCCCACCGATCCGCGGCGGGCCTGTGCCGTGGGGGCACTCTATCCTTCCGCACCGGAGGCTGTACCAGTCCGCCATTCCCGGTGCGGAAACGAAGCCCTCTGCGCATGCACGGGGATGACGCCAGCACGTGCTGGCGCTCCTGCACATCTGGCAACTGGCGCCGGCTGGCGGATGCCCTTCGGCGCCGGTTGGCGTGGCGCCAAGCCCCTTTACCGCCAGCCGGTGGGGCGCAAACCATTCCGGGGCGGGCCTAGCCTCTGAAGGTGCAGAGTATTCCGCACCTTTGGGGCGGCCCGACGCCGGAGTGGTTCACGCCACTCCACCCCGCCGGGTAGGGGAGAATCCCGTCCCAGGTTGGGCGCTACAAGGCCATCAAATCACGCCTAATGTAACAGTTATATTCACGTGTTGCCTTCATGCAGTGGGGGCTTTGCTAAAGGAGAGGGAGGGACTGTTGGAAGTCGGGGTAGCTTATTTTTCACCTTCCTTCTCCAGCAGCCAGTTGCACAGAGCAAGAACAAGAAATGTTGGTGAATTTAAAATCAAGAATTTCGAGGCAGTTATCCATTTCAGAAAATTCCATAATGTGAAAGATATGATTCAAATCTCATTACATGCCCAATTAATCTCAAAACAGTAATGTTGCCATAGTAATGGATAGGTCAGCCACCTATTGGAGAATTTGACTTTCAACAACGGAGGTGACAAAGATCGATTGTTAACTCGCTGTTGGATCAAGTTCTTGCTATTTGTTGCTGAGCCAACTAAAAATTAGTGTTCCTTAAAGATTGACTTGAGGACGACTATTTAACCTTGTGAAGCGCCAGTGGATCAGAGGCAGATAGAGTTGCCAATTCACCTCTCGCAATGGATTTTCTCAAGAACCTTTGATGCTATCAGAGGTTCACAATCATTTTACTGACTCCACTGTTGCTTCTACTGCAGCCTCTCATTGTCAAGAAAGCAAGAGATTTGAAACTGAAATATTTGTTGGGCTGGATAATTATGTAATTGTTCTTACTGACATCTAGTATAAGTGGAGTAAGAGGCTGGAAACCACCATCTGAAACAAAGGCTCTTATTCCCTTTTACTTCTGATTTCTTTTATCCCTTTCTTCCTTTCTGTGTTTGTCTGTCTTCTGCACGTGTAGAGGGTAGGGGCAAGTTGAAGTGGGGAATTAGGAATTAAATAATTGTTAACCAGTTGTATTTGCTGCATGTTTAATTCTATTTCTTGTTATCAATAAACAGTAATTGTGTTTACATCTACAAATCTGGTGACTGTAATTATTGGGCAGCCAAGGGCCAAAGACTTTGGGTATTTTGCTCAGAGTTATTGGGTAATTTACTTGTGTTGTGACTGCAGGTCAAGTGGGGCTGGAATTGACCGCACACTAGTCCAAGGTGTCATAACAGTGTGCTGCAAAAAGACCATAAGAACAAAAAAATGCTAGCAAATTGAAAAGTGTGTTGTATTCTCTAGGTTATTCAAAGATGATGATGGGGCTACAAAGATATTTATCTTAGGTTATGGAGAAACAAATATTCAAAAAAATGTTCATATTAAAAATAAAAATAATTTGCAAAAATATTACTGTCTGAACATTATATTAGAGCAGGGGTGGGCAAACTTTTCCGTGCAAGGGCCACATTCAGAAATTCACAATTTTAAAGGGCCGCATAGTATATTAAGTAAAATAATTAATATTTTAAATAGCCAAAATAAAAGGTCTTTAAAGAAAAAAAAGCACATTTATTTGAAAAACAAAGTAACTCAGTAAGTAACAGAACAATGTCAATGGGAATGATGCATCTGACTGCAGTCATTTACCAGTTTGTTGAAATCAGGTGTCAAGTTGCTTGTGCTGATCCTTAACACTGACAGAAGCACAGCCTAGCCGAGTCAACGATAAAAACGCGCGTAGTGGGGTGGATGAGTGGGGCTGTCTCATTGGTCGGTTTAGTTGGGTGTGCGACCAATAGGAGTCCAGGTTACAAACAATAATAAGGCTTATTGTTTGTAACCTGGACTCCTATTCGTCGCACACCCAACTCAACCGACCAATGAGACAGCCCCACTCATCCACCCCACGACGCGCGTTTTTATGCGGCCCGCCAATGAGGTGCCCGGAATCATAACCGGCATTTTTGAAAAGCCGCCGGGGAAAAGCCGCTGAAGTAAATGCGCTTATTGAATAAGCGCATTTACTTCAGCGGCTTTTCCCCGGCGGCTTTTCAAAAATGCCGCTTATGATTCCGGGCAACTCATTGGCGGGCCGCCTAAAAACCTTTGTCGGGCCGTAGTTTGTCCACCCCTGTATTAGAGCAATCTGTAGTCAATCAGGCATGTTTCTAAAGCAATTATACAGTGGGACAATTTATTTGCTTGCCGTTATGTTGTCTACAAGACATTAATTACAGCCTGTCTGTTGCCATCAAGTGGAATAGATAATATTGTTGGAAGATGACTTTCCACGCACATTCATCTAATAACCAAGAATAACAAGGCAGTCAGTTCTTAATGTAGTAATAGAAATGCCAAACCAACGGATTTCATTATTTTTATGCACTTTCCTTCCATTTTCCAAAACCTCTAAAATTAAAGCATTTTGATCTGATATGGCACAGAATAAAGAGACAATATGGGAAATGTATCAGAGAAAATGGGCGGGATTCTCCCGTATCTGGTGGGGCGGGGGGGTCCCGGCGGGACGGAGTGGCGTGAACCACTCCGGTGTCGGGCCGCCCCAAAGGTGCGGAATTATCCGCACCAGGGGCTAGGCCGGCGCCGGAGTGGTTGGCGCCCCGCCGACCAGCGTGGAAGGCCTTTGGCGCCACACCAGCCAAGGCTGAAGGGACTCCGCCGGCCGGCGAGAGTCCGCGCATGCGCCGGTGCGTCAGCGGCTGCTGACGTTATCCCCGTGCATGCGCAGGGTGGGGGTCACCTACGCGTCGGCCATCGCGGAGGCTGACACGGCTGACGTGTAGTAAAAGAGTGCCCCCACAACAGAGGCTCGCCGGCAGGTCGGTGGGCCCCGATCCCGGGTCAGGCCACTGTGGGGGCACCCCCCCAGGGCCAAATCGGCCCGTACCCCCCCCCAGGACCCCGGAGCCCGCCCACGCCGCCAGGTCCCGCCGGTAAGGGACCAAGTCTGATCCACGCCGGCGGGACCGGCAAAAAGCCAGCGGGACTGCGGCCCATTGCGGGCTTCTGACAGCCCCGGGGCTCATTGAGTCACGCCGGTTCCTGCCATTCTCCGGGGCGGGCGGTGGGACTCGCGCCTCGCCGACTTTTGGAGGGCCGGAGAATTCAGTGGTCGGCGGGGGTGGGATTCACGCCGACCCCCGGCAATTCACCGACCCGGCGGAGGGGTCGGAGAATCCCGCCCAATGTTTGTTTTGTGGGGGAGGGGGGGGGGGGGGGGGGTTCCTGCAACTGTGGCTTCTCGGAGGCGGGGAGATGACCGGAAGTGGTGGGACCTTCCGGTCCCACTGCCATCAATGGGAATTCCACCCCTTGCTGCGGATTTCGCCATCAGCGGGACCGGAAAATCCCGCTGGCGAGAAAGACTGGAAAATCCCCCCTCTCCCCTTTGTAGATGTAGAAATGAAACTTACGAGGCTTTTCAAAGCAACCTTTCTTCCTCCGAGGTTCTGATTTAATAAACTGCAAAACTGAAAGAAAACCAAATGACCCATTCTCAAATCTCGAAGTATCAATTCTATCAATTCTTTCTGGTTTTGGTGACAAAATACCCTTTCTTTTTTTGAAACGTTCAGTGCTGAGTACACGTTCAGAGTTCTATCTCTACACTGTCGAACTAGGTCATGCCGAGCACATTTGATGATCACCTTTATCATTGTCACAAGTAGGCTTACATTAACACTGCAATGAAGTTACTGTGAAAATCCCCTCGTCGCCACACTCCAGTGCCTGTTCGGGTACACTGAGGGAGAATTCAGAACGTCCAATTCACCTAACAAGCAAGTGGGAAGAAACCGGAGCATCCGGAGGAAACCCACGCAGACACAGGGAGAACATGCAGACTCCGCACAGACAGTGACTCAAGCAGGAATCGAACCTTGGACCCTGGTGCTGTGAAGCAACAGAGCTAACCATTATGCTACCGTGTCGCCTGATAGAAATTTTTGACAAAGTGACTGAGTGTGTAGATGAAGCAAGTGCAGTTGATGTAGTTTATATAATTTTAGCAAAGCCTTTGACAAGGTCCGACATAAACGACTGATTGAAAAGGTTGAAGTCCATGGAATTCGAGGAAACCTGTCAAGGTAGATCCCAAACAAGTTTAGTAATAGGACACAAAGGTTAGCATTAGAAGTGTTTGAGTAACTGGAGGCCCCTGTCTAGTTGTGTATCAAATGGATTAGAGCTGGGTCCCTTAATGTCTGTAATATATATAAATGATATAGACGAGAATGTGGTGGAATAATAAGTAAGTTTGCAGGTGACACCAAGATTGGTAGGTTGGTTAACAGTGAAGAAGAGGTTTGTAGGTTACAGGAAGATATAGATGGATTGGTCAGATGGGCAGCCCAGTGGCAGGTGGTATTTAACCCTGATAAGTGTGAGGTGATGCACTTTGGACAAAAAATAGGACAAGGGAGTAATGAAAGGCAGGACACCAGGAAGCTCAGAGAAACAGATGGATCACAGATCTCTGAAGGAGGCATAGCAGGTGAATAGGACGGTTAAGAAGACATATGGGACAGTTGTCTTTATCGGTCATGGCATAGAATATAAGAGAAAAGAAGGTTTTGATGGAGCTGTACAGAACATTGGTTAGGCCATAGCTGAAGTACAGTGTGCAGTTCTGGTCACCTCACTATAGGAAGGAGGTGATTGCACTGGAGGGGGTTCAGAGGAGATCCACCAGGATGTTGCCTGGGATGGAGGATCTGAGCTATAAGGAGAGACTGGGTAGACATGGATTGTTTTAATTAGCGCAGAGAAGACTGAGGGAGGATATGATTGAGGTGTATAAGATTGTGAGGGGTTTGGACAGGGCAAATAAGGACCAGCTGTTCATCTTGATTGAGGGGACAATCACAAGGGGGCAAATTTTCGGGTGAGGGGCAGGAGATTCCGATGGGATTTGAGAAAAAAATCGCTCAGAGTGTGGTGAGAATCTGGAATGCATTGCCTGGGAAGGTTGTGGAGGCTGTAAACCTCACAACCTTTAAAAAGCACTTGGATGCGCACCTGAAACACCTTCACATTCAGTGATATGGGAGAAGTGCTGGTCAGTGCAATTAGCCTAAGATTAGGGGGAGTTATTGTCTGTGCAGACCTGATTTTCATTTTTTATCTTATTCTGTGACTGTCGCAAAATCGAAGGTTGAAGTGAACAAACACGATAATGAATCAGATGCGGAATAGTCAAGTAACAAAAAAGGGCATGTGAATTCTCAATGCTGGAAGTTAAAAACAAAGCCCGTTATGTTTTTCCTGTCAGGTGGTGTTCCCCCAGGTGATACTGTTCTAACTGGTAAAGCTCACAACAAGCAGGAAGTTGCCCCTACTTTCATTGAAAGGATAAATCAAGTGATAGAAATCTATTGAGATTTTTATGCTCAAGCGTTAAGTGTCCCCATGTTCCTCTGTTGAGGCAATCAAATTGATTTTGACCCTTAAAGTTACAGGATCAACACAGTCGCTGATGTTAACAGCTGATAAATTCTCTTATTGAATAAAAATGTATCGATTTAGGGCATGGATATAACTATTAACCCATTCCTTTGTATATGGTTAATTTATGATGTGGCTTAGTTACTAGTCCTGTTACTATGGCTTTCATTCCTAGTTTCATTCTTAGTGCTGATTTTTCATTAGGAAACAACTTGGCTGGGGATAAGGTATATCTCTCTATAATGGCTTCAGGAAACCCCATTGAGGTTGTTAATTCAGAAGTTGGGAAGGAAAAGAATCAATAACTTTCTGTAATTCTGCTGAACAAAACAATGCTTTGAGCAAAGATGTGCCTAAAGATCAGACACTTGGGTTATTAATTTTAAAGGGCATTGGAGTGTCAGGTTGAAAAGAAAACATTAGTGGCAGCAAGAAATAAGTCAACGTTGTCTGAATTAAAAATGCAGAAAAAGAATGAGCAAGATGAGGCAAGCAGATGGCAACAGTAATCAAAGTTAATGATGCAACAGAAGGAAATATACTTTGCAAGAGAGTTAAAAATCTGCATCCAGTGTTGACACTGTATATCTGCAAGGAAGGATGCGTGTGTTTGTTAGTAAATTAAAACTTCGCAGCGACGAGGCAATTGCTCTAGCTCGAAAAGAATTAGCCAAAGCACGAACGCCATGGGAGGTTGAAAAGCAATAAAAATTAACAAAATTTGTTAAGTAATTGAAAATGCGTATGAAGCTTTTTAACTGAACTGTGGTGAATGTACATCATGTAATTCACACTGTATAGTATTGCGTTCACACTGTAATAGCATTGTGTCCTTGTGGGCTCTGTCTGTGAGCCATTGCGCGGCTCTGCCCACAGGGGGAGATGAGGAGCTTGTACAGGGCTCCACCCCTGGCTCCGCCCATGGCTCCGCCCATGGCCCCTCCCACTACCGGAAATATAAAGTGCTGCAGCCGTGTGAGTCTGCCCTCAGTTCTTCTGGTCGCAGGCAGGCTCAGTTGTAAGTCTATTAAAGCCACAGTTTACTTTCTATCGTGTGTCGAGTGAATTGATGGTCACCATGAACATCAACATAACCTGAATGAAGTTCGTAAAGGAGCCAAAAAGAATTTCACACAACAGAAAAATGAACACTTTCCTTTGTTAAACGTGCATGGGGTGGAAAAGAAACTGAAGGATTGAATCATGGCAAAGAACTTAAGGTTGAGAAGGATCCTAAATTTAAACAGGATGACATGAATTCAATTGTTATGAAGGGCAACTTGGATTGGTTTGTTGAATTTTTTTCCACAAGACTAAAGAACATGCAGACATGGAAGAAAATGGAGATCAGCAGTAAAAGACTGAGCAGAGTGATTCAGAGTCTCTTTCAAACATTGGAAACTCTGTTGACAATTTAATGTCTAACTTGATAGAAGAACAATTGAAATTGCTGAATCCAGAATGTAAAAAGAAATGTGACAGGGGATTTCTCCAATTCACAGCCATCAGTACCCAGAGGCTGGATCATTTACTCGCAATCAGCAACGTTGTTCTTGACTGTTAATCAAACTGGATCAACTGTAAAACCTTTGAGACCAGCACAAATACCAACCCAGGATCTAGACTGTACACAATTTAATACAGATGTTAAAAAACATGAACAAATGCAAAACCAAGGCACTAGTCTATACAAACCATAATCCTGATGTCCATAAAACAGTTTAAAATTGCAAACTCAGAGCTGTTTCATTGGAGTTTGAGGCTGCAGCCATTTTCGCAAAATTAGTGCATTTTCAGATGCCCTGTTGAGTAAAGAACAAGGGATGATAACAATACCTTAAAACCAGGGGAATGTATTGGATTTTATAAGGTGTCAAATAACACTGTATGCAATGATGCTTGGTTTGTAAATACCATGTGTTATTGTTCATAACTATATCAAATGTAATGCACTAATTGTTGATGCTAATTAATTGTTGTATTTTGAATATTGTTGTAAAGTAAAAAATGTTTTAACCAAGAGAGACTTATGGTGACCTTTGACCTGGAATTTGTACCATAAGTGATCTGTAATTGTTTTTAAGAATGTTTGAAAAGGACTTTTAAGAGTTTACATCAATTATGAAATTAGAACATAGAACAGTACAGCACAGAACAGGCCCTTCGGCCCTCAATGTTGTGCCGAGCCATGATCACCCTACTCAAACCCACGTATCCACCCTATACCCTTAACCCAACAACCCCCCCTTAACCTTACTTTTTAGGACACTACGGGCAATTTAGCATGGCCAATCCACCTAACCCGCACATCTTTGGACTGTGGGAGGAAACCGGAGCACCCGGAGGAAACCCACGCAGGGGGAGGACGTGCAGACTCCACACAGACAGTGACCCAGCCGGGAATCGAACCTGGGACCCTGGAGCTGTGAAGCATTGATGCTAACCACCATGCTACCCTGCTGCCCCCTGATTGTCAACTACAATTTTCTTGGATAATAAGAAATGCTATTCCATGAGATATCGTGACAATTAACTTGGAAGCAGTACCAGCAGAAATGATGTTAACAGAGCAGCAGTCATGTGGCTAGGCACAAAGGAGAGCTACATGTATGGATGCTGGAGGGTGAAGGAAACACTGAATTTTTGTGAGGAGAAAAAGCAAATCTCTTTTAGATCATAGAATTTACAGTGCAGAAGGAGGCTACTCGGCCCATCAAGTCTGCACCGGGCCTTCCAAAGAGTACCCTATTTAAGCCCACAAATCTACCTTATCCCCATAACCCAGTCACTCCCACTTAATCTTTTGGACACAAAGGGCAATTTTGCGTGGCCAACCCACTTAACCTGCACATCTTTGCACTGTGGGAGAAAACAGGAGCACCCGGAAGAAACCTACGAAGACACGGGGAGAACGTTCAGACTCCGCACAGCGGAGGTCAGGAAGAGGTCAGTTTGGCGACAGGGTTCGAAGGCAATATACGAGCTGGCTAAACCGGTCTAAAACTGGGAAAGTTGTGTGAATAGCCTGGAGATGCTAAAATGCTGGGTGTTTTCCCTAAAGTGGCTAACCCATGAATTGAGGTGTTATTGATTGGTTGGTGGAAAAGGAACTCTGGAAAAACACACCATCAAGGAGGTCAGGAAGAGGTCAGTTTGGCGACAGGGTTCGAAGGCAATATACGAGCTGGCTAAACCGGTCTAAAACTGGGAAAGTTGTGTGAATAGCCTGGAGATGCTAAAATGCTGGGTGTTTTCCCTAAAGTGGCTAACCCATGAATTGAGGTGTTATTGATTGGTTGGTGGAAAAGGAACTCTGGAAAAACACACCATCAGGACTGTTGCAACTGAGGGAGAGCAGGGAGGAGAGCAGGTTTATAGAAGTGCACCTTGCTGATGAAAATAGTACATGTGAAACTTGAAGCTGAAAGCTGTTGTCAGATAGGACTCCTGACCTACTCTGTGTGAATAAAGAACAGCATATTGTGCAGCTACATAATGCCAAACATCTGCGTGGAGTGATCCAGGCATTTAGAGTTGTGTAAATGCATCTATGCTGTATTGACTAAAGTGAAATTTATCTTTTTATTTAAAGTATCATTTGACTGTTAATTCATGCTTAATTTGGTTCTGATTCGTGTTGAAGTAAAAGTTACAAAATGTGAAATCTTTATAGTAATTTCTTCATTTGAGGCTGGTGGGTAAATCTGATTATTTTGGTTTATAGTTCCCCCAAGGGAATTGAAATAGGACATTAGAAAGGAAAAACAAACAAGTAATAAACTTTAACGACTTTAATAAATTCATGTCGTGAACAAGTTTACACTGTACCATTTTCTACTGAAATATTGTGAATATGGCATTAGTACATCCATCATTCAACAAATGTGTATATACGCAAACATTGGGATCTGCATCAGAGGTGCTAATTCGGAAGATTATTTTATGACAGTATTCAAACTCTTGTCCAGGAAGGGCTGTTGAAAATCAGGCAAAGCTACTCCTGCACAGTAGAAATCGATTGGGAGCAAGTTCAATGCAAAAATAATTCCTGGAGGACAGGTAAACATGGCTTCTGCCGATCCTCTGCTGAAATTAATGCAATCGATGGGTAAAACCCCTGAGGAAATTCTCAGCAGCCTTTGGACACAAAGCTTCCAATTTAGTGGCTCTTAATATGCTTTGAATGTGGATATGACTGTTTTTGCTGTTGTTTTCTCTTTTGGTCAATAGGAATCAGACTGTGTATACACAATGCTTGTGGTGATGATATATTGGCTCATGGTAACAATGCCTCATTCTGTCACAGCTTTACTCCCAGCACTCATGTTTCCACTCTTTGGCACTATGCAGTCCACAGAAGTAAGCAATGGTACAACTTCCATGAAAATGTGCAGTGTACACACTGAAAGATGTATTTTTCAGTTTGTTTAATATATTCTGCAGGAAACATGGCAACCATGCCAATTTAATCGTGAGAGAGTTCGCACTTCCGACTCCCGGGGACAATGTTGGATTCATCGTTTTCAGGATTGGCACAGGAGAGGATGACAAGCTGCAGCTGCATATTAGCTCTCCTCTCCACACACTCATCCCACCCAACAAGATGGCACCTGGTTGCGCTGCAGCGCACCCATCCCGCTGATGGGTTGGCTGGGACCACAGGGTACCTAGGGGGTGGCCTGGGGGGACACTCATATGACCCGTGGCATAAGTTCACAGTGGGCAGTCAGCGGTGTATGCAGTCACGTGTCTTGCAGGCTGTGGCAATGGTGTTCCTTGCCTGTCCACCCTGACCCCATGGTCCACCTCCTGGCCATCCCCAGCTACTCCCCCGGCCATGGCAGAAGCACCCTGGCCTGAGGCACAACTGTCAGCACACTATGGCGATATTGGACACTTTTTATAACCCCTCTCTCTCCCTCAGCAGGGCCTGTTTCCTGATTTTTGAAATCACAAGTGAAACGCACCGTCGGTAATTCCTCCTGGCAGAGGCGGAGCTTTGCAGAGGCCCCAGGGAATACTGAGTCAGCCCAATAATGATGTGCCAACTGCATTTACTGCACATGTAGAGTACAATGTGCAGACGCCAGTCAAGGTACCGGAGCATGGCATTCTATCGGGTGCCTGACGCCGCACCTAATCGTGTTTCCCGATTCCGGCGTCAGCCGACGGAGAATCCTGCCCAATATATTGTTACCATTGGTTCATCGGACCGCGTGGGGAACATTAATTCCTGGTCAACTGGTCATTTTTGCACACTTCGCACAGACAGACAGAATTTCCTCCACATCGTTATTTAAAATCACTGCTCAATACTTTCAGGTTCAATCCATTGTGGTAACCGACCAGGGCCTAGCTTTTGGGCCCGATTAAAATTGGTCATTTTAACTGACAGAATTGGGGACTTTAAAACAAGCCACAGTCACTCCAGCACACAGCCTCATGGGAAGTTGAACTGGCCAAGTTCGAATACAGCAAAGGTCAGACAGGCTGCCAAGACATGTCTGGACCTGTCCTATTAATCGGCATCAAGAGAAATCAATCTGATTGATAGGCACCGATCTATTGCAAACCCAGGCCGGGCAAAACTCTCGGGCACCTAGAGTTCTTGCCGTCGCCTTATTTGGTAAAGGTGTACGAGCGAATAGCGCCACTGGAGACGGACACCTGGGGCGGACCCAGGTGACCTGTCAATCAAGGATCAATCGAATCATTGGACACTTAAACCCTCTCGCGATAAAGGCCACAGGAAGTGGGAAAAGGGCGCAAATCCAAAGGCGGTTAAAAGTAGGTAAACCGTACCCATCGGGAGTGAAGACTCAGCACGGGAGGTGAACTTGATCAGACCAGAGAAGACCAGAGAACTAGACCAGACCAGACCAGAGAAGGAAGGAAGAGACTGCCAGCGAGAACCACCTTCATGAAGACAGACCAGAGGAACACAGTGATCAAATCCATAGCCCTACCAAGCTATCTTTGTGTGTAGTATACATTGGTCTTGGGTACCTCTAGTATAATTTTGTGGGTAATTTATGGGTTAATTGTGTTCAATAAATATTGTTGAATATAAACTTGTTTGTGGTTTGTTCACCTCATTAATAAAGACATCAAGGTAAAACCTTTGAGGAAGTGAACTGGTAGAAAGTATCTGAGGTTTTACAGATGCAACACAATCTATTTCAAAGACTTCCATCTCTTGTTGATTGGAATGTCACCACCCTGAGAATGGTGACATTAGAACATAGAACATAGAACAGTACAGCACAGAACAGGCCCTTCGGCCCTCGATGTTGTGCCGAGCAATGATCACCCTACTCAAACCCACGTATCCACCCTATACCCGTAACCCAACAACCTCCCCTTTAACCTTACTTTTTAGGACACTATGGGCAATTTAGCATGGCCAATCCACCATTAATGGGAGTCAATCCTGGAAGGCAAAACTCGGAGAGAAAATGGCATGCATTTGTTTGATATTAGACTGGTCCGATGACAATAGCACTACAAAAATAGCATAACCCAGAATCAACAGATTGCATTTTTTCATTGTGGTAAACCACTGTTGCACCTGTATTAGGTGATGTACGGTAGGACCTGTACTACAGGTCCGCCTGTAGCCCCTGCCTGCTGTATAAATATGCATGTCCTCCTGCTAGCAGCCATTTTGCCAGCTGCTGTGGGAGGCCACACATCTTATAGCAATAAAGCCTCAGTTGGATTCAACTATCGTCTTTGTCCAATTGATCGTGCCTCAATTTATTGCTATAAGATTTTCTAAAAGATGGACCTCCGAATCAAACCACATCGCCTGCAGCTGGATCCGCAATCAAGCGACGCCAAAAAGGACTTCAATCACTGGCTAGCTTGCTTCAGGCCTACATCAACTCAGCGACCACCCCTGTTCCGGAGGCTCAGAAGATACAGATCCTGTACTCAAGGTTGAGCTCCAATGTGTTTCCGCAGATCCAGGACGCCCTGAATTACGCCGACTCCATGGCAGTCCTCAAAGAAAACTACGCACAGAAAACGAACACGCTCTTCACCAGGCACGTACTCGCCACTCGCTCTCAACTCCCTGGTGAATCCATAGAAGACTTCTGGCGGGCCCCAATCCCACTCGGCCGGGATTGTGACTGTCAGGCCGTTACAGCCACCGAACATTCCAACCTTCTTATGCACGATGCGTTCGTAACGGGGATTGGGTCGGACCTCATACGCCAGAGACTGTTAGAAGGGGCCACGCTCGGCCTAGCTGAGACAAAGAAGCTAGCACTCTCCACGACGATTGCCTCACGTTACATTCAGGCCTACGCCAGCCGCGCAGCCCACCCCTCCTACCCCTTGTGGACCCCACAGACGCCTGCCCCAGCGGGGGCCTTACCCAGCCAGTACGCCTGCGCCACACGCCATCCTGGGGGTCCCCGATGTTATTTCTTTAGCCAGCAGAAGCACCCTCGCCAACGCTGCCCTGCCCATGCTGCCCTTTGCAAGGCTTGCTGCAGAAAAGGGCACTTTGCCACGGAGGGCCAGGCCCACGCAGTCGCCTCTATCGCCCCCACCCCTCTAGTCTACACACAATGGGCGCCACCATCTGAATCTCCCCGGACCATGCGCGGCCAGTGGCCGCCGCCATCTTCTCTCCCCCAGTCCACGTGCGGCCCATGGGCGCCACCATCTTGTCCAACCCCCGCAACGTGCGGCCCATGGGCGCCGCCATCTGTCTCCCCCACGGGACATGGACACCGGCAGCATTCCAGGACCTGGGCCCCCCAGGTTCCCCATCATCCGACGTCAGCGATGACCGACCACGACTCGCCTCAGTAATGATCGACCGGTCTCGTCCGCACAACCTGGCCACCGCATCGACCAGTGTGAAAATCAACGGCCACGTGACCTCCTGCTTGCTGGACTCAGGGAGCACCGAAAGCTTCATACACCCGTATATGGTAAGGCGCTACTCCCTCGCGGTACACCCCGCCAATTAAAGAATTTCCCTGGCCTCCGGATCCCATTCCCTCGCGATCCGTGTGTACTGTAAGGTCACACACACGGTCCAGGGCGTAGACGTCAGCGGCTTCCGCCTCTACGTCCTCCCTAACCTCTGCGATGCTCTGGTCCTAGGCCTGGACTTCCAGTGCAATCTCCAGAGCCTAATCCTCAAATTCGGCGGGCCCCTACCACCCCTCACTGTGTATGGCCTCGCGACCCTAAAGGTCGATCCGCCTTCCCTCTTCGCTAATCTAACCCTGGATTGCAAATCCATCGCCACCAGGAGAAGACAGTACAGCACCCAGGACAGGACCTTCATCAGGTCTGAGGTCCAGCGGCTGCTTCGGGAGGGTATCATCGAGGCCAGCAACAGCCCCTGGAGAACCCAAGTGGTAGTCATTAAAACTGGGGAGAAACACAGAATGGTCGTGGACTACAGCCAGACCATCAACCGGTACACACAGCTCGATGCGTACCCCCTCCCACGCATATCCAATATGGTCAATCAGATTGCACAGTACCGAGACTTCTCAACGGTAGACCTCAAATCCGCCTACCACCAGCTCCCCATTCGTAAATCGGACCATCCATACACCGCTTTCAAGGCGGACTGTCGTCGCTATCACTTCCTCCGGGTTTCCTTCGGCGTCACTAACGAGGTCTCGGTCTTCCAAAGGGAGATGGACCGAACGGTCGACCGGTACGGTTTGCGGGCCACCTTCCCGTACCTAGACAATGTCACCATCTGCGGCCATGATGAGCAGGACCACGATACCAACCTCACCAAATTTCTCCACACCGCCACTCTTCAACCTCACCTACAACAAGGAGAAGTGCGTGTTTAACACGACCCGCTTCGCCATACTCGGCTATGTGGTCCAGAAAGGAGTTCTGGGGCCTGATCCCGACCGCATGCGCCCCCTCATGGAGTTTCCCCTCCCTCGCTACCCCAAGGCCCTCAAACGCTGCCTGGGGTTCTTCTAGTACTACGCCCAGTGGGTCCCAAACTATGCGGACAGGGCCCGCCAATTCATACTGTCCACCCACTTTCCCTGACAGCCGAGGCGCAACAGGCCTTCGCCCATATCAGAGCCAATATAGCCAAGGCCGGGATGCACGCAGTAGACGAGACGCTGCCCTTTCAAGTAAGAGCGACGCATCAGACGTCGCCTCAGCCGCTACACTCAATCAAGCAGGCAGACCCGTAGCATTCTTTTCCCGCACCCTTCATGCCTCAGAAATTCGGCATTCATCGTTGAAAAAGAGGCCCAAGCTATCGTTGAAGCTGTGCGGCATTGGAGGCATTACCTGGCCGGCAGGAGATTCACTCTTCTCACTGACCAATGGTCGGTAGCCTTCATGTTCAATAACACACAGCGGGGCAAGATCAAAAACGATAAAATCCTGCGGTGGAGGATCGAGCTCTCCACCTATAATTATGAGATTTTGTATCGCCCCGGCAATCTCAACGAGCCCCCAGACACCCTATTGCGAGGTACATGTGCCAGCACACAAGTAGACCGACTCCGGGTCCTGCACGACAGCCTTTGTCACCCGGGAGTCACACAGTTGTACCACTTCATTAAGGCACGAAATCTGCCCTACTCCATCAAGGAAGTACGGACAATCACCAGGGACTGCCAGGTCTGTGCGGAGTTCAAGCCGCACTTCTACCGGCCGGACCGTACGTACCTGGTGAAGGCCTCCCGCCCCTTTGAACGCCTCAGCGTGGATTTCAAAGGGCCCATCCCCTCCACTGACCGAAACACGTATATTCTCAGTGTGGTCGATGAGTACTCCAGGTTCACCTTCGCCATCCCATGCCCCGATATGACGTCTGCCACCATCATCAAAGCCCTAAACACTATCTTTGCTCTGTTTGGTTTCCCAGCCTATATCCACAGTGACAGGGGATCCTAATTCATGAAATGAAATGAAAATCGCTTATTGTCATGAGTAGGCTTCAATGAAGTTACTGTGAAAAACCCCAAGTCGCCACATTCCGGCACCTGTCCGGGGAGGCTGGTACTGGAATCGAACAGTGCTGCTGGCCTGCTTGGTCTGCTTTAAAAGCCAGCGATTTAGCCCAGTGAGCTAAATCAGCCTCTATACGAGCGATGAGCTGCATCAGTTCCTGCTCAGCAGGGGTATCGCCTCCAGCAGGACGACCAGCTATAACCCCAGGGGAAATGGGCAGGCAGAGAGGGAGAATGGGACGGTATGGAGGGCCGTCCAACTGGCCGTACGGTCCAGGAACCTCTCAGCCTCTCGCTGGCAGGAGGTCCTCCCTGATGCACTACACTCCACTCGGTCACTGCTGTGCACTGCTAATAACAAAACACCCCATGAACGTCTCTTTGCCTTCCCCAGGAAGTTCACATCTGGGGTGTCGCTCCCGACTTGGCTCGCAGCTCCAGGACCAGTCCTGCTCCGTAGGCACGTCCGACTCCACAAGGCAGACCCGTTGGTGGAAAGGGTGCAATTGATCCACGCCAACCCCTAGTATGCCTACGTGGCGTACCCCGACGGCCGCCAAGGCACTGTCTCCCTCAGGGTCCTGGCACCAGCAGGTTCCACACACACCCACCTCTCCGGCCCGGCGCCACCCTCCCCTCCCCTGGCGCTCCAAACATTAACCCCACCAGGACCATCCGTCCTTCCCCTGCCCACGCCCAAGGATGAAGAGGATTTCAGCATGCTCCCGGAGTCACCGAACCTCAGGCCAGCACCGATATCGCCGACACCACTACATCGCTCTCAGCGGAACATCAAGGCACCTGACAGTTAAATTCTAACTGGCACCAGACTTCAAAAGACATGTAAATATTAACTCATTGTTGTATATAGTTCTCCACCACCCCCACCGGACTCAATTTTAACAGGGGGTGAATGTGCTAAACCACTGTTGCACCTGTATTAGGTGACGTACAGTAGGACCTGTGCTACAGGTTCGCCAGTAGTCCCTACCTGCTGTATAAATATGCATGTCCTCCAGCTAGCAGCCATTTCACAGCTGCTGTGAGAGGCCAACCATCTTATAGCAATAAAGCCTCAGTTGGATTCAACTATCGTCTTTGTCCAATTGATCGTGCCTCATTCATCAAATGCACTCTAAGTTCAAAGTTTCAAATGGTGAAAGTCCTTAAGTATTTTTTGTCATAATTTATGCTGGAGATACTGGAATTGCTCGTGAGGTCAGTAATTATTGCCCATTCCAAATCATTTATGAGAAGGTGGGCGGTGACCTTTCCTTTTGAACTCGGGCAGCCATGTGTTGAAGATATTCCCACAGTTGTGGCAGGGTCCAGAATATTGTCCAGCAACCACAGTTTACCATCAGGCTTCATTCTGGGTAGTTCTATTTAGGATGAACTAAGATTAAACTCTCTCAATTTTCATTTTATGTTCAATTTGACTCATTTGGTCTCCATGTGAAATGCTCGTTATTTAGAATTAATACATTTCAGAATTTTGCTCTTGGACTAAATTCTCTTCTATAGCACATCTGGTTCCAATGGTGCGAGTATAATGCAGGAGTTTCTGTCCATTTTACTGTATATGGATAGAAACTCCAATGGGACCCATTGATCTTGCCATGAGAAACTGTGAGTGGTTTAGGTATTCCCAGACCCTAAGAACCTGGGCTGGATTCTCCACACCCCGATGCTGAAATCACGTTCGGCGATGGGGTGGGGAATCTGTTTTTCTGCACAAAATCGGGACCGGCGCTGGTTCTGCAATTCTCCGCCCCCCGAAAAGCACTGTACGTGGGGAGTACGCCGCGCCATGTATACACTGCCTCAGGCCATTGCCTGAGGCCCACCCCTCTATTCTCCATCCCTGACTGGCCAAATTCCCAAAGGCGTGGGTCTAACCTGGTCCTGCCATTCGGGAACCTCACGAGGCGGCTGCGGACCCAGTCTGGGGCTGCTATTGTGGGAGAGGGCCGATCGGAGGGCAGGGGTGGGGGGGCTCATTCGTGACTGGCGGCCAATACAGGGCTTATTTCGGCGGTCCAGGTCCACGGGCTGAGTCCACCACGGAGCACAGCGCGGCCTCTGGAGGCTGCTGCCCTGCACATGCACGACCTCTGACCCGGAAGTTCGGGGGACCATACCGGAAGCTGGAGTTGCGAGCTCCACAACAGCTGCCTGCTCGTACCCTGCAAGACAGTGATTCTGTGGCCTTTTGATGCCAGTTTTCCTGGCGTAAAAGACCACAGTTTTCACGATGGCGTGGGGTCATAGTCCCAAAAATGGAGAATCCAGCCCCCTATCTCTGGCTAAGCCACTGAAGGAGAGAAATCTGTTTCTCTTTTAAGACTCTGAATAGCTCTCACAAGAGGGAGATTACATTTCTGTGCCTTAAACAGTCAAACAGGATTTCAGTTACATTTTGAGGGCATTATTCGGATACGTCACTCCTAACTAAACCCCCTACCTCTTTTGGTGTGATCCTTGTCATTCAAGACTTCCTAAATGAGTGTCTAGGATCTAAAACTTATTGAAAGTTTATTTCCAGTGATATTTTATTATAAAGCACTCTAGATTTATAGCATACAAAAGTGCAGAGTTAAAACTATGAATTTGTTAACAGTCCGTTGTTACCTGGTAAAAATATAAATCAGTTAACAGTCCTCTGTTATCTGCTAACAACTAACTTCTCTAAGGGAAAGATACCTCTAAACATGGAAAATCCTAAAGTATCTCATATCAATTTCTAATACATTTCTAAGAAGTTTAATAGAAACATACTTACAAAAACCACGATGGATTTTGTTTGGTGAAGCAGGTTGAGGAACAGAACTTTGGCTGCACTCTTAGCAGGAGAGAGTGAGTGCTTATTCCGTGAGTCTGCTTGTCTTTTATACGTACTTCTTCCTATTTAATGTGTCTTATCTCCACAACTGAGAATTTTCCTGAAGCCAAGTGGCCAGTTTTGTGGTTTATCAACACTATGTGATTAAATGTTCTTAGTATTAGCTTGACTGTCAGATGTTTGAAATATATGGTCAAACAGGGAGCTGTTATAGACACAACTCCACTTTTTTTTATTTCTGATGTGTCAAGGTTCTTAAATATATAGATGTCCACAATGGCGTTATCTTAAATGTCAAAAGTTAAATAAATGAATCTTTATTAGTGTCACAAGCATGTTTACATTAACACTGCAATGAAGTTACTGTGAAAATCCCCTAGTCACCACACTCTGGCACCTGTTTCGGGTACACTGAGGGAGAATTGAGATGTCCAACTTACCAAGTCTTTCGGGACTTGTGGGAGGAAACCAGAGCACCCGGAGGAAACTCACGCAGACATGGGGAGAACATGCAGACTCCACACAGTCAGTGACGCAAGCCGGGAATCGAACCTGGGACCCTAGTGCTGTTAAACAACAGTGCTAATCACTGTGCTACCATGCCATTATATTGCTAAGGCAGGAAGTTGGCTTAATTAATTCTACTTGCTATCTCTATATACCTTCCCACGCTCCGGCTTGTGGTTATAACTGCAGTGAGGTACATTGAATGTACAGTGCAGAAGGAGGCCATTCAGCTCATCGAGTCTGCCCCAATACATTTAAGCCCTCACTTCAACCCTATCCCCGTAACCCAATAACCCCATCTAACCTTTTTGATCACGAAGGGCAATTTATCATGGCCAATCCACCTCACCTGCACGTCTTTGGACTGTGGGAGGAAACCGGAGCACCCGGAAGAAACCCACACAGACACGGGGAGAACGTGCAGACTCCGCACAGACAGTGACTCAGCGGGGAATTGAACCTGGGACCCTGGCGCTGTAAAGCCACAGTG
The DNA here is from genome assembly GCF_902713615.1 of Scyliorhinus canicula. Taxonomy (NCBI): domain Eukaryota; kingdom Metazoa; phylum Chordata; class Chondrichthyes; order Carcharhiniformes; family Scyliorhinidae; genus Scyliorhinus; species Scyliorhinus canicula. The sequence goes on along the minus strand of NC_052165.1, from coordinate 64,046,246 downwards.
CTATCCACTTGTACTACTGTGCCACCCATTAATTTGAAGAATTTGAAGAATTTACAGTCTGTCAATTCAAGGATCTTCCTTAGGCCCTGCATTTGTCTAAGGTGACTTAATGAGCGTAAGAGGCAACAAACGTCTTTGCAGCTGCATACTGACTTTTAAAAGACCTTTCTCCTATAGTGGTTTTATTCCACTTTGAATTAAAACACTTGGTATATTAATTTCTGCTTTGTGTAAGTGCCTTTATTCTAATTCAAATACTGCGGACAGTGAAATATCCATCACAAAACTGAAAGAACAAGGATGGGCAACAAATTGCAAATTCTGAAAATCTACTATCATCTACTCAAATGAAGTTTGAATACTGAATTAAACTGATTCAAACATCATAACCAACAGTCTTTGACACTGGTTGCAAAATATATATTGTTGTGATTATGTTATGAGCCAAATCGTTTTCATTCATTTCTAAATCTTTTAATGGATTGATATTCTTTGTTGCCTTGTCCAGTGAATGATCCTCTTGCTTCGTAAGTCATCCTCTGGGGGGACGGACACAGAGGTTGGGGGGTGTAGGAGTTGGGGGGCAATGCAGAAGGTTGGGGGGATCTGGGTCCCGTTTAACAGTCAGAGACAAGTCTGCCTGCTCTTAGCTGGCTTGCAACACAGCCAATCAACAGCCAGCAGATGTTTCTGCCTTGAGGTCAGAATATCTTGACAGAAAGACCTGCCTCCATGAACTGCCAGCCAATCAAATCACCGGTAGCTCTCTTGATCCAGCAGTGTCACCAGGAGTGGCGGCCACCGCTGGAACTACATTGATTCCCCGGAAAAGGAAGTCTGGTCTCTCAACCGAATTAGGCTGGTGAGGGGAGTGGGGGGTCTATGGTGAACAGGATGGGGGGAAGGGAAAAACCTTGGGAGGGCCTGTGATGGGCACAGTGTGCCCAAAGAAGTCACCTCACCAACCCATCCTTGAGCACAGCCAGCAGGCCAACAGTTTTTACCTGGTAGATTGGGGGGTTGGCGACTGAAAATGGTAATCCCCGACTGTGAGAAACATCATAATGAAAGCCTGAAGTAGCCCTTAAGAAGCCATTATTTTATCAGTTAAGGGCCTCAAGTAGCTCAAGGGAAAGTGAACTGCCTGATACCTCCACACGAGGTCAGTTCGGCAGTGGGTGGATGATGAGCATGCTACCCCAGGCATAGTGTCTAATGTTATACCTCTTCAGCCTGCTGGTTTAGCTCACTCAGCTAAATCGCTGGCTTTTAAAGCAGACCAAGCCAGGCCAGCAGCACGGTTCGATTCCCATACCAGCCTCCCCGGACAGGCGCCGGAATGTGGCGACTAGGGGCTTTTCACAGTAACTTCATTGAGGCCTACTCGTGACAATAAGCGATTTCATTTCATTTTCATCTCCCAGGGGCATAAAATTCAACCCGAGCGATCTTTATTTTGAACAGAACGGTCTTCTGGGTCAGTCATAAGTATCAATCATTAAGTGGGAAGACGTGCAAAAGTTTTTGTTTCACAAAATAATGTCCCAGGTGGGTCTTTCTGTTGAACCTTCTGGTAATCAGTCACAGTGTTCTGTATGTGAAGGGTTGATAATGGGATTTATGCTGAGTTGTTCCTTCCTCTCTACATGGCTCAAACACCTCCGCTGTAGCCATGGCAATGCCAATCCTTGATGTTGTTCTTCACAAGATTGTGAATTAAGAAGCAGTGACTGATATCAAAAAACTGTCAATGGAGTCCCAAACCAAGCCTTGGAATTGAATGGCAATGTGCTTTACACTCAATGCTTCATTTACCACCTTTTAAATCAAAGGAGAAGAATCCAAAATGAAGAAGTTGGAAGCAAATGAAAACATTGAACTTGAGCAGACCAAACAGTGAATAATACAGGCAAAGGAAAATGCAACGGGAGACCAAAGGAATGGATGGGTAACATTGCTCTCTGAGACTAAAACTATTTTTAACTCACATTTTCATTCATTGCCACCTGGTATGGTCCAGTGGGCTTCTGTATTTATAATGCAAACTTTACAGCCCACCATCACTTCTGATGTTATGATGATATTTTGAGGACCAGATGGGCCAATTACAAGGGGTATGAAGGATGAGGAGAGAGAAAGGGATGAGGGAGGGAGGGAATGAGGGAATGTCATATCGTGAATTTTAAAAGCTCAAAGTCCAAAAGCAGAAGCTGCCAGGCGATTTCGAGATCAAGTTTTCAATCTGCACTGCAATCTGGAATACCTGCCAGAGTTGACATCAGCTTGCAAATGTCGTCTAAAGCATTAAACTTCACTGAAGCATTTGAAATACCCAAACTTCATGGGCTGGATTCTCCACTCCCTGACGATGAAATCACATTTGCATGAATTTGGGAGCAGTGCCGGTTCTTCAATTCTCCCCCCACCCCTGTACTCATGGAGTACGGCGCGTTGAGTATTGTAGCCATCTAAGATGGCCACCTGCAAAGGACCATGGGAATTATGGCCAACCCAGGACTCAGACAGATACACAGCCTATGTGTATCTAAAACACAGGTAATCAGACCTGACTGAAACCCCCACTCGTTTTCATTTAAATGGCCCATTTTCCCAGGACAATATAACTCAAATCAAGCAACCAGTACAGCCACAGACTGATCGGCACCACTCCCCTTATTCAGAAAGCACAACTGCCAAGGTCAATGACTGCTAAGGACCCGCCCAGCCACCAAGGCACCTGTCCCTTTATTGGCCAAAATCGAAGACAGTGATCAGAGAGGCCTGTCGAACTATTGGGTCCATGGTAATGACCGCTCCAAAGAGGGCAAAATCCCAGAGGGATAAAAGAGAACACAGTCATGTGTTCTGTCTCTTTTGGATCCAGCCTGTGCCAGCCCAATTACAGCAGGAACAGCGAGCCAGGTTCAAGACCAACAATCACTACCTGACGGATGAGCCCAGCAGAGACAGAGCCACTTTCTTTGAACCAGCCAAGTGAAATCCAGATAAAGGCCTTATCCATTTGCACAGTGCCGGTCGCCCTGTAGTTAAGTATAGGTTATTGTAGCTGATAGATGTAGTTTAACTGGTAGTAGATATTGTATTTGCATGTTGAGATAACTCTTGTGTCTGTAAATAAACCATCTTTTCAACTAAGCAACTGGTTGTGTGGTCATTTGATCAATATAATAGGTTTGTGATTAACTGAGATAAATTAGAAATACCCACAGTATTGGCGACGCTGTTGGGACCGAAACAGAGCAACAGTATTGTTGGAACCAACAATTCTACGGACACGTGCTTGTAGGATTAGAATAGCTATTTTAATATACTTACAACAGAGCCAGCCTGTTAGCCATTGAACTTTCGGTGAACTGGCTGGCTGAAACTGTGGCACGGATCTTCATACAGCAGCTGCAGGGGGAGGAGTCCTGGGCAGAGCCAAGGGAGGAGCCCAGTACAAACTCTCGAGTGCTCCCAGAGCTACTCCCCCTGGTGGTCAGGTAGTGCAACTGCACTTACAATATTGATACATATATATACAGATTATAATACCGTGTGAATCTCATTCACCACAAGTATCCACCGCTTCAGGCCATTGCTTGAGGCACACCCCACAATGCTCTGTTCCCGACCAGCTAAATTCCCGACGGCGTGGACCTCTCATGATCCCTCCGTCTGGGATCCTCGTGAGGCGGCTGTGGACTCAGTACGGGGCCGCCGCAAATGGGGGAGGGACGATTGGCAGACGGGAGGGGGTCGGGGGCTTGATTTGGGGCTGGGTCAATGTGTGCGGGCAGTCTGGGGCACACGAGCATCCGATGCAGGGCACTATTTTGCCAGTCCAGGTCTGCGGGCTGGGTCCGCCATGTGCACGGCACAGCTGCTGCAGGCCGCTGCCATGCACATAAGCGGCCTCTGACACGAATGTGCAGCCTGTTAGGCAGGCTGGTTCGATGTGGATTGCACTTGATGCAGGGAAGCTAGAAGCAGACGTCTAACACTGGAGAAAATCCAAAGCTGTTTTATTCAATGATAGAACTGATATACATGTTCAGCTGTGGGTTGACACTATACTGAACTGACTGGAGACCCTGTATTAGCCTGAGCAGACTTACTAGCTACCGCATGGTGTTTGCACTTGCTAGCTCATGGACTCTGACCGTCACAGTAGCTGGGTCCAGAGAGAGCGGGAAACCTAGTGCCCTCTGGCTTTATAGTGGTAGTGTCCTGTCTGGTGATTGGCTGCACTGTGTTGTGTGCTTACTAGTCAATCACTGCCTGTCTGCACCTCATTATTTACATGAGTGGATATTATGACATCTCCCCTTTTTTTTTAGATAAATAATAACAGGTTGTGTGAGCGTATATATACATATATGCCTGACTATATACAAAAGGTGTCTAGATGAACGTATATACATAGGAAGGTGTCGATAGTGCAGATGCATGGCAAACAAAACAATATTTACAGAGGTTGAATCGATGAAGTCACAAAATGTACAAGAGTTCAGTCGATAGATTTAGTCTTTGTGGTGGGCGACGAATTCTTATCGATCGCTACAGAGGTGGATCAGGAGCCGCCTGCACTTGGATAGGCAGGATCGCTGCCATCGCGGTGGTCGCGTGGTCCGGCAGGATTGCTGGTAGGTCGGTGGCCTCCTGGCAGGGTACGTCCGGAGGAAGCATCGTAGGTGGTGGGGCACTTCGGTCAGGTAGCAGGTGTGGAACTCTTCGCAGTGCCCGTCTGTTGTGCCGTAGCAGGGAGCCATCAGCCTTGCGGACAAGGAACGATTTTGGGGCCACTTGTTTGATCACAACAGCTGTGGCTGACCAGCTGCCCTCAGGCAACTGGACACGAACATGATCAGTAGGGGCCAGCTCAGGTAGATCCGTGGCATGAGCATCATTTGTGGCCTTCTGTTGGGCCCATGACTGCTGCATTTTCTGTAAGACCGTGAGGTGGTCAAGGTCTGGAACATGGATGGCTGGAACTGTAGTCCTCAGAGTGCGATTCATGAGCATCTGCAATGGAGACAATCCAGTGGACAGTGGGGTTGCCCTGTATGCCAGCATCACCAGGTTGAAGTCGGAGCCTGAGTCTGCAGCTTTGCACAGCAACCGCTTTACAATATATACCCCTTTCTCGGCCTTCCCGTTTGACTGCGGGTAGTGGGGACTGGAAGTTACGTGATGGAAGTTGTAGGACTGTGCAAAAACAGACCATTCCTGGCTGTAAAAACAGGGACCGTTGTCACTCATCACCGTGAGCGGTATCCCATGCCTGCCGAACGTTTCTTGGCAGGCTTTGATTATCGCCTTCGACGTGAGGTTGGACAGTTTCATCACCTCTGGGTAACTGGAGTAGTCGACCAGGAGTACGTAGTCACACCCCTTGGTGTGGAAAAGGTCTATACCTACTTTGGACCACGGAGAGGTCACGATCTAGTGTTGCTGCAACGTTTCTTTGGGTTGAGCTGACTGAAACTTCTGACAGGTAGGGCAGTTGAGGACTGTGTCGGCAATGTCCTGCTGATGCCTAGCCAATAGATCGGCATTGCCATTGTAGTCAAGGAGCTGGCAGGCCGGTGGAAGAATACTTGGTCTGACGCGGATGGTGTTGAGATCGGATTTCGAGATGAGGTTCACCGATGTCCAGTCCCCTCGGTCGTGGCGCGCATGCGCAGGGGCCTGGGAAAAGCGCGCAAAATGGCCACTCTCGTCGATACTTAGGCCCTGCACTTGTGCGATGGCCTGCACCCATTTCACCTCGTGGGAGGTTAGCTTTGCATTCTCCGCCGCCCTGATGCGGGAGTGCCAATTGTTAGCATGTTCTTGGCAACGCACGTTTCGATGGTGATGGTGAGGGTGAGCTGCTTGACTTTCAGGAGCTGCTGGCGAAGGGAATCGGAGTGGACCCCGAAAATGATTTGATCCCGGATCATGGAATGCGCGAGGATGCGGAGATGGGTCAAAAAGGACTGAAAAGGTTCATCCTTACCCTGAAGCCTCTGCTGGAAAACGTACCGTTCAAAGCTCTTTCACCTCAATGTCGCAGTGGCTGTCAAACATCAGCAGGACTGTTTTAAATTTCGTCTTGTCTTCACCTTCAGCGAATGTCAGGGAGTTGCAGATGTGGATGGCGCGGTCCCCGGCTGTGGAGAGGAATAGTGCAATCTTGGCATCCAATGCGGCCTCGAGGTCGGTGGCTTCGAGATAGAGTTGGAACTTTTGTTTGAAGATCTTCTAATTTGCACCAAGATTGCCGGCAATGTGGAGCTGTGGAGGAGGGCGGACCTTTTTCATGTCACCGGATGGCTGTTTGCTGGTCAACACTGATTCACTCAAGGTAGGTCTGTCAAATTTCAGCATCACTACCTGGTACCATGATGTGTTGGGCAGGCTGGGTCGATGTAGACTGCACTCGATGCAGTGTAGCAAGAGACAGATCTCCAACACTTGACAAGATGCAACATGCTTTTATTTAACGTCTTAACTACTATACATGTTCAACTGTGGGTTGACACTATACTGACTTGAGTGGAGACCCAGTACTAGCCTGACCAGACTTACCAGCTACCGCATGGTGTTTGCACTGGCTAGCTCACGAACTCTGACTATCTCAGTGGCTGGGTCCAGAGAGAGCGGGAAACCTGGTGCCCTCTGGCTTTATAGTGGTAGTGGCCTGTCTGGTGATTGGCTGCTCTGTTCTGTTCAGTGTGTCAATCGCTGCCTGTCTGCACTCCATTATATACATAGATGCATATTATGACACCTACTGCAGCTGAAATTCAGGAACAACATTACAATAACTCTTGGGAGTCAAAACACGCAGCCATTTGAGGTGCCATGCTACCTCCGATAGTCTGCTAAAAAGTAATATCTGCACCAGAAGTCACATTTATATTTCTTTTTATGCAGCTATTACATTGTTGCGGACACTAGTGGACACAAAATAGGACCTGATGAGGTAAATCCTTCTATTATTAAAATGCCAATCAACTCAAAACTTAAAAACATATATAATCCTAAAGCTAACCATTCTATCACAGAAGCTCTTATCAATTTACATTTGATGATACACAGGCGCAACCCTGTTGGTTTCATTTTTACACCAGCATCTAATTGCTTGAGTAGTGAAACATTCCCTCCTCTCCTGAAGGTGCGCAATCCGGCATTTGGTTCAAAGGTTGCAGGAGCATTCAGTAACTTTCTCAAAAGGTCAGTCCTCATACGTGAGGTTGGAGACAGAATTATGGCAAGCTATTCACCAGGGAGATTGTATCCTATCAGAGTCCAGTCCAATCCTCACTTGTAGTCCACATCTGACATTCATCGCACCCTGCACCCCCTCACCCCCCCCCCCCCCCTCCCCATACCAATCCCCCCACCTAGAGAATTGGCTTCAGTATTAACAACTATCAACAAAAACACCTCCCTATGGCCAATGGAAAAGCAACTTTTAAATATAAGGTAAGGACCAGTTCTTTACTATGAGAAATCTAGTAACCTGTAATTGCTAATATAGTCGTGTGTGAATTTTATTTATTAGAATTTTATGGATTAAAATTTGACAGGAATGTGATTTCAATGTGTTATAACCAACATCTATCTTACAGCTGGGAACAGTTAACTTCCCCTTGAACCTTGCAGAATCCGAGCTCCTCCATTAAGGGGACGGGGGACCTGCAAACAATGTATAGTTTCAGGGTATATAAAGCCGGCCAGTTAGGCATACTCTATCATATGCTGTATACAATAGTTATTTTAAATAAACATAGTTTCTTTGATCTACTTGTTGAGGACTCCATTGTGGCCTTATAAAATGATGAAATTTGTGAGTGGCGCACATGGTGTATTCTCCTCCATGGCCTTGTCCCTCCCTTTCCCTGTAACTTCCTCTAACTGTACACGAGAACCAATTCCCGACATTGCACCAGATGAGATTAGCAAATACAGATCAGTGATCAGTCTGAGACTTCCCTGGTTTGTATATAATCTGCTGAAGGGAACGGTGCATTCAATTGCTGAGTTGGTCAATGTGTTCAGTATGCTTGCCATCAGTTAAATCAAATAAACAGAAGCCCTTGTATGGGCAATGTCCTTCATCCCAATCTTAGTATATAAACAATAACAAAAGCTTTCAAGATAGCTATTTATGCTGGTATAGAAACTGCATGTAAACTTCAGAATGTTATACAGGAACGAGAATCAGTTGCCGACAGGATGTAAACCTAAAGTCTTCTCACCCCTCTGTACCATCAACGCAGCAACTTCAATAACAATCTTTACATAGTAATAATCCAATAATAATCTTTATTAGTGTCACAAGTAGACTTACATTAACACTGCATTGACGTTACTATGAAAAGCCCCTAGTTGCCACATTCCGGCGCCTGTTCGGGTACACTGAGGGAGAATTCAGAATATCCAATTCGCCTAACAAGCACGTCTTTGGGGACCTGTGGGTGGAAACCGGAGCACCCGGAGGAATCACATGCAGATAGGGGATGAACGTGCAGACTTCGCACAAGCAGGGAATCGAACCCGGCTCCTTGAAAACCTCTACCATTGGAAATTGTCACAAGGAGCTACACCGAAGTAATCAGACAAAATTGGCAAAGAAGGAACTGAGTTTTAAGGAACATTTTAGAGTAGAAAGTGGAGGTCAAGAGGCAGCAAGGTTTGGTGAAGCAATTTCAGAGACATCGGCCATCAATGGTGAGGCAAAGGAAATAGCGAATTCAGAAGAGGCCAAAGTTAGACAATATAGAAATTTTACTGTAGGGCTGGAGGAGATTATAGGCAAAGGGAGGGACCAAGTCATGGAGGAGAATGCTCACCATGTACACTAGATACACAGAGCAGATATTTCACAGAAATCACATTCCTGTCAAATTTTAATCCATAAAATATTAGAAACCAAAATTCAGACACAGCTTTATTAGCTGTTACAGGCTACTAGATTTCACATGGCGAGGACAGACCTTTTGCGTGGAATTTTCCAACCTTTCCCATGGGATCTTTGGGCCGACCAAAGTCGGCCTCTGCTGCGGGTTCCCCGGTGCTGGGATGGGTGAACCATGAAAAACACCGCAGAATTTGATAGGTCGGGGAGGGTCCCACCGGTGACCAATGGCAAGCAGTGACCGCTGTAGTAAAACTGACTGTGAGGTGGGGAGCTGGAAAATTCCAGCCTTATCTTATATTTAAAGTTACTTTGCCATTGGCCACAGGAGGTTGCTCTGATGGTGCCTAAAACTAAAGACATGTTTGCCTGATGGCGACCCCTTGGTACAGGTGTTGAATTTGTTAAGACCAGCCACTGAAGAGATTCGTAGTACAAGTACCAAAATCCCTGGGGTATTGGGACCAATTCCGGAGCAGGAATGATCTTGAGGTTTATCCATTAATTTATAGACCTAACTAGATTTCTTTGTCTGTTTTGTTCTTCTTGCACCTTCTTGGTGTAGGAGACGTTTTCTGAGCCCTAAAACACGCCTTGGCAATGTGGCCCTTCTTGCTACAGTTCTTGCATTTATTTGTTTAACTCCAGCATTCCCCTGACGAGTTTCCAACCTGTATACAATGGTGGCATGGTTGCACCTTTGCAGCCCTGTAAATTGAGCTATCCATTTTGTGGCTCTTCGTTCCAACCCCCATCTGTAAATCTTCTCTCATTGGCGGCTCCACAGATGTGGCAACTTTCACAGCAGCCTTTAGAGTTGAATTACTTACAGTAAGCAGCTTCCTCTGAACAGCTTCACTGCTGAGCACAAACCCGCCTGTCACGAAGAGTATCATAAAGTGCTATACCAAATTCTCAATACTTAGCCAATCTTCTCAAAGATGCTGCAAACTGTAAAATGCTTTCAACTTGTTCCTGACCAAGGCAGTGGAACCAAAACCTTTCTGCAATCAGTAATAGTTTCGGAGAGAATTATCACTCTTGGATTTTCATTAATTCATGTAGGACTTCTCTCCTGGTTTTGTGAGGTGAACGAGATTCTGTAGCAGCATAAATGTTTTATGCCCCAGTGAGCTGAGAAATGCTGTGACGTTTGAGTCCTCTGGTGTCTCATTTGCTTGAGAAACAATTGAAATCTTTCTTCATATGAATTCCAAGTCTCATAATCCTCATCAAACACATCCATGGCGCCATTTTTCAATTAGACAACTATCCGGCTAAAGGCCACCATCACGGCAGCTTTGGCATAACCACGGGTAGCACGGTAGCACAAGTGGATAGCACTGTGGCTTCACAACGCCAGGGTCCCAGGTTTGATTCCCCGCTGGGTCACTGTCTGTGCGGAGTCTGCACGTTCTCCTCGTGTCTGCGTGGGTTTCCTCCGGGTGCTCTGGTTTCCTCCCACAGTCCAAATATGTGCAAGTTAGGTGGATTGACCATGATAAACTGCCCTTAGTGTCCAAGAAGGTTAGGAGGGGTTATTGAGTTACGGGGATAGGGTGGAAGTGAGGGCTTAAATGAGTCGGTGCAGACTCGATGGGCCAAATGGCCTCCTTCTGCACTGTATGTTCTATGTTCTATGTTCTAATAGAGTTTGCCACTGCTGAAGCTGCAGAATGAAGAAGAGGCAGAAACGGTACCCTTACACTCCTCTCCCCATGACCCGCACCCAGCAATGCCCTTCCCACTTCTCTCCAACCTCCCGCCACCACCCCACCCCCTCTGCTCCAGCACCCCAGCAAGCTCTGTGCCAGAAAAAGTGGGGAGCCACATTACAGGGGTTTTCTGGTGCAGCATGGCACCAAGGAAGTTTCCAGTATCTGCATCGGCCACAGATCAGCTTCCCGCCAAAGTGGGAAATTTAAATAATTGAAGATCCTGTGAACGGCGATTTTCCGAGTTCACCAGCATTCGTCCAGCAGCCGAAGTCCCCTGCTGCAAGGGCTGGACGCCAGCTTCATGGAAGTAGCCTCCCTATGGTCATCACTGGAGACCATTAGAGCTGGAGGCTCCATTCCCCATAGGGGGGCCCACAAGAAGGGAAGGCTGCCCTCCGTGGCCACAATCTTCCATCCGGAGGGACCTGCCTACTTGGTGACACTGATTTCAAATTCCTTCATTTACCTCTCTCAGTGTGCTTCAAAATGAAAGCACCACCTTGATCATCGATACTCTGTAGCAACTCTCCCAGTGGAACGGCCAAGTCTCTGGAGCTGCTGGCTCTCTCCTTGGGCTGGTTGCATTTATGTCACACCTCCCTCCTTAATCGGATGCCAAGCCCAGAGGTGGCCATTTAAGAAGCCAGCTATGGGAACACTGCGGAGCTGGTCTCACTGCACCAAATGTGGGCTCAGGTCCCCAAATTAGTCCTGTGTTAGGGTCTGGAAACAGAAGGTAAAATTTAACCCTCAGTCAATATGTCTTGAGTCGTGCTCAGATTTCATCATCACACGCTCACAATGGCATTTGCATGTCCAGTTTAAACAGTGCTGTAGTGCACCATTTCACTGAGGTAAGACTGAATAAAGGATGAGAAAAAAGATAGAAGTGGTCAAAATCATAGAGAAAAAGCTGGCATCTCCGAGGCACAAGTCAGGAATGAATACTGATGCAAAGGTGTGGAACAATGGAACAAAAAGAAAGAGATTTAATTTATATAGCACCTTTCCCATCCTCCAGAGACCCCAATGCGCCTCATAGCTAATGAATTACTTTTTGAAGCTATGTTGCGGCTAACTAGGTGAATGTAGCAGAAGATTTGATTTATGATGGAAACAAGAACGAGGGCAATAAAGCGGCTGATGTTGTGCCGATGAGAAATTGGACTGGACAGGACTATTATAGGGCAAATGCAAAAAAGCAAATTGCATCACATTGAAAAAAACTATGCACAGAGTACAAAACCAATGTAAATCACAATGGAAGAATATTAACAATGCAAAGCACCGAAGCGCCCTACAGTTGATGTTTTGCAAGAAACATAAAGCTTCTGGTGCCATGGTAGTCCGTGGTGTAGATTAGAAGGAAGAGTAGACTAAGAAACTCATCTGAAGAGCTAAAATAGGAAAGAAGGCAATAATGGAATGGATTATTAAAAGTAATATTAAGCCATTTGTATAAATATTTCACAGCAAGCAGGTATAATAGGAAATCAGGGATCGGCTGAAAGCTCCTGAATATAACATGATCTAAAGTTGCCAATAGAATGGCAAATGTACCCAAGGATTATTCCTTTCGGTGTTCCACAGTTGGTTGAACCTGTGGAATGTATTCAACTCCGGGATAATCATGGGTTATGAAACCAAGCGCAACTCTGAGCCGATGCCATTTTTGTTTTGTCTTCAGATTTTTTTTAATACAACTGAATTTCTTGTCTTTTTGAAAATGATGAAGGGATGGTGCCAATCTGGTCTGAACTTTTAAGAGGCTGAGGGCCCTGCTGACTTCTACAGGCCCGACGCCATTTCACGCTCTAACGAATCCTGATTGACCAAAAACGGGACATCCGCCAGTCACCAGACTTGAAGAGCTGCCAACCAATCAAACCGGTCAGCTGCTTTTCAGCCATTCCAGGAACAACGCTGTAGTGGCCAGAAGAAGAATCGCAGCTCGTTGCCTTAAACTAAGTGCCAGGGACCAGAGGAAAGGTAAGTTGCAAGAGTCAAGAGTGGGTGCAGGTAACGTCGAGAGTGGCATGGTAGTACAGTTAGCAATGGTTAGCATTGCTGGCTCACAGCGCCACGGACCCGGGTGCAATTCCGGCCCAGGTGACTGTCTATGTGGAGTTTGCATGTTCTCCCCGTATCTGCGTGGATTTCCTCCGGGTGCTCCGGTTTCATCCTACAGTCCAAGGATATGCCTGTTAGGTTACAGGGAAAGGGCAGGGTCTGTGAGGGAAATGGACCCAGGTAGTGTGCTCTTTTGGACGTTCTGTGCAGATTCGATGGGCTGAATGACCTTCTGCATTGTAGGGATTCTATGATTCTATGAATCAGTTTGTTGGGGGATATATCGGATGGGCCTATGAGGTCTGAAGGCCACCGGACCCTTGGGGAGCATTGCAGTGGAAGGGGGCTTCTGATGGAGAGCTCCCTCCCAACTTCCGGCCCAAGATTGAACTTTTCAGCTCCCCCCACCACACTCCACCCCTCAATCTAACATCCACCCGCCACCCCAGCTGCAAGTCTGCAACCCATACCTTTCACATATCTGACAGGAACATCACCCAAGCACATTGCAATATGCTCACTGATACTCTGTCTTCTGTTGCAGAACAAGGTGGCACTTAACAGGAGAGACGAGCAGAGAACCAGTGGCAAATAGGCATGGCTACAACTCCTCAGCCCCTGAGAGAGATGGTGCTATAAGTTATTGGTAGAGGCGTCACTGAGACTGTGGCAGCTGGCTTCACTGAAGCCATCCAATATGCCGGTCTTCCACTGCTTTATGCACCTTCTGCAATTCCACTTTACCTTCATCTGGTATGAAACGTAAACTGCAGATCATTGAATCATGCACCGCTTGCTTTTCTCCCACTCCACCTTTCCTCAGCCTAGCTTTGCATTCTGCATTTATGCTTTGCGATCCCCAAGCACTTCTGCCTGGTCAGATACTGCAGCCTCACTGTAACAAGCAGGAAAGAAGTCTGATATTTATAGATATCAGCTCAGCTAATGGTAAAGTAAGGTCGCCATAGTCTCAGATGGCCATAGGCTGCTTTCCCCTGGGGGCGGGGGGGGGGGGGGGGGGGGGGGGGGGGGGAGCTGACTGGTGGTGAATTAACCTGTGGATCACCACATCTCAGGCGAGGGGCTTCATGAATAACCTCACCTGGTATGGGAATTGAACCCACGCTGTTGGCCTCACTCTGCATCACAAACCAGCTATCCAGTCAACTGAGCTAAACCTGGATAAAGTTGTTACAGAAATTATTTTTTGTGGTGTTTCTTTTTTCAAGATTTTGGTCAAGAAGAGTAGAAAGAATTGTGGAGCAGAGGTTTTGTAAGGATGGTTTCGACGAATCGACAAGCCTTTTTTTGCTGTCTGTCCAGAAAGATTGTGCCCTGAACTGATGATGTTGCCACCTTTCCTCCCCTTCTTCTTCCTCCTCCAGAGTAGTCTAGACTTTGGACACATACATATTGATGAGTACAGGAGGGCTCCACTGGAGCAATCTGGGCAGCAGAACCATTAGTTCAGAATTCCAACGGTTTGCTCCATGGCATTCCTGGTTGTGGCATGACTTCTGTTGTATACACACTGTCCACATGCGGTTGGGGCTGAAGAAATGTCATGAGTCACATGTCTAGCAGGTAGCCCATATCACCAAGCACCCATCCTCTGGTTTAACGTGCCATCTCAAGTATGACAGTGACAGTTGGTTGCCACAGAGTTGAAGCACCATGGTTGCTATCAGGCTCATGGGTGTTCAGCACGATGTTCTGTGTGTGGTTGCATATTGACTGCCTTTTAAAAGATTGGAACCCTCTTCCAGTTGTAGCTCAAGAACATCTCCTAGTTTGGTGCCCGCAGAGCCACATGCATGAGATCGATGGTTTGCGACATCATTACGAATTTTACTATCCTGAAAAAAACCTGAGCTCCTTTCATAGAATCCCTACAGTGCAGAAAGAGGCATTTTGTACATCGAGTCTATTTAACATGGCAAATCGATCTAACTCGCACATCTTTGGACTGTGGGAAGAAACTGGAGTACTTGAAGGAAGCCCACACAGACACAGCGAGAACGTAAAACCTTCACACAGACAGTGACCCAAGGCCGGAACTGAACCCAGTCCCCTGGAGCTGTGAAGCAGCAGTGCTACCCACCGCACTGTGGTTAGCACTTCTGCTTCACAGAGGCAGAGACATGGGTTCAATTCTAGGTGACTGTGTGGAGTTTGCATTTTCTCCCCGTGTCTGCGTGAGTTTCCTCTGATGCTCCGGTTTCCTCCCACAATCCAAAGAAGTGCAGGTTAGGTGGGGTTATGTTTTTACTGGGATAAGGCCGAGGCGTAGCCTATGCAGGATGCTCTTTTGGAGTGTCGGTGCAGACACGATGGGTCGAATGGCCACCTTCTGCACTGTAGGAATGTTAGGCTGCCTCCATAACACAGAATATAGTTCCCTCACTCCCTCTGCGGCAGCAGAAGAAAATCAAAAGCCTGAAAGGTGCATAATTATCCTTTTTTGCAAAGCGTGCGTGGTTGCAGCGGATTGGAGGAGTAGTGTCCCATGTGCAACTGACTGCATGTTCAAAATGAGTGTTTAAGATAGGGCGTTGGGGGCGGCACGTGGCACTGAGGACCAGAGTTTGAATCCTGGCCCTGAGTCACTGTCCATGTGGAGTTTGCACATTCTCCTCGTGTCTGCGTGGATTTCACCCCCACAACCCAAAGATGTGCAGGTTCGGTGGATTGGCCATGCTAAAATTCCGCTTAATTGGAAAAAGAAAATTGGGTACTCTAAATTTAAAAAAAAAATAAAGAAAAAAAATAAGGGAGCATGTTAACAAGACCTGCAAGATCCAATATTGGCAGGTTAGACGCCAAATCAGCACTGACCTCTAATTGATGTCATAATCAGCTGACACTGCGTGCGTCCGGGAGAATCAGGACACACCCTTGTCTTTGGAATTCCAAGCATGGTGATCAGCAGGGGCTGTGCCAGAGGCAAACCGGTGGCACGTTACCAATGTTGGACTCCCCTAGGACTGAAACCAGTGACGCTACAGCGACAATTGTGTCAACTATTGGCTGGAATTTTCCAGCCGTTCCTGCTGGCGGGAAGGTGAGCCCCGCCATGGGTATCCCGGCAGCAGGGAATGCTGAGAACAGGAAACCCCATTGGCAGCGGCGGGACCAAAAACGCGCGAAACGCGAATCGCACCACGGGGATGTGGAAAATCCCTAACCTCTGACCACTGGGTTAATCAAACCTTAGCCTCCGCATTCTGCATTTCTCTGGGACAAAGAGAGTCTCAAAAGTGTTTTTCAGAGTAGACACAAAGCAAATGGCAAAAGGGATGAAGAGTGGGGTTATTTAGAAGCTCTTTTATACCTGCTTGAACACACTTTCAGCACTTCTGTGTCTCATTTGCTTACTTCTGAAAATAAATCTACCTTTTTCTATTTTTTTTCATTTGCTTCACATTTTGAGGTTTGTTTCCATATCTTCTTGAATCAAACTAAACTCTCTGGACATGAAATCAGGCGTGGTAGCGCCTCGGCTATAATTGCCTTCAAAGTTCCAGAATAGCATCTGTTGGTTTACACACACACTTTTCAAATGAATTGCACTGGATGCCAGGCTGGCAAGGAGGTTAGGCACTAGAGCTATGCAGAGCAGGAGACACCATGACATCAATCAGCAAACAACACCGATCTGACGTACACGCTGACATTTTGGAGCTTCACACTCCAGCTCAACCTCACACACTTGAACACAATGTTAAGCAGCTCTATTTAATCGTCTACTGACAGGTTATTTGCTGGTTTATTTTGCCAGGCTGCTGTTGCAATTCTGCACATTTTGACTCAGTTTCAAAAGTCTACGGTCAATAATGGGGCAGGTTCTGAAGTCCTTTTTCATTGACTTCACAGCTTTTGCACAAACCAGTTTCTCCCAGATGTGACCTTCCCCTTGACTGGGTGAATTGGCAGAGGTGTCACAGAGCAGGATACACTGCTGGAAAAGTGAGAGGGTGGAGTGGGAGAAGGGCTCTCAGTACGAGGCTATATCCACTCATGGTGTCTAGGAAGCCATTCTCTGATCCAAACTTCAATGACACCCCATGGGCGAAATTCTCCGCGGACCGTCGTGACGCCGATTTCCGGCGAGCAAAAGCGGTGCAGATGACTCCGGCGTCGGGGCCTTCTTTTAGGCCGCTAATCTCCGTTCCCGGAGGGGCCAGCATCGGACCGACGCGATACGCGTCATTTTAATGCGCTGCAGAAGTGGCGCGTTGAGAGAGAGAGGACGGGTACCGGGGGGAGGGGGGGAGAGGAGGAGAGGGGGGGAGAGGAGGGGGGGGGAGAGGAGAGGGGGGGGAGAGGGGGGAGAGGAGGAGGGGGGGAGGAGGAGAGGGGGGAGAGGAGGAGAGGGGGAGAGGAGGAGAGGGGTGAGATGAGGAGAGGGGGGAGAGGAGGAGAGGGAGAGGAGGAGAGGGAGGGGGGGAGGAGGAGGGGGGGAGAGGAGGAGAGGGAGGGGGAGAGGAGGAGAGGGGGGAGAGGAGGAGAGGGAGGGGGAGAGGAGGAGAGGGAGGGGGGGAGAGGAGGAGAGGGAGGAGGGAGAGGAGGAGAGGGAGGGGGGAGAGGAGGAGAGGGAGTGAGGGGGGAGGAGAGGGAGGGGGGAGGAGGAGAGAGGGGGGAGAGGAGGAGAGAGGGGGGTGTGTGTGTGTACCAGCCTTCAGAGGGAGGGGGGTGTGGGTACCGGCCTTCAGAGGGAGGGGGGGGTGGGTACCGGCCTTCAGAGGGAGGGGGAGGAGGGTGTGGGTACCGGCCTTCAGAGGGAGGGGGAGGGGGGTGTGGGTACCTGCCTTCAGAGGGAGGGGGTGTGGGTACCGGCCTTCTAAGGGAGGGGGAGGGGTGTGGGTACCGGCCTTCAGAGGGAGGGGGAGGGGGGTGTGTGTACCGGCCTTCAGAGGGAGGGGGTGTGGGTACCGGCCTTCAGAGGGAGAGGGAGGGGGGTGTGGGTACCGGCCTTCAGAGGGAGGGGGTTGTGGGTACCGGCCTTCAGAGGGAGGGGGGTGTGGGTACCGGCCTTCAGAGGGAGGGGGAGGGGGGTGTGTCTACCGGCGTTGAGAGAGGGGGGGCGGCGTTGGAGGGGGTAGGGGTGGTGGTGAGGGGAGTAGGGGTGGTGGTGAGGGGGGTAGGGGTGGTGGTGAGGGGGTAGGGGTGGTGGTGAGGGGGGTAGGGGTGGTGGGGTGGGGGCAGAGGGAGGGGCGCCGCTGCCCCCAACCCCCCACCCCTATCCCTACCCCTCCACCCCTACCCCCCCCACCCCTACCCACCCCCACCACCCCTACCCACCACCCCTACCCCCCTCCCCACCACCCTTACCCCCCTCACCACCACCCCTACCCCCCTCACCACCACCCCTACCCCCCTCCAACGCCGCCCCCCCCATCTCTCTCAACGCCGGTACCCCCCGCTCTCTCAACGCCGCAACCCCCCCAACGCCGCAACCCCCGCTCAACGCCGCAACCCCCCCTCAACGCCGCAACCCCCCCCTCAATGCCGCAACCCCCCCAACGCCGCAAACCCCCCCTCAACGCCGCAACCCCCCCAACGCCGCAAACCCCCCCTCAACGCCGCAACCCCCCCTCAACGCTGCAACCCCCCCTCAACGCCGCAACCGCCCCCCCAAATGCCCCCCCCAAACGCCCCCCCCCAAACGCCCCCCCCCCCCAAACGCCCCCCACACTCTCTCTCCCCCCCACCCCCAAACGCCCCCACACAAACGCCGGGACTCTCTCCCCCCCCCCCCCCCCGCACTCGCCCTCGGTCACTGAACGGCGTCAACCATCATCAATGGTTGACGCCGTTTTAAAGCTACTCTGTTTTTCGCCGACGTGACCCGTGGCCACGTCGGAGGGACTTTGGCCCATCCGGGCCGGATGAAAGTAAAAATATAATGAAATCCCGCCGGCGCCAGCTGTTCTCAGAGGCTGCCGGCGGGATTTGCACAACGCCGGGTTTAGGCCGGTCGGAGATTTAAAAACCCGGCGGGAGCGGGAATAACGCCACCGCCGGCGGATTTCGTCCCATGTTTGTGATTCCTGCACTTCACTATGGAGGTCGTCACTGAAATATGCTGACTGCTGCAAGCACAGTCGAATCTGTGGGCAGCACGGTAGCACAAGTGGATAACATTGTGGCTTCACAGTGCCAGGGTTCCAGGTTCGATTCCCCGCGTTGGGGGGGGGGGGGGGGGGGGGGGGGCTGTTGAGACGCTGCTCTGCTCCGGGCCCAGGGGGGGTTGATGGGAGTGGGTGTAAAAAGAGAGAAAATAATATATATATCCCTCCCCCTCTCTCTTTAACAGTTTTCTTTTTAAAATAAAAGTCCTCTTTTTTTTCCCCCTTTCCCTCTTCCTTTCTCCTCACTCATGCAGGAGAGAGAGAGAGAGAGGATTTTGTCCAGTCCTGTGTCCTTGCCACGTGGTGGTCGCTGCCGGTTTGTGGGGGGGGGGGGGGGGGGGGGTGTGGAGATGCTGCTCCGCTCCAGGCCTGGAGCGGGGCCTGGCCTGCCGTTCCGGGACAGCGCTGGGGGGGGTGGGGTGGGGTGGGGGGTGGAGATGCCGCTCCGGGACCGCGCTGCGGGGGGGGGGGGGGGGTGGAGACTCCGCTCCGCTCCGGGCCGGGGGGGGGTGGAAATGCCGCCCCGCTCCGTACCTTGGGGTGGGCTGCGGCTCCGGGACCGCGTTGGGGGGGGGGGGGGTGGGGTGTTGAGACGCTGCTCCGCTCCGGGCCCGGGGGGGTGGCGGGGCTGCCGCTCCGGGACCGCGTTGGGGGTGGGGGGGGGGGGGGTTGAGACGCTGCTCCGCTCCGGGCTCGGGGGGTGGGGGGGGGGGTGGAGATGCCGCTCCGCTCCGGGCCCTTGGGGGGGGGGTGGGGGGGGGGGGGGCTGCCGCTCCCCGACCGCGTTGGGGGGGGGGGGGAGGTGTGTGGAGACTCCGCTCCGCTCCGGGCCTGGGGGGGGGAGGGGTGGAGACCTGCCGTCGCTGGGCCCCTCCTGTCGCCGCCGCTGGGCCGCTCCTGCCTTTGCCGCGACCGCCTCCGCCGCTGAGCTGCTCCCGCCTCCGCACCGCTCCTGCTGCCGCCGCTGCCGAGGATCCTCTGATGACAGGTTTGTTGGGGGGGGGGGGGGGGGGGGAGGGGGGGGGGGAGGATGTGCGTCCTTTTCCTTCCCTTCCCTTCCCTGTTCTCTGCCGCAACGGGAGCCCCTCTCCGTGCGACCGCTCCGCTTGCTGACCGGAAGTGTTCTCCAGACGGTAAAGTTAGCCTCCTCTTTAGAAGTAGCGTTCCAGAGCCTTAACACGTTGCCGACTGACCACGCGACCCCCTCATGGATCCATGACCAAAGACTGCCTCAGGCCTGTGCCGGGTAGCTGCCCGCCCATCATTGGGGGGTTACCCTGCTATTTCTGCGGCCAGTCCCAACACCCCCCCGGCAGCACTGCCTGGCCCTTAACGCGAACTGCAGCAGCTATGGGAGGAAAAGGACATTTCGCCAAAGTTTGCCTGGCCAGGTCCAAGAACTCTAACTCGCAGGCCCGATCCTCAGACTCACAGGCCCGCAGACCCCGCAGTGTGGCAGCGTGTCTGCCGACTCCGCCCCCTGCAGACGCGTCATCAGCCTCGTGATATCCGTGGGGGCAGCCATCTTCCAGCCCTCACAGCACATGCGACTCATGGGGGCCGCCATCTTGGCCATCCTCCCCCACGCGGCTGGCCACGTGTGATCCATGGGGGCCGCCATCGTGGACACCATCTTCCTCACCGCCCGCCACGCTCGACCAATGGCCTCCATCTGCTGCGCCGCTCGACGCGTACGATCAACAAGGGCAGCCATCGCGGAGCCACCCTAGCACCTCCGACCACGCTGGCTACTCGCAACTCAGCGCAGTCACCATGGACCAGTCGCGACCCAAGCACCTCCGGAGCTCTATGATGACCGTCCGGGTAAACGGGCAGGAGACGTCTTGCCTTTTCGACTCCGGGAGCACAGAGAGCTTCATTCACCCGGACATGGTGAGACGCTGCTTGCTCACAATTTTCCCAGCACACCAAACCATCTCCCTCGCCTCTGGGTCGCACTCGGTGTAAATCGGAGGGTGCACTACCGCAACCCTAGCAATACAGGGCGCCGAGTACTCCAATTTTAAATTATATGTGCTCCCAGACATCTGCGCTCCTCCCCTATTGGGACTAGATTTCCAATGCAACCTCAGAAGCCTAACCCTGAAGTTCGGGGGACCTCTATCCCCACTCACCATATGCAGCCTCGCGACCCTAAAAGTCGACCCTCCCCTCTTCGCAAACCTCACCGCTGACTGCAAACCAGTCGCCACCAGAAGCAGGCGGTATGGCATAAAGGACAGGACTTTTATCAGGTCCGAGGTCCAGCGACTCTTGCGGGAGGGAGTCATCGAGGCCAGCAATAGCCCCTGGAGAGCTCAGGTTGTGGTCGTCAAGACCGGGGAAAAGAACCGGATGGTTGTAGATTACAGCCAAACCATAAACCGGTACACGCACCTCGATGCGTACCCCCTCCCCCGGATCGCAGACATGGTAAACCAGATCGCACACTACAGGGTGTTCTCCACGGTGGATCTGAAGTCTGCATACCACCAGCTCCCAATCTGCCCGGAGAACCGCCACTACACAGCTTTTGAGGCAGATGGCCGCCTTTTCCACTTCCTCCGGGTCCCCTTTGGCGTCACGAACGGGGTTTCGGTCTTCCAAAGAACAATGGACCGAATGGTAGACCAGTACGGGCTGCGGGCCACATTTCCGTACTTGGACAACGTCACCATCTGCAGCTATGACCAGCAGGACCACGATGCCAACCTCCACCGATTTCTCCAAACTGCCCAATCCCTAAACCTCACGTACAACAAGGAGAAATGCGTTTTCCGTACAACCAGACTAGCCATCCAGGACCCAACCCTGACCGTATGCGCCCCCTCCTGCAACTTCCCCTCCTCCACTGCCCCAAGGCCGTGAAGAGGTGCCTCGGGTTCTTTTCATATTATGCCCAGTGGGTCCCCAACTATGCGGACAAAGCCCACCCACTAATCAAGGCCACCATCTTCCCACTGGCGGCCGAGGCCCGCCAGGCCTTCAGCTGCATCAAGGCAGACATCGCCAAAGCCGCGATGCGCGCGGTGGACGAGTCCGTCCCCTTCCAGGTGGAGAGTGACGCATCTGAGGTCGCTCTTGCCGCTACCCTCAATCAAGCAGGCAGACCGATAGCGTTTTTTTCGGGCACCCTCACCACCTCCGTCAAGAAGGAGGCCCAAGCCATCATGGAAGCAGTACGGCACTGGAGGCACTACCTCGCTAGTAGGAGGTTTACCCTCGTCACCGACCAACGATCAGTAGCCTTCAGGTTCGACAATACACAGCGGGGCAAAATCAAGAACGATAAGATCTTGAGGTGGAGGATCGAACTCTCCACCTATAATTACGATAAAGTACATCGTCCTGGGAAGCTCAACGAACCCCCAGATGCCCTGTCCCGCGGCACATGCGCCAGCGTGCAAGATGACCAACTATGGGCTATCCACGATGACCTCTGCCACCCGGGGGTCACCCGGCCTATCCACTATATCAAGGCTCGCAACCTGCCCTACTCCACCGAGGGATTCAGAGCTATGACCAGGGACTGCCAGATCTGTGCAGAGTGCAAACCGCACTTCCACCGACCAGATAAGGCCCACCTGGTAAAGGCATCCCGGCCCTTTGAGCACCTCAGTATCGATTTCAAAGGGCCCCTCCCCTCCAATAATCGCAATACATATTTCCTCAATATTATTGATGAGTTCTCCCGCTTCCCCTTTGCAATCCCTTGCCCCGACATGACCACGTCCACCGTCATTAAAGCCCTACATAGTGTCTTCACCCTGTTTGGTTTTCCCAATTATGTCCACAGTGACCGGGGCTCATCGTTCATGAACAACGAACTGCGTCAGTACCTGCTCAGTAAGGGCATTGCCTCGAGGAGGACTACCAGTTATAACCTCAGGGGAAACGGGCAGGTGGAGAGGGAGAACGCGACGGTCTGGAAGACTGTCCTACTGACCCTGTGGTCCAGGAATCTCCCAGTTTCCCACTGGCAGGAGGTCCTCCCCGATGTGCTCCACTCTATTAGGACCCTACTTTGCACGGCCACAAACGAGACCCCTCATGACCGCCTATTTGTTTTTCCTAGAAGATCCACCTCAGGGGCCTCGCTTCCGTCCTTGCTGAAAACACCGGGGCCATTCCTACTCAGAAAGCACGTCAGGAGCCATAAGTCCGATCCTCTGGTAGAGAGGGTCCAGCCCCTACACTCCAACCCCCACTATGCTTATATAGAACACCCCGATGGCCGACAGGATATGGTCTCCCTCCAGGACCTGGCGCCCGCCGGTTCCACCACCACTGCCCCTCCACCATATCCCGCCCAACCTACCATGACCAGCGCCCCAGCCCCTATATGGCTCCTGCGCTTCCTCCCACCCGCCGACCTCCCCTTCACTGATCCACAGAAGCGATGCTCCCGGAGTCCACGTCTGTACCCTCTCCGGCCCCCTCGCTACTGATGCCAGCACGGACGAGTTCGACACCCGGCCAGCAACAACGCCAGAGCTTTGGCGATCAAAACGCACAATCCGTGCACCAGACCAGCTGAACATATGAACCTGTCACCCCCACCGGACTTCATTTTTTTAACAGGGGGTGAATGTATTATGCCAATAATCCACCATTGTATTTGTATCTGTGCTGTTGCCCTTGTATTTGTATCTGTGCTATGCTGTTGCCCTTGTGGGCTTCTCTTATGGGCCATTGTATGGCATTATCCATAGGGAAACATGTTGGGGCATGTATGGACTCCGCCCATGGCTCCTCCCCTTGAAGGGAGGAGCAGTCGACCTGTAGGCAGTTCTCAGTATTGGATCAGTCGCAGGCAGGCACTGTTCTAAGTTGATTAAAGCCACGGTTTACTTCTACTCTTGTCTCGAGTGAATTGATGGTCGCATCACCACCTTCAGGCACTGACCATCATATTGTTTCCTTCTAATCCAAATTAAAAAACTAAATTGTGACATTGACTAATCGCCTTTGTGCATCTTGTTTAGCACTTCGCTCTTCCAAGTGTCTTCACCTGCCCTCGTACTCCTACACAGTGCTGCCCCAGTGGCTGCTGCAGGGCTAGTGGAAGGCTTCGGTGGTGGGGGGTATTGTAGCTGGTCTTGCATTGAACAGCCCAGATTCACACCGCATGAGCATGAGTGACAACTGTCTGCTCTGGCCACCCGATGATGGTGGAGGGGGTGAAAGAGAAACTCCTGTAAAGGCAGCCAACAAGTGGGACCCTTTACGGTAATGCACATGAATTAATTTAAAGGGACCACATGCTAAAATCACCCGCATACAACAAAATAAATTAGAGGGTACATTGCTAAGTGAGTAGAGTGGGAGATGAGGAGAAACTAGGGAGGAAAGTTCAGAGGAAAACTGACCCCAGCTCGTTGAAATAGAAAATGGTGAAATGCAAGTGTATGAGCATGGACTGGGTCATTGACGTGAAAGGTCAGCCATGATATTATTGAATATTGGGGAAGACTGTACAGGTCATTTGGCCAACCCCAGCTCCTATATATCATGTCCCTTCGATAGACATTGTTGGTAAGCGAGTGATGGAAGTGTGGTGAATTGAGGAGTGGCTGAGATTCCTGGTGCAGTTGGTATGATATGGCATTTAAATTTGCACTAGCTGACCTTAAACACTTTTGTGAGGTCAATAAACTGTTTCCAGTGCTGCATCCAAGTCCTTAGGGTTACACACCTGGCATTGACCACAGATATCCGTTCTCAATGGCTACACACCATTTGTCTCCTATCTACCCGAGGATATGGGTCACCTCTCCTCCTTTCCACCTCCTCCACCAAGACCCCCAGTTGGTAGACCTTGAGACCACTCTGCTCTGGTCAGCCAGTCTTCTCTCTTTCCCTGGTCAAATTCAGGTGCAGAACCTGCTCCAGCCACAATGTACTCTCCTTTTAAGAGGTGTAGGCTAGCTTTAAGTAGTGCAAGTTATAAAAGTTTTTGGGCCAATCATTGATGTGCGCAACTAATAAACAGTTCGGGGAACGCTGGGTTCATATAGAAATCATGGTAATCCATAGTCAGCACAAAGTCACCCGGCATTCCAATATCCCTTCATCCGGCTTTGAGGGATAGTCAATTTATTCCACACTAGCTCTAAACATTTGCCATCATTAAATCCTCATCTGAACAAACATCACAGAAATCTGTGTGTGCTATTGAAGAAACTCTAACTGATCATAGACTATTCTTGTTATAATCTATGTAAACTCTCCTGTCAGATCAAACACACTGTTCATTCCATTCCAAAATTTCAAAGTCCTATAATTATTGATGGTGACATTAGCAAACACATGCTTAAGATATAAAATCTGCTATTTTCAGGGCCAACCTATTTAGTTTTTAATGAGTTACTGCCTTTGCTAAGATCAAAGTTAGAAGCATATCTTATGAGTGCTTTGAGGCTTTGTCCAGTCATTGCCGTACAATGCTTTCAGGTTTTTTTCTAAAAATAGCTTCAATATTATAGTATTAAAGATTCAAACTAACTTCTCCAAAACATAACGGGCACAATCTACCATCTGCGTTACGCCCGAAATGCAGTGCGGAGTGGCACAACGTGCCTGGTGGCTGTCACGTGAGATCTCTTCCAGGATCTCCTGGCTCGCCATTCCTCACGGGATCTAATGCAATCTCGTGAGATGTTGCTATGTGAAACCTGCTCATTGTGGGGGGATCAATTTTGAGCATATCTGAACATTAGAGCGAGTCAGCAAGACTCAATCTAATATGCGCTCACACGATCGAATCAAGGCGATAGCATCTAAGCCCTTTGCTTTGGAGACCTGGGTGGCACGGTAGCACAGTGGTTAGCACAGTTGTTTCACAGCTCCAGGGTCCCAGGTTCGATTCCTGGCTTGGGTCACTGTCTGTGCGGAGTCTGCACTTTCTCCCCGTGTCTGCGTGGGTTTCCTCCGGGTGCTCCGGTTTCCTCCCACAGTCCAAAGAAGTGCAGGTTAGGTGGATTGGCCATGCTAAATTGCCCTAAGTGTCCAAACAATTTTGATGGGGTTATTGGGTTATGTGTATATGGTGGAGGTGTGGGCTTAGACAGGGCGTTCTATCCATGGGCCTGTGCAAACTCTATGGGCCGAATGGCCTCCTCCTGCCCTGTAAATTCTATGATCTATTACCTCGGGTGAGTGCTGTTGAGTTCTCGTCCTCACAAATGGTATGGTACTCCTGAGGTCTCCCAGGAGATTGGAGGCCGCTAGGTGCTTTCCCTCTGGTCAGCGTGGCACCCAGGCACTGCTGGTGCCACCTCGGCACTTCCAGTTTGACACCTTGGCACTGCCAGCCTAGCACCCTAGCAGTGCCCCTGCCAGCTGGCAGTGCCAAGCTGCCAAGCTGGCATTTTTCCCGTGACGGGGATCGGGCCCAGGAGGGTTCCTTGTCCGGGTGCAAGGGGCTGTTGAGGAGCCTGAAGACCACCTGATAGCTGAGTTGGGGCTTTGGGGGATTCGGGGTCATCTCGGGGACTCGAGAGAGCGGGACACCATTTAAAAATTACGTCCCCATCTCTTTCTGCACTGAGGAGTTCAGGCAAGTGGAGCTCTTTAGCGCAGATTGGCAAAATAAAGAACAGCAGAAAAAAGCATCAATAAAAATGATTGGAAAAGATTACTGGAAGCCTGGACACCCATGGAGTGAGACAGCTGCCGTAATAATTCATTTTAACTACTGATCAAATAAAACGGGGCCTGGAAATTATGTTGAAATGCTTAACTCAATCATCTGAAATTTGCTTGTCTGCTAATCTAGCAGAGCAAATAACTTACTTAATTTAGACCTCCGCTAAATACAGGATAAGGGATTTTTAGACAGTCCATTATCAACCAACAGAATTGTTTCAGGGCATTGTTTAATTTACTAAACAAAAGCATTCTTCCTAACTAATCATATTTTAAATTATAGTCTGAAGCTCTATGATATTATTTAACATCTTAAACGAGCTGGGAGGAATAGTATCGATAATTTGATGTTAAAATAACATTTTTAAAAATGATTTAAGATATTCAAGCACTGCTTGAGACACACCGTGATCATGTCATATAATTTTAATTTTGAAGGAGGATCTTATGTTGAAAACTTTGGTGAAGACAAAATAGGTTTGTTCGACATCCACCCCACACCAGCCATCGCGCCCCCAACGAGAAAAGGTTGGACAGGCTGGGCCTGTATCCATTCGAGTTTAGAAGATTTAGGGTGACCTTATTGAAACATATGGGAGTGGATTCGCCATCTCGGAGACAGTCTCCATTCCGTTGCACTAGTTTTCTGCTGCCGCACGCCCTCGCCAGCAACGGGTTTCTCCAGCCCGCCAGCCGGCTAATGGAGTTTCCCATGTGGGCAGCGCCACGCCATCGTGAAAAGCCGGTGTGAGTGCACTGCCGACACAACAGAGAATCCCGCCAGCAGAGATTCAGGCCCTGTGTTCTCCCGCCAAAGGAGAATTGCAACCAATTTACATTCCCTCTGCAAGTGTAAATCAGGAACTCATTCCGTATCCCTTGCCATGCAAATTTATAATGGAATCCCGCGGCCTGCTAGACCCCCCCCCCCCCACTCCACTGCAAAGCAGCCTCCACCCCCCCACCCCCCTCAACGCACCGCAAGGAAGCAGCCCCAAGCCCACAGATTGCCTGGGTGACCCTATCTTTACCCACGTACGGGGGTGACCTGACACGCACCCCCCAGAGACTCCCTTTATCAGATTTTCAGAGGATACAACAGGATACAGATAAATTGGAGACGGGCTCAGAAATGGCAGATGGAGTTTAACCTGGACATTTTTCGGATCAAATCTCGGTAAAAATTATACTGTAAATGACAGAATCCTTGGGAACATTAACATACAGAGGGATCTGGCGTGCAGGTCCACAGTTCCCTAAAAGTGGCAACACACAGGTGGCCAAGGTGATTAAGAAGGCATAAGGGCAGCACGGTGGCCCAGTGGTTAGCACAACCGCCTCACGACGCTGAGGTCCCAGGTTCGATCCCGGCTCTGGGTCACTGTCCGTGTGGAGTTTGCACGTTCTCCCCGTGTCTGCGTGGGTTTCGCCCCCACAACCCAAAAATGTGCAGAGTAGGTGGATTGGCCACGCTAAATTGCCCCTTAATTGGAAAAAATAATTGGCTAATCTAAATTTATAAAAAAAAAAGAAGGCATATGGCATGCTTACCTTCATCAGCCGGGACATTGAGTTCAGGGCTTGGGAAATCATGATGCATCTATATAAAACCTTGGTTAGGCGGCATTTGGAGTATTGCATGCAATTCTGGTTTACCATGTTACCAGAAGGACGTGGAAATCTTGGAGAGAGTGCAAAGAGGGTTCACCAGGATGTTGCCTAGTCTCGAGGGTCTTGGCTATGAGAAACATAAGAAAATAAGAACATAAGAACTAGGAGCAGGAGTAGGCCATCTGGCCCCACGAGCCTGCTCCACCATTCAATGAGATCATGGCTGATCTTTTGTGGACTCAGCTCCACTTTCCGGCCCGAACACCATAACCCTTAATCCATTTATTCTTCAAAAAACTATCTATCTTTATCTTAAAAACATTTAATGAAGGAGCCTCTCCTGCTTCACTGGGCAAGGAATTCCATAGATTCACAACCCTTTGGGTGAAGAAGTTCTTCCTAAACTCAGTCCTAAATCTACTTACCCTTATTTTGAGGCTATGCCCCCTAGTTCTGCTTTCGCCTGCCATTGGAAACAACCTGCCCGCATCTATCCTATCTATTCCCTTCATAATTTTATATGTTTCTATAAGATCCCCCCTCATCCTTCTAAATTCCAACGAGTACAGTCCCAGTCTACTCAACCTCTCCTCGTAATCCAACCCCTTCAGCTCTGGGATTAACCTAGTGAATCTCCTCTGCACACCCTCCAGCACCAGTACGTCTTTCTCAGGTAAGTAGACCAAAACTGAACTCAATACTCCAGGTGTGGCCTCACTAACACCTTATACAATTGCAGCATAACCTCCCTAGTCTTAAACTCCATCCCTCTAGCAATGAAGGACAAAAATCCATTCACTTTCTTAATTACCTGTTGCACCTGTAAACTAACTTTTTGCGACTCATGCACTAGCACACCCAGGTCTCTCTGCACAGCAGCATGCTTTAATATTTTATCATTTAAATAATAATCCTGTTTGCTGTTATTCCTACCAAAATGGATAACCTCACATTTGTCAACATTGTATTCCATCTGCCAGACCCTAGCCCATTCATGTAACCTATCCAAATCCCTCTGCAGACTTCCAGTATCCTCTGCACTTCTTGCTTTATCACTCATCTTAGTATCATCTGCGAACTTGGACACATTGCCCTTGGTCCCCAACTCCAAATCATCTATGTAAATTGTGAACAATTGTGGTCCCAACACGGATCCCTGAGGGACATCACTAGCTACTGATTGCCAACCAGAGAAACACCCATTAATCCCCATTCTTTGCTTTTTATTAATTAACCAATCCTCTATCCATGCTACTACTTTACCCTTAATGCCATGCATCTTTATCTTATGCAGCAACCTTTTGTGTGGCATCTTGTCAAAGGCTTTCTGGAAATCCAGATATACCACATCCATTGGCTCCCCATTATCTACTGCACTGGTAATGTCCTCAAAAATTCCACGAAATTAGTTAGGCACGACCTGCCCTTTATGAACCCATGCTGCGTCTGCCCAATGGGACAATTTCTATCCAGATGCCTCGCTATTTCTTCCTTGATGATAGATTCCAGTATCTTCCCTACTACTGAACTTAAGCTCACTGGCCTATAATTACCCACTCTCTGCCTACCTCCTTTTTTAAACAGTGGTGTCACGTTCGCTAATTTCCAATCCACCGAGACCACCCCAGAGTCCAGTGAAATTCGGTAAATTATCACTAGTGCATTTGCAATTTCCCTAGCCATCTCTTTTAGCACTCTGGGATGCATTCCATCAGGGCCAGGAGACTTGTCTATCTTTAGCCCTAGGATTGTTTTCACTGGAGAAATGGAGACAGGGTGGATAGTCAGAGGCTTTTTCCAAGGGTGGAAATGTCAATTACAAGGGGGCACAGGCTCAAGGTGAGAGGAGGAAAGCTTAAGGGAGATGTGCGGGGTAGGTTTGTCACACAGAGTGGTGGCTGCCTGGAATGCACTGCCAGAGGATGTGGTGGAAGCAGACACATTAGCAACGTCTAAGAGGCACCTGAATGGGTACATGAATAGGGAGGGTGGAAATGTCAATTACAAGGGGGCACAGGCTCAAGGTGAGAGGAGGAAAGCTTAAGGGAGATGTGTGGGGTAGGTTTGTCACACAGAGTGGTGGCTGCCTGGAATGCACTGCCAGAGGATGTGGTGGAAGCAGACACATTAGCAACATTTAAGAGGCACCTGAATGGGTACATGAATAGGGAGGAAATAGAGGGAAAGGGACTGAGTAAGGGCAGAAGGTTATATTTTTAGTAAGGGCATCATGATTGGCACAGGCTTAGAGGTCTGAAGGGCCTTTTCCTGTGCTATACTTTTCTTTGTTCAATGACCCAGTAATAGCTAGGCCCCCACAGGGGCCCATGAATGGGAGACACTCCCCAGAAACCCCATGAATAGAGAGACCCCCCTTGGGATCTCATGAAAATGGCAACTCCCCCTCCTCCCAGACCCCATGAATAGAAAGAACCCCTTAGAACCCCATGAATAGAGAGATCTCCCCCCACCCCTTCCCCCAGGGACCGCTGAGTCCCCCACAGGCACCACATAATTGAAGGAACTCCCAAAAGGACCCCTAACTGAAGAACCCCACCCATTGAGAGCCCAAACCCCCTTCAAGAGAACCCCCTCCCCCCCACAGAGACTCCTTGTCTAAAGGGACCCTCCCCCACCACAGGGACTCTGTGACCAAAGGAACTTCCTCAGGGATCCCTGATTAGAGGGACCTCCCCCCATGCCTCCCCCCCACAGACCCCCCCCCTCAGAAAAAAGATCACATTCTGGTAGCTAGAGAGCAGTCCAGACAGGGGTAGTGAACAACATTACAACTATAACACTTACCTGAATGCTCCACGTCTCTATTCCTCGAAGGAGAACGCATGTGACCTGTGTTTCAACCTCATTGATTCATTACCTGCAAGCCATTCATTCCTTTCTTGTAATGGGCTGTGATTGACAGCTTCCACAAAACAGCTGCCTTGATTGATTTATCACCTTTCACGGATGAGTAACTCTATGTGTTGAAACCACAATGTTTACAAACATCAACCACATCAAAGAGAGATAAGTGCATTCCAAACACTCAAGAATGGGATTGCAATGCCCTTACCACACTTTGATGTGGTTGATGTTTCAAACATTAGGGTTTCACCCTGTGGGCATCTCTCTAGTTTAGGGGTACCTTGGGGGGGGGGGGGGTGGCCTTAGTGAGGGGGTCCCTGGGAGGCGTCTCCCTATTTGTGAAATTCCCGGGTGGGGGGTCTCCCTATTAAGGGGGTCTCTGGAGGGGTCTCCCTATTAAGGGTGTACTGGGGGTCTCCCTATTAAAGGGGTCCCAGGGGGGCATAAGGGGGTGGTCTGGTAGAGGAGGAGTGGCGACTATTGTGGTAAATCACATACTCACTAGCTAAAGTCGAGTTTAAAAAAAACTATTCACTCTTGGGATGTGGATATCGCTGGCTGGGCCAGCATTTGTTGTCCATCCCTAATTACCCATGAACTGATTGACTTACTCGGCCATTTAGAGGGGCAGTTGAGAATCAACCACATTGCTGTGTGTCTGGAGTCACATGTAGGCCAGACCTGGTAGGACAGCAAATTTCCTTCTCTGAAGGACAGTAGTGAACCAGATGGGTTTTATAACAATTGGCAATGGTTTCATGGTTATCATTAGACTTTTTAATTCCAGATTTTTTGAAATTGAATTCCAATTTCACCATCTGCAGTGATGGGATTCGAACCTGGGACCACAAACATTACCCTGGATCTCTGGATTACTAATCCAGTGACAATACTACTATACCACCGCCTCCCATCAATCTCTCAGTTAGCCACATTTCCCATCAGGCCATAGTAGTGTCCTTTATTTGATTGGCCATTTTGTATCAGGCTGTAAATGGCCGGCTACACTGATCTTGCTGAAGGACTTACGACATTATTCTACCTTCACAAAAGAAATTTCCATCAGGTTAAGCGCCGATCCTATATGTGAACAAACAAATTAGGAGCAGGAGTAGGTCATTTCGTCCCTCTAATCTGCTCTTGATTCAATAAGATCATGTCCTCAACTCCACATTCCACTTACACCCAATAACCTTTGACTGCCAAGAATCGATCTCCCACTGCCTTAAAAATATTATTTCACCCTGCCCTACCACTCTCTGGGGAAGAGAGTTCCAAAGATTCACAACCCTCAGAGAGGAAAAATTCCTGCTCATCTCTATCTTAAATGGAAGGCCCCTTATATTATCTCCTAGTTCTGGTCTCTTCCACAAAGCGAAACATCCATTCAGTATTCACCCTGTCAAGTGAAACTTGTCCTTTATGATGAAAGGATTGACTTTTCTAAACACTTATTGATGTGGAAATAGAATAGATGATTGATATTTAATTGGGCTGCTTTAGGAAACAGGGGCAGGATTCTGTGATCCTGAGGCTAAGTGTTGGCCGTTTCATAAGCGCCGTCGCCATGTGTCAACATGCCCTCAGGCGCAGAAATTCTGACCCCTACAGGGGGCCAGCACGACACTGGAGCAACCCACGCCGCTCCAGCTGCCGATCCCTGGCATCAGATGTGCGTCGTGTGTCTGTGCATGCGCAGTGTCACTGGCGCCCAACGCGCGCATGCACAGAGGGACCGGCGCGATTGCCGCGCATGCGTTGTGGCTCCCATCCCCATGCCAGCCCCGATACAACATGGAGTAGGGCAACATGGGCTAGCGTGGAACAAAGCGGACCCCAGACCAATAGGCCGGCCCGCTCATCGGTAGGCCCCGATCGCGGGCCAGGCCACAGCGGAGGCCCCTCCGGGGTCGAACCCCCCCTCCCCCCGACACCAGGCCGCCCCCGGCTGCATCCACACTGAGGTCCTGCCGGGTAAGAGCAGGTGTGGACGGCGCCGGCGGGACTTGGCTTTTTGGCGAGGCCGCTTGGCCCATTCCAGGCCGAGAATCACCGTGGGGGCCTAGTAGAGCGGCCCCCGACTGGCGCCGCGCCAATGGCACCGATTCTCCACTCACCGGATAATCGGCAGACCAGCGTCCTGGCGGCATGGCGCGATTCCCGCCGGTCCCGGCGATTCTCCGGCCCTGACCCGGGGTGAGAGAATCCTGCCCCAAATCTCCATATCCATATGTCCCCTCTTCTGGATATATTACACATTGTGAAGTTATTTGAGGGGTTTAGTACAAACTGTACGGTGGAGTATAAATGAATGTTGATGAACTGAAATGTGTGTTTATGAAAAAGTTGTTATACTAGGCATTCTGTCAGTAACAAACAGGCATAAGGGCTGTTTACACAGATGGTATAGTTCCTGTTTAACGCTCTAGTTAGTCACAGCCATAAATTAATTTCCCAGTTCTGCCCGCCATCAAAATTTGTTGGCAGCACTGGGAACAGGGTTGCTGCATGAAATGACTTACGAAAAGGCAATCGGTATTATGAAGGGTTGGAAAATTAATAGTGTTCTCAGCGATAAAATGCATCTCCTGTTAACCAAACATAAATGGCATTGGTGGCCGTCGCAAGATGAATCTGCGGCGGGATTGGTTCATCGCTGCAAAGAAATTTCTAACGTATTATGCATTTTCTGTTGAGATATAAAAGTGAAAAAACACATGGTTAAAATGAATTTGAAGAAAGATTTGTGCAAGTGTATTTTGTCTCGCTGGTATAGCATCATTAATGATCTTTTGTTATTTTCCATTCATCACTGCCAGTCTTTCAGGATCCTATTCATAATTACAATGTTATAAAATGGTGGAATAGAAGTGGAATCAAAAAGGTTAGTCGTCATAAGTGTGGAGATGGACAATATTTTGTTTGCAACTTGTGTGATAAGCTTAGGGTTCGACTGGTGGACGGCAGGGGATTGTAACAGCGGAGAAGGCTTTAGCGGTGCAGGGAGAAAACGTGTGATAGGATTTAAACACAAGGATAATAGTAAATTTGAAGCACTGGGTGAACTAAGAGGTGGTGTAGGTCAGTGAGAACTGAGCTCGATGGCAAAGGGAACTCAATGTAGAATGGGAACAGAGACTTGGATGAGCTGAAGGTTGGCGTGAGTGAAGATTGAGAGATATTTCTCTCATTGAAGCACTGGACCAATCCAATCGATAGGTAACAATTGAATGGGTGAAGAGTTTTCATGGTAGAAAGGTTGAGGTGGGCACATGGTGGTGGGTGGGGTAGAGGATATGGAAATTACAGCTGTCAATCAGAACACTGAAGAAAATATGCATTTTGGTTTGGTTTTATATCTTTCCCTGGCCATTTGATCCTAAACCTCTTTACATCTCAAGTCCCTTTGACCATGCCTCAGGTCACCTCTTCCTCATATTACAAAGAACAAAGAAAATTACAGCTCAGGAACAGGCCCTACGGCCCTCCAAGCCATGCTGCCCAGTTAACCTAAAACCTTTTACACTTCCGAGGCCTGTATCCCTCTTTTCCCATCCTATTCATGTATTTGTCAAGGCACCCCTTAAATGTCACTATCGTACCTGCTTCCACCACCTCCTCGGCAGCAAGTTTCAGGCACCCACTACCCTCTGAGTAACAAACTTCCCTCACACATCTCCTCTAAATTTTGCCCCTCGCACCTTAAATCTATGTCACCAATAATTGACTCTTCCACCCTGGGAAAAAGCCTCTGACTATCCACTCTATCCATGCGCCTCATAATTTTGTAAATCGCCCTCAATCTCCGTTGTCCCAATGAGAACCAATTGTTTATCCAACCTCTCCTCATAGCTAATGCCTTCTGTCATAATATACACCAGTATATAATGGTGCAGACACACACTGATGGACACACACAGGGACCAATCAACATGTACAAACACCGCAGCCAATCACCAGTTAGAATACATACACTATAAAGGCAGAGGGCACCACAGTTCCCGCTCATTCTGGGTGCTGCCTCACAGTGTAACAAGATCTCATCCAGCCCAGCACGGACTCACACCATGTGCTGAGAGAATCGACTGGTTCGGACAAGGCTTAGGTCTCTAGTTTAAGTTAGCATAATTTAGACCCACAGTCATCGTGTGTCAGTTAGTTAGAAGTAGTTAATAAAATTGAGTTGAACCTTCATCAGTGTTGGAAGTGTCTGTTCATCTCTCAAGTCTACACTAGCCAACACTTCACGTTCCATAACAGGCAACACCCTGGTAAACCTCTTCTGTACCCTCTCCAAAGCCTCCACATCCATCTGGTAGTGTGGCAACCAGAATTGAACACTATACTCCAAGTGTGACCTAACTAAGGTTCTATACAGCTGCAGCATGACTTGCCAATTTTTATACTCAGTGCCCTTTCAGATGAAAGCAGGCATGCTGTATGCTTTCTTGACTACCTTCTCCATCTGCATTGCCACTTTTAATTACCTGTGGACCTGTACACCCAGATCCCTCTGCCCATCAATACTCATAAGGGTTCTGCCAGTTACTGTATAGTTTCCACCTGTATTAGACATTCCAAAATGCATTACCTCACATTTGTCAGGATTAAACTCCACCTGCCATTTCTCCACACAAATCTCTATATCCTGCTGTATCCTCTGACAGTCCTCATCGCTATCCGCAATTGCATGGACTCACAAGTCCCTTTGTGCCTGATTTCCTAAGCACATTAAGCCTGGCTGACCAGGAGTCTCTCCTCTTACCAGCAGCCATTGGCCATTTGGAAGACTTTGCAGATTGGCAAGCTCAACCTACTTGGTCGCCTTATGAGTGCAGCTTTCTTGGCCTTCAAATCCTGGGGTGGGACACGAACCTGGAGCTCCTGGCTGTTACCCACTGCACCACAAGACCTTTGTTGGAGTTCTGAATGTTCATTTTACTTTCCATGTGACCCAGATTATCCTGTTTCTCTTCCTTGTGGCCTCACAAACTCAGGAGTGCTGTCCAGGCAGTCTTCCTAGGTCTTCAGCAGCTGTCCCTCCACTCAGTTGCTACTTCCTAGTCACTGTCAGAGGCTTTCATGTGACCTGTATCTGTGGCCTTGTCTCCTCAATACTGAGACTCACCAGTCTTAAACTTCAACCCCAGCGCCTTGCTGCTGCACTGCTCTCTTTCGCTCTCTGAATCCATGAAACACCTGGCTCCCCACGGTCTTCAGCCTCCACTGCCGGTTCCAGACTCCACCCCCTCCTTCAGCTATGCTGCAGGCTCAGACTTCACCTAGAGCATTCTGAGGACCAACCAATTCCCTGGCCCTGCATCCTCCCAAGCCAGCGACCTCTACTGGCATGAACAAGCGCCTCTCATGGAATGCCCACAGTGACCCTGTTTTGTCACTAAGGGCAATTTTTTTATCATGGCCAATCCACCTAACCCTCATGTCTTTGGACTGTGGGAGGAAACCGGAACACCCGGAGAAAACCCACGTAGACACAGGGAGAACGTGCAGACTCCGCACAGATAGTAACCCAGTGGGGAATTGAACCTGGGACCCTGGCGCTGTGAAGCCATAGTGCTATCCACTTGTGCTACCATGCTGCCCACTGTAGAGGGCTCTGCCACTGGTACACTGCCACTAGTGGCAGGACGAGCCCTGTAAATGGCCACTTAAGAGGGTCATTTGGTGTCTGGGGAGGACTGACTTGCCTGCTGGGTAAGATGGTGTATCGTTAAGAGGATGGAAGGCACACCAACCCTTGCCTTCCCTCACCTGCCTTCCAACTGATCCTCAAAGGGCTGGTAAAATCCAGCGTGGGGACGTTGGCTGTCCGGAAAGTTGAAAGAACCCAGGGATTATCCTCTTTTATAGCAGAGAAGGTGAAGGGATGATTTGTTTGAGGTATTGATAATTATTACTGTTGTTGATAAAGTATGAAGGGAGAAACTGTTTCCATGGGTCAAGAACTAGAGGACACAAATTGAGATAATTGGCAAAAGAACTGTGGTGAGATCAGGAAAAATTCTTCTGTATAGCCAGGTGTCACAGTCCAGAATGCACTACCTGAAAGGAAGGTGGAAAGAGATACAATGGTAACTTTTCAAAGGGAATTAGTTATATATTTGAAAAGGAAAGATTTACAGGGCCATGGAGGAACAGCGTGGAAGCAGAACTAATTAAATTGCTCTCTTGTAGAACCCACACAGACACAATCAACTAAGGTGCCTCCTTCTGTGCTGTAAGATTCTATGATTGTATGAAGTGTAACATTTTAAAATGGGCTGCCATATAATGACACAATCAATTGTTATGCTTACCAACTGCGACCTTATCATCATTTTGAAACTCTGGAGAGCAGGTCTAATTGCTTTTTAAAATGCTGAATATTGCAGTTGTGTCTGAGTCACCCATGCCAACAGTTAAAATACACTAAATATTGTTGGGGGAGGCATTGTAGAGAAACAGAGAAGTTAAACATGGTTTTGTTTTAGCTAGCTGGATCTTGGAAGGTTTGAGTGACACGGGTAAATTAAATTTGAAATCTCACGAATTGAGATTTTCTGTTGGTAACTTCATTCCCATTCCCTTCATCCTCAAATGATTTCATCAACGAAAATCACAATGGACCTTTTATTTCTTTGTAAATATTTTATCGATTAATGTATTCACGAACCCTATTCTCATTTGATTGTCTGTTTGTTTACATTGGGGGTTCTCGCTTTTCAAAATGATTCTGACAGTGTTTTGCAAACTAATACATGAGGGAAGGACGTAACTTCATTAAAACTCCAATGCAATGGGTACACTGGGTATGGTATTAGAAAGGTAGGAAAAGTACATAATGCTGCCTTAATTTTTTCCACTCCCTTCCCCTTCCCACCCAAAGTGGTGAGTCACTTAGCTTTCACTCAACACCTCGCCATGGATGGAGCTCATGTTGCAACATGCCATGGCAATAGTCTTTTCTGTGTCAAAGTATTATTTCAGTTTTTTTTTCTTATGCAATTTATGTCTTGCTTTTCCTAAAATGGAGCATGAGGGCCTAAACTGTTCAACCAGAAGAACTTCCTTGACTCACTTTATTCACAAGTCATGTGCAGTTTCCTGGTGCGATCATGCGATCAAAATCCATTATCTTTGAGAGTTACTGAGACAGGTGATAGAAATCGAGTGAGATTCATTGCCCATGAACATCAAGCAGTTGCGAAAGGGCTAAGGTGGGTGAGAGGCGGAGGGTACAGTCCTTGTACAAAATCAAAGAAAACCCTGCTTTTCAGACAAGATAGTTTGGCTTTTCAATTTCTTATATATCTATAACAATGGAGTTTAAACCGGCCTATTGTCACAGAATGCATGTATTAGCCAGGATACCAAGATTTTCCCGTGTCCTTTGCTACCTGTCTTTGATCCTCTTTCAGGAGTGAAGGAGTACACTGCACATATTATTTGGAAAGAGTTCCAGTTGTGCATTGCTGGGAAATATCATCACATGTTGGTGGCAATTTTGTCCTGGCAAAGTGCTCTGAGATAATACAATGTACATGTACCACATGTAGCTTTGACAAAGGGTCATCTGCTCTTGAAACATTAGCTCTTTTCTCTTCCTACAGATGCTGCCAGCCCTCCCGAGATTTTCCAACATTTTCTCTTTGGTTTCAGATTCCAGCATCTGAAGTAATTTGCTTTTATACATGTACCACATGTTTGTTCCATACATGAATAAGAACAAAGCGCCTGTACTGACTTAGGCGAGGCCTTTAAGATTGGCCAATTAAAACTTGAGTTCCCTGATTAGTGGCCCAATCAGGGAACCCCTTTCTCTGTATATAACAGAGAGTGTCAGATCCTCTGCACTCCCAGTGCAGACAGCAAGCGGAATGCAACTGGTTGTTCAGCTATTGGATTTGTAAATAAAAGGAATTCTGGTGAAGGGACTTATTACAGCACCAATGAACTTATCTGTTGTCCGGAATACATGTTAGGCCTAAAACCATTTTCTTTAATTTCCTGTTATTTTCAACAGATATTTTACCTAACTCAAATCTTGCTATTGTCCATTTGTGCTGTTGCGCAGTTATTGACAGAGCACATTGACACGCCTGGTAAATGAGGCAGCAGAAAGCAATGGTGACTGATAATCACTCAGTTTTTGAATAGGGTTTGTAATGCCAAATAATAAACTGCCATCGTGCATAAATTCATAAATTTTCACTTTCAAAGTGTTGCGATCAATTGAATGAAAATCCAAAGAATTCTACAACAGGTAGGTGATTGCTCTGTCAGAAGACCATACGTTTACTAAACATGAAAATATATCTGTCAATCTTGAATGTATATTATAAATAAATTATCACACTACCTGCGTGGCAGAAGTATCTGCCAAAAGGGTCTTTGCTTGTGTATTGCTTTATCATTCCAATGTGGCTCAGTGGTAGCAACCTCAGAAAGTCAAGTAAGCCCCCTGCAAGGACTTGGCCAATGCTTCAGTGCAGGACTGAGGGTCATGCCATATTTTGGATGAAATGTTAAATGGTGGCAGGGTGACCAGTGGTTCTGGGACTCTCTTGTTATATGGCCTTCTGTCCCGTGTCCCAGGTTAGGTCTTCCTGGGATGAGCTTTGTCCTAGATTTCTTCTTTTACCAAAAACCTTGATACGGCGTGTGCATCGGGATTGTGGTTTGAATTTGGGGATGCTCTACCAGTGACTGGAGGGGTAGGTTGTAAGCCGGCAGAATGCGAATCAATGTGCACAGCTCAGGGCCTTGTTTTGTATGTTCATCTTACCTTATACTTGGGTAAATCTGGCCAGACTTGGGTGGTTACTTCAAACTACTATTGTAAATACAGTGCACATAGTGTAAATAATGAGCTACTAGTCAGGTGCATTTCTGTTGAGCACAGACTATTGTATCTGAAATGAAATGAAAATGAAATGAAAATTGCTTATTGTCACGAGTAGGCTTCAATGAAGTTACTGTGAAAAGCCCCTAGTCGCCACATTCCGGCGCCTGTCCGGGGAGGCTGGTACGGGAATCGAACCATGCTGCTGGCCTGCTTGGTCTGCTTTAAAAGCCAGTGATTTAGCCCAGTGAGCTAAACCAGCCCCTGGCTGCTCTACAGAACTGCTCTAAATCTGCTCTACAGAATCACAAGCACATGTCACTGTTACACCAAGACACACATCACTGACTCTCTACCATAATTATGAATCCAATATTCTATAGGGATCTTTCCCTCAACCTCATATCTCAAGTACCTTTACTCCTGGTGGCCTGTTCTCATAGGCTCCCCCCCCACTCCCCCCCCCACCACCACCCGGGCCAACGCCACCCCCCCTCCCCCACCTCCCCAGCTTTTACAGAGTCCCAGCATCTGCCTTCAATTTTGTTAACCGCTGGGGCCACGGGTGAATGAGCTGCCATGGGTGGTGATAGTTTGTTTCTACAGCTTCTGGATGAAGAAGCAGGTCCTGAATTGGGCCAAAGAAACCCAGGATGTGAGGTAGAAAAGAAGCAACATCCGAATCTGTCAGGATGTCGGGCAGAGTTTGCAAAGAGACATGCGGCCTTTAATAGAGCAAAGTTGGCCTTGTACAAAAGCTGGACACATTTATGCGTGGTGTACCGGGCGAGATTGAGAGTGACGCATAACTCAAACAATCATATTTTTCGAGACAGTGAAGGCTTTCGTCAAAGAACAAGGACAAGGACTGAATTGAGAGGGACTGAATTGAGAGGGACTGAATTGAGAGGGACTGAGTGGGACAATGGGTTTTGATGACATGGGATTGTTTGGGGTGTTTTTTTGTGTTTATGTTTGGTTAAATAGGGTTTCTAGTTTGTATTGGAGTGTATATGTTATTTGGAAAATTATGGGCGGACCAAAGAAGTTGGGGGAATGATAGGGGTGGGCAAAGACTTTTGGGGTAATGATTAAGGCAGCAATGTGGATAATAAATGGCCCAAGGTAGAATGTTGAGAACTGTAAAGGCTTTGGTTTTTGGAACGGGAGGTGGGGGGGGGGGGGGGGGGGGGGTTGTTGTGTGGGGGGATGGTTTCTGTCTCTCTTCTTTGTTTTTTGGGTAGGGGCCCTAATGGATGGGGGCTACCTCACTAGCTGTTAGATTTTAGCTAGTGAATGGGAATCAGGTGGGGGTAGGAGCTGCGACCTGTTGGACCTGATTGGACAGGTTTCTAGGTACTTTGAAGGTCCATTAGGTAGGGGAAGGGTGATGGTAAGAAGGGAGCAGTGCATGATGGGAGCACAGGTTTTTTGAGTTGGGGTGAGGGGGAAGGGTCGATTGCTGACGGTGACCAGGGTTTTTTCTTTGCCTCACGTTACAGGTGGTACTGGTGGCCATTCTGGGGGGCAGGGGGAGGGAGGGTGTGAGAGAACCCTGATCAGAGACATCTGCTTGGTGGTTTGTTTATTGTTCTTTCCCTGGAGTAAAACAACTGTCACTCACTGGCTAATGCAAAGTATTACTGTGTGAAATTGAATGGAAGATCTTAATTTCAAAAGTTGCTGAGAGATTTTGAGCCATTTGAATACACTGGGCTGTTGCGGAAGCCTCTACATTTGTAACAACTGCTGCTTTAAATCCTTCTGTCTGAGGCAGCAGATGATGTTGATCTTTCGCTTCATGCTTGAATGCATCTCTGCTACCCTGCTTTGATATTGACCACCATGCTTATACACACTCTTGCTATGGTTGAGAGTCTCTCACCACATCAAAGGCAGCTAAGTGCTTCCTGCTGTGAAAAAAGGAGCTAATTTTCATGGTGTGGGGGAGGATGCTTCTACTTGTCTGTAGTGATTTGCATGGAGAAGGGGGCCAGCTGCCTGACCACTGGTGGCCCGATACCAGGATTCCTCCAGAATCCCAAATGCTCCCCTCCATGCATAAATTTGCATGGAAAAGGAGAGGGTATTGCACCTGGGCGTCGCTCCTAACACGAGTGGAGACTGGGAGCGATTCTACTCTGACGGGGGAAACTATTCTCCAGAATGGAGAATCTAACCCACCGTAGTACAATAGAAATGCCTTTTACTTCCCCCCCCCAAGTCTTGGAGCAAGTGGTTTCTCCAGAATTGTTGAAGTCAGGAAGTCCTTCAGAATGTGCTATGTCTCTGTGAGCTTCAGTAACTTAAAGCAACTCCTGAAAGCTGCAAACACTTCTCATAGCAACTGCCAGCAATACTAAATCACAACAAAACTGAAAATTGTTGATGATCCCTTTAAATAGTGCTAATAGGAGGCTGCATCCTGTTGCTGAATGCATAATGTCATGCAAGGTTAATAATTAGCTGGAAGGGCAGCATTGGCATCAAATCACAGTTACATGGTAATTGGGGTCACTATCAGCCTAATCTTCATACTTCGGCACATCCACCCAACCCACATGTTGACACAATCACCAAAATGGCCTTTAGTACAGCTTGCATCTGACACCATTTTGGAAGCAAAACACACTTATAATACCAAAACCCTGGGCACTCAGGTGTGCTGATTTCCCCATGAACTCTACAAACTTAATGTCAAAATGCTATTATGAAGGGATGCCAGCGTTGGACTGGGGTGGGCACACAGTAAGAAGTCTTGCAACACCAGGTAAAAGTCCAATAAGTTTATTTGGAATCATGAGCTTTTGGAGCATAGCTCCTTCATCAGGTGAGCGAAGAGTTAGGCTGCACAAATGCTATTAAAGCTCCTTACTTTTCTGTAAATTTCTAGCTTTTAGGATTGCCATTACTTTTTACCTGTCATCAAATACTCCATACTTCTCTTTTGCAGGCTGAGGCCATTCATGTAAATCCACATTACTTACTGATTCCTTCAACCCTTTGCACTTATTTTGCATTCCTGCTGCCAGTGTCCAATCCCCAAATGCTAATGCATATGAATATGGCCATCTCACTGTCATAGATATGGTAAGATTGCAATGCTGGTGTCAGCATTTCCTTGAATGATATTTTCTGCAAATATTATCCTGATCAGCATGAATGAAGGTGCATCCTTTTGTGCAGCAAAGAGCCGATTGTATGCTTTAGCTTAATGCATACAAAAGTACCAATTTTTAAAAAGTAATTCATATAATTCTCCACCATTTTTTTTAGTATGTTTTAAAGTGCCTTCATTGTCGGGTATAATGTCCTCAGGCGGCAAAATGTTACGTAAATATTGATGTGAGAAATGGAGCAAAGAATGATTATTTCCACCTTAATTGGATTCCCAAATACATTATTCATACTACACTGTAGCTTCCCCTCCTGGGTAAAGTGCTTAAATGCAAATAGCAGAAGGGCAAACAGAAAGCATGTGCTCAATACCTGCCAGAAGTGCATTGTCCATTATATTGACATAGGATTAAAAATTGGTTTCCAAGGCCCTGTACCTGGATTAGAATAGGCAGTGGATGTTACATCTTGCGATTTGTAGTGTTGGATTGTCCATATAGCACAGTCAACGCCTGGCTGCATGTGGTCGAACAGATGATCCTCAAAGGGACTACAGCAGGCTGCAATCGACAAGGTTAGTGTTTAACATATACTTCCTGAACGTGGGTTTGGGAGGATCCCACATTCGTAGCACGTTGAGCCACTGTTGCTCAGTGCTCCCCTTTTCTAGTCACGGTAGATATTAAAAGGTTCTTCATCCTCAAAGGTGTTCAGAAGGCAAGAAAGGGACAGAGGGAAATTTCTTGACCCCAGAAAAGTAGAGTTTCTTCCTGCTTTAGTTGATGAGGACAACATCATAGAAGATTTCCCAAGAGTTGAAGAAACAGGCCTCACTCTATTCCATGGGGGTCTTCAAGATCGTTTTCTATTCCAGACTGCACTCTGTGGAGCAGGTTGAGATGTGCTTACGTGTCTGCTTCAAAAAAGCTCAGAGAGCTCATCAGCCTGAAGGAATAGATTGGCTTGGTAACATCATCACAACCTGACAGACCCAAGGATCAGAAATCTTTTATGCTGGTCCGTATGATGTGAAGCTCTCAGACAGCACAGCCTCCTTATCCTTCCTATCCTCTATCATGGAAATCGTACATGGCAGTACCTGAGAGAGTCTGGACAAACTGCTAACTCTGAGCTCACAAAGACTGTCAGGTCTTTTGAGATTAGTAAAACTCCTGGAAGTGACGGTTTACTAGGCGAGTTATATTTGAATCTGTGGGACTGGACCAACCCTGACCTGCTGGAAGTGTATGAGAGTATGCTTCTGGCCAGCAGCATGTCAGAGTCCATGGGGAAAGGCAACTACAAGTAGAAGCTAGAGAGGGAGGAAATCTGAAATTGGCGGTCCATTTCATTGTTTTAATGTGGAATAAAAAATTCTGTCTAATGTTAACCCCAAATTGAGTGAAGAGTTGGTGATCCACCCTGATCGGATGTGCACTGTACCCATCAGGAAGACTTCACCGAGCTTTGTACTACCGAGGGGTAAGACTGCCTACCTCATCAACTTGAACCAGGAGAGAACTTTTAACAAAATATTGCACACTTTCATAATGTGATGTGCCCTCCAAAATTATGTTTGGGGAGGGAATTCAAAATTGCTCAACAGAAAAATCAGCAGCGTGGTTTGAATCAAATGGGCGTGGGAATTAGAGAGCAATCCGACCACATCTGGAGTCAGGGTTATCCTCTCTCTCGTTTGACTCTTTTGTCATTGTATCGAATCTTCTGATAATCAATTTCGTCAGGCTTGTTATTTGGCAACTGGGTCAACTGACCCTTTGTCCCCTTTACTGTTAGATCTGACTACCTGAGGGTGCAGGGGATATGGTTTAGAGGATCTTGGACATATGCCAAAAGTGAAAAGGAGTGAATAACCATAGTTAAACAGAAACTGGGAGTATGGAAGCAATGCCGCCTCACCATTGAGGGTGAGACCATGGTCATCTGGTGTGAGGTTCAAGTCTGGCACTTACACCTCTCCTACATCTCTGTGATCACTTGAGC
This sequence comes from Scyliorhinus canicula, assembly GCF_902713615.1. Taxonomy (NCBI): domain Eukaryota; kingdom Metazoa; phylum Chordata; class Chondrichthyes; order Carcharhiniformes; family Scyliorhinidae; genus Scyliorhinus; species Scyliorhinus canicula. The sequence continues at coordinate 64,001,333 of NC_052165.1, read as the reverse complement.
CATCTTCCACTTTATCGAGAGATCAAAAATGGACTGTGGGTGCAGGGACAAATCACTCGACAAAGGTGCAAAAAACATGCCCAACATCACCTTCATTCCTTTTTAAAAAGAATTTCTAAGCGTGGCCAATCCACCTACCCGGCATATCTTTAGGTTGTGGGGATGAGATCCACGCAGGCACTGGGAGAATGTGCAAACTCCACACGGGCAGTGGGTCGGGATCAAGCCTGGGTCCTCAGCACAGTGAGGCACATCTTTATTCTAAACATAGTGTTGAATATATTTTCCATGACTTTTTTTTTGTGCTTTTATCCTTCCAATCCCATTCTTAGACTTCGACCACCAACTTCAGCCAGAATGCAGGCACCCCAGTCCCTGAACCAGCCTCTGGCAGCACGACAGTGCTGCCTTTACAACCTGGCCGGCCATCTTCGCAGTGCTAACCATTCCTCCACCATGCAGCCCTGTTACCTTCATTCCCTCATGACTATCAATGATAGTCACCTTAGTATGGCTAAATCAAACTTTGTGCAGACTCACAGCATGCAAACACCCAACTGGGCCCATAACTACCTGGTTCCCCAGCGTCACATTTGGGGGGATCCCAATGATGCACTGGGGAATCCCCGATATTCCCACAAAAGGGTTTACCCGGCGATTGTGCAGAAGTGCTAACATCCTCTGTGCCAACTTGGAACCACCCAACCGAAGCCATTTAAATAGTTTACTTTGGATGGTTCTGCCAGTTTTACCCCGTTGAGTTAAAAAGAAAAAAGCACTCGTGTCACTTCATCCCCATCTCCAAACTCCCACTTAATGTACCTTCTGTCTTTAAAATGCCCATTTGAACTCTTGCTTTATGGCAGCTAAAAATTGGCATGTCTTACTTCTCTGGCTACAGTTACTCCACACTGCTGTAGCCGCGGGTGAGCCTCACAGCACCTGCCTCATGCAGCCTCAGCGAGGAAGATTGGGCACGACAGGGGCTTTGGAATTTCAATGAGAGTAAGTCCCTCCATACTGGCAACCCATCGGCGATTGCCACTCTGAGGAAGATATGGGCTCAAGCCCCAAGTGTTGCTGCTTTCTGAAGTTCTACTGGCCCCAGTGTTGCAAAGGATGGTTCTGACCATGTTGTTGCAGAATGGTCCATTCCGTCAGACCATGTTGTACTACCTGTCCCCTGTGAAATGTTTGTGTCGAAGAACACCTTTAGCCACAGGTCCATCAGGCAGTGGGAGCGGTCTGCATGTAACACCCTCAAAGCTCTGTGGAGAAAGTAGATGGTGGATCCTGTCGGATGGTTCCATGAGTAGGCTGTCAAAGTCATTTGATAGAACATTTCAGCAAGCACCAAGACACAGCTTGGTTGGTGCGGAAATTTCCCCTCCCTGTCAGATCCATGCAAACCCTGATTTACATTGTCTCCATACATTCCCTGTGTGGTGGCTGTGATGAGGAAGGGATTCTATCCATCTCCTTCTGGAGCAAGGCAGGTCTGGAAAGAAATGCAGTGCTTTTTGTGGAGCTTCTGATAAGCAGGACTTTGTCTTCTACTGGCTTTTCCAGGGATGCACACCGGGCTAAACACCAACTGGAGGACCATCAACTCAGTGAAAGACGTTCTTTGGTCTGCCTGAAACTTGCTGGTCTTCCAGTGTAAAGAGCCGTCCACCAACAATTGTGGGTCCATTCCAAGGTTCAAGACCACATGCTGAGTTTGAGGAAGCTTTGCGAAAACTCAATGGAGAAAGACCAATCTAAGGCCGTTCCTGTTATAACATAATGAAGGATTGGAAACCTAACATGCCTCGGCTGCCTGCACTAGACAATGTTCGACATAAAATGCACAAGTACTTTGTAAATATAGCCTATAGCAGCAAGTGTCATGAGGCACCTCATGTGCTATATTGCAAGAAGCTGGGGCGGGATTCTCCCGCAACTGGCCGGCTGGCCCGACGCCGGCGCCAAGAGCGGCGCGTACCTTTCCGGCATCGGACCAACTGGAAGGTGCAAAATTCTCCGCACTTCCGGCGGTTTGGCTGGCGCTGGATGGTTTGACACCGCGCCAACCGGCGCCGAAGGGCCGGTGCAAGTTGCCGCATGCGCAGAACTGCCGGCGTGGTTCCATGCATGCGCAGACATGCCGGAGTGTTCCTGCGCATGGGCAGGGGGGGTTCTTCTCCGCGGCGGCCATGGTGGAACCCTACAGAGGCTGGCGCGGAAGGAAGGAGTGCCCCCAGGGCAGAGGTCCGCCCGCAGATCGGTGTGCCCAGATCACGGGCCAGGTCACTGTGGGGGCACCCCTGCCTGGGACCGGATCCCCCCGCGTCCCCCACGAGGACTCACCTAGCTGGCCTCCAAGCCAGGTCCCGCCGTGATGGACCATGTCCATTTCACGCCAGCGGGTCTGGCCAGGGAATGACGGCTGCTTGGCCCACTGGGGCCCGGAGAATTGCCCGGGGGGGGGGGGGGGGGGGGGGGGGGGAGCAGCTACCAACGGCACCCGACCAGCGTGGCGTATACCCCGCCCCACCCGAAAACCGATGCTGGAGATTACGGCAGCCGGCGTCGGAGCGGCGGGCGGGATTCACGCCGAGCCCGGGGATTCTCCAACCCGGCATGAGTCGGAGATTCCTGTCCCGATCTGTACTGCATTTTATGTCATTATAAATTTGAACTGTCACTCAATGTACTTTTACAAATTTAATAAATCGTACGTTTGTGGGAAAATAAAATCATTGCCACTGCAGAAATCATAGTGGCCCAATCTTCAATTCTACTTGTCCAATGAGCCTCCTCCTGATTTGATTATTGGATGTTTGCAGATCATTAGTTTGATAACAATGAACACTGAGGCCCAATTTGCCAGATGCCTCAGGCCTGTTCAGTCGGCTGTGATGCTATTTGTGCCCTGAGTTACAGCAACGCATGGACTTCTTCACCTTTAATGATCACACTCAAATACTCATGACCTTGAGATTAATGAGTGCAAGTGCTGATTAATTCAGAATATGAACATCAATATGAATTTGTCTCCAAGTCAGATCCTCATTATTTGAAGAAATGAAATCCAGAGCGGTTAAATAATTAACAAAATGCCCCAAAACGTACAATGCAACCATTAATAATCTCATCAACACCAACAAATCTCCTCAAAATTAAATACCAAAGGGCAGCACGGTGGCCTAGTGGTTAGCACAACCGCCTCACGGCGCTGAGGTCCCAGGTTCGATCCCGGCTCTGGGTCACTGTCCGTGTGGAGTTTGCACATTCTCCCCGTGTCTGCGTGGGTTTCGCCCCCACAACCCAAAAATGTGCAGAGTAGGTGGATTGGCCAAGCTAAATTGCCCCCTTAATTGGAAAAAATAATTGGATAATCTAAATTTATAATTAAAAAAAATTAAATACCAAAAAAAGAGGAATATTCCGGAAACCGAAAATAGCAACATTAAAAACTATCAATGGACTAGGTACCTTTTTTCCTGCCGAACTAATCTGATTAAAAGTGCAGAGGGGATAGTGTTGAGCTATTATTTCTATTCTTCACTTAGTTCAGACAAAGTCCTTCCCCCTTTAACCATCCGCAAATAAAAGTTTTCAATAATGTTCAAGATGAATTTAGACTTCTGCCAGAAAAATGTTGATCAATATATCTTCATTGTCTATCAAATACAGAAGATTGCAAATAATACCATTTTAACACGACAGAGCTAAAAAAGGATATTCAATTAACCTTATTTTGACATAACCATCACTATTACTTCAATACTTTTTTCACAAGAACACAGGTGAGAAATCATCTTGCTTATAGTGACGATCAGAGATTTCAGTTTTTGCTTTTATCTCAAATGTATATTTACAAATAAATTTATAATATTTAATTGTTTTATGCCATGACTGCGTATGAAGCACTCCCTTCTTTAAATTTGTCATTTTGGCTACTAATGGAGACCGCACTTGCAGATTGTCCTTAAAGCAATAAAATATTCCGTTGATGCTTCACAAAGCAGAATGGCATAATCAGGCACTATGTGGGATATTTGGAGAATTATTAGGGGGAATGACCAATATTACGGAGGTAGGTTTTGAGGAGGTCTTTGGAAAATAGAGCAAGATGTAGCCAGACAGATAATTTTAAGTGGGTAATTTTGGATTGGAAGGCTGTAACAGGTGACGATTCTGCCGATATTGAGATTCAGAAAAACTGAGACAAGTTAGACCATCAATCAAAACCGGATTGTTCATAACTTGAACGATAGGAAAAGTGACAGCAGGAAAACACTTCCCTACGCTACATCTGGTCACTATGTCAAATGTAGCAATTTATCCAACAAGGGTTTTGTCTATTTAACTACAATCACTGTTCCAACAAACGTGCTAAAGAAAGGAGCTCAATGGAGATAATGATTAGAAAACAAAACTGATGAAGGTTTTTTTGTATATTCATTTCAGAATTTTGTAGATCTTTAATGCTGTGCGATATTTCATTTTGTGATCACGTTTCTGTTGAGGTATTAGGATAGCAGTATAAGATTTACAATTCATTTGTTGTATATTTTGCAACTTGAGCAGCATCCAGCTTCTTAGACTAAATCAAGTTTTTTTTTTTGCTGATTAACCCTGGCATATTTTTCCAGAAAATGTATTTTCTACTTGAAGCTACTTAATTGAAGGGACCATCAGTTGTCATGGGTTTTGGTCTCTGGGAAGTCTCACAACGTGCTGTATGTTATTTGCATTAATACTTATTAGCTCTGGTGAAGCTCTGTTCATTATAAGTCGTAATGGAAGAAACAGAAAGAGGTAAAACCATGTAAGAGATTACACACTGCAAATAAAGCTGTTGTTTTAAACCTCCATGCTTTCTAGTTTCACATCTCCGAAACACAACATAAAAACTGGCAATGAGGACTACGAATGCACTTTGGCTAGCTACCCTGGAAGAAGAAATGTCAGAGAAAAGTTGGAAAAAAGAAAATTTAGAAAGGAACATTTTTCACCCAATGTGGCCTGAGCTTTGGAGAACTAATGTGCTAAGTGGGCATGATAACTAATCTGCCTGCAGAACAGATTTTGCAGCTATCTGTGACAAATAAGAGTTGTTGCCTTGTGTGTGTAGCTGCTGAAAACACGGTTGCAAAGGGTGGATAAGGGAAGCCTCGTGCGCCTGCCATTAGTAGAAAAATGGCAGGCGCACTAGTCCAGACAGAAAACATAGCTGACATTCTACGACCCATTTCCCAACCCTTTTTCTAACTTCTCCCACTCTGACACGCACACACACACACATAAACCACATGGAGGGGAAAGGAAAAATATTAATAAAACAAAAAGATAAATTTGTCTGTTTCATAGGGATAACTTCCAGTCAATGTCTTTCTGAAGTTCAGGCTTCAGCATCATTTCAGGTTCACAGCAAAAGATATACCAGACACTCACTGCTTTCAAACCAATCAATTTTTTTGCTTCAGCCCCTGAAGGGCAGCAAGCTGTTGGTTTTGATATACTCAAGATCTTCAGCTTCCACCTAAAGACAGCACACAGCTCCCTTCACTTCTGAGGTCTGATCACTCCTGGAAGGTGTTTTCAAACATCGCCCAGCAGGAACCAATAATGAACTGTTGTCAGGCAGAAGACTGTCCCTGGCCAATCCATTGGTTGCTCGTTAACCAATCAAACTAATTCCCTCTAAAACCTATTCCTCCCATCTCATTGGTGTCGAAGAGTCTGGCTTCTCCTTCTCCCAAACACACAGCCTGAGAATATGGCATCGTGGCAAGCAGGCTGTTTTAAACTGAGTCCTCTGCTTTCCTCCCTCTACTTAAAAGGCACACCCCAATGATTGATCCAGAGACTAATATAATAAAATAAAAGGAAATAGACAGGAAGGACTCTTGCACACTATTCAAGACAGATTAGTTTATGGTCTACAAAGCGAAGCCACAGAGAATCTTTCGTTAATTGAGAGTAATCTTACTCTGCAAAAGGCTATGGACATCACTGTTTCCATGGGAGCTGGCTGCAAAGGAATTTCAGTAATTGAGTTTGTGTACTCAAATATGCAAAATGGCTATTGAATCGACACCCAAGAATCTCTGTTACCGATGCAAACCCAGGGCTTTTACTGCTGAATGTTGATGGAAAGACATGGTGTGGGATTCACCGTCGGCTGACACCAAATTCATGAAACACGATTGAGCGGAGAATAGCCTCCGACTCCAACATTGCGGCAGGCGCCGGTTTGAGGCCAAATCGAGATCCTCCGGCACCCCGAAAGAGGGCGGCACAGTAGCACAGTGGTTAGCAATGGCACATCACAGCGCCAGGGTTCCAGGTTCAATTTCCAGCTTGGGTCACTATCTGTGTGGAGTCTGCATGTTCACCCCATGTCTACATATGTTTCCTCCGGGCCCCGCGAGTCCCAATGGACGTGCTGTTAGGTAATTTGGACATTCTGAATTCTCTTCTAAGTGTACCCGAAAAAACGCCAGAGTGTGGGGATTAGGGGCTTTTCACAGTAACTTTATTGCAGTGTTAATGTAAGCCTGCTTGTGACAATAAAGATTATTTTTTAAATGCCATAAATGCGTCGCTCGCCACGCGGTATTTAAGCACCTTTGGCATACCATTAACGGGCCTGACCCTTTGTTCTCTGGGGCCTCTGTAATTCACGGGCGCCAATGGGCTGAGTTCCTGATGGCACGGTTCACTTGTGGTCTCAGCAGTCGGGAACCCGGCGTGTTGGCTGCGGACTGTGCCAATGCTGCCACAGTCGGCTGGGAGCCATGCTATTGGCCGGTGTGGGGGGGAGGACTTCCCTGAGGCCTGGGGGAACTGGGGGGGGGGGTGGCCAGTCGGTGTCCAGGGGGGCAATTTTTGGCAGGTCAGGTCCTGGACGGCCGGCGCCATGTTTTACAGCACAGCCTCTTGCAGGTCGTCGGCATGCACATGCGCGGCCAGGGACCCGGCCATTCCCCAGCCGTTTTTGACGTGGGGGCCAGGGGTTTCACTCGGTGTGGCTGCTAGCCCCTCACCGCTCACAGGATCGAAGAGGGTTCAGCGCCGATATTTCCATTGTAAAACGCATGACGTTTCCACGACGGCGACGGCATATAGCCTCCAAATTGGTAAATCCAGCCCATAGTATGTCGAAGCTGTGGAAACAAAAGGACACATAGGGATCAGCCGCCCTTTGCATCATTGGGAATGGCCTGAAGAGGCTTGGCAATGCATGTGTGTGGATTTTGCAGGACCTTTTCGAGGGATATATGTTTCTGGAAACAGCTGATGTTCACACCAAGTGGCCAAAGGTCACTTTGGTGAATTCTATCTCATTGGAGAAGACTATTGAGAAACGAGGAGAAATGTTTTGTCCTTTTGAATTCCCTGAAGTGACGCTTGACCTCAATTTGTCTCACATTAATTCAAAAGTGTCTGGCAAGAGAATGGTTGTTAACGTATTAAGTCCGCACCGTACCTCCCTGCTCCTAATGGGTCAGCAGAATGTTAAGAGCAACCAGGGAACAAGGTTCATTGACAGTCTTCAGTTCATACTGACGTACAGGAATAACACACATTTCACGGCCAATTCTCTCCTGCATTACTAATGATGAAAAGCCAACTACGTCCGTATTCAATCTGTTGAAATCTCAGAAAACTAGAGATCATACAACAACAAGCACAAATGGAATGATGAGAAAGCAAGGCAAAGCTTTGAGGTTTCCACCAAGGACAAGGAATTTTGGTTAGGAATTACTCCATAGGGGAGAAATGGGTTCCTGTCACACTCCTTGCATCGGCTGAACCTTGTGCCTTACATTGTCCAGACCAGAGATGACGTTATAACTGGAGGAAACATGCAGACCAGTTGCTGGGTGGAATAACAGAATCGGGGCCTGCATAAAACCCAGTTTCGACCCTACAAAATCATGACTTGACCTTTCATAGAATCATAGAATTTACAGTGCAGAGGGAGGCCATTTGGCCTATCGTGTCTACACCAGCCTGCTTAAGCCCATGCCTCAACCCTATCCCAGTAACCCGGTAACGCCGTAACCCCACCTAACCTTTTTTTGGATACAACGGGCAATTTATCATGGCCAATCCACCTACCCTGCACATCTTTGGACTGTGGGAGGAAACAGGGCAACCCAGAGGAAACCCACGTAGACGCTGGGAGAATGTGCAGACTCCGCACAGACCGTGAGCCAAGCCGGGAATAGAACCTGGGACCCTGGAGCTGTGAAGCAACTGTGCTAAACATTGTGCTACCGTGACAAATGTTCAGAGCCAGTGTGGAATAAATTGACTATCCTTCAAAGCCGGATAAAGGGATGTTGGAATGCCGGGTGACTTTGCGCTGACTGTGCATCACCATAATTTCTGTATGAACCCAGTGTTCCCCGAAATATTTATCCATTGCGCAATTCAATGATTGGCCCAAAAACTTTCATAACTTGCACTACTTAAAGCGAGCCTACACCTCTTAAAGGGAGGGTACATTGTGGCTGGAGCAGATTCTGACCTGAATTTGACCAGGGAAAGAGAGAAGACTGGCTGACCAGAGCAGAGTGGTCCTCAAGGTCTACCAACTAGGGGTCTTGGTGGAGGAGAGGTGGCCCATATCCTCGGGTGGATAGGAGACAAATGGTGTGAAGCCATTGAGAATAGAGGTCAATGTCAGAGGACATTTCTCCAAGTCAGGAAGCTGGAGGCAAAGTCTCTAATTTGCTTCTCTGGTGAGGACTTTATGTTTCTGATACTGGGAGCTCTGCCACTTTGCCAAATTAGTTTGTACCACCTAATTCATTTAATGAGATATTGTTGTAGTACATGCAGCACAGTTTAAAACTCAAAATGAAAGCCGTGGTGGTGACAGTGGGATATCTAACTGTCCAACAAAACCTCAGGACCGGTTATCAAAATATCAGTAACCAGCGAGCATTTAAATTTAAAGCTTGAAAAATATATATGTGTTCTCTACGGTGATGCGTTCCAATGCATGTTGGGGCATATAGATTCCTCTATACCGTGATCTCATTTGTAATTCTATTGTGGTGTCTGTATTTAATGTGTGGTGATGGGAGTGGAGATATGAAGTATTAACACAAAGGAAGCTTGTGTGAGGACAACATACCGCACAGGTACATACCGCACAGGTACACCACATCAAACCTAGATGGAGGATTTCTCAAAAGAGTGTTTTCAAAGGCTCTGAAATAAAAGTAAAAGTTCAGGAAATATTCTGCAGTTCTGACAGCAGCTTCAGAACGTCTGTTCTGAAGAAATCATTTGATGTGAAATGTTAACTCTGCTTCTCACTCCAGCATTGCTGCCGGACCACTGAGAATTTGCAGCACGTTTCATTTCGGATTTCCAGCTATTCCGATCCCGTACCAGACTCCCGCAGTGGTTAGGACACCGGACAGAAAGCCGAATATTATTTAATTTTTAAGACTGTGAGAAAAAGCACAAATAGAGATTTTGTACATTAAAACAAACTTTATTACGAATATGGTATTAAACTCACTTTAACATCATACAAGAAAATAGCTTGCAACTACCAGTTAAAACAATGTTCAACAATAAAATTAAACACTTCGTAAACCCATCCCACGTCAAAGTCCACTTTTAAACACATTAAACAGACGTAAGAATATTTGATTTGCAGAGATATCGTGGATAAATAGCTTTGAAAGAGAGATATCCTCCAGGAACCAGCTTGCAGATTCTTGCCTGTGTGAAACTACTGATTAACTTCCCAGCATATGGCCAGAAAGCTCCTGTTCTGTTCTCTTTAGCTGAACTGTTTATTCCAGAATCTGATGGTCTGTTCACATTCAAATTTAAATTAACCTCAACACCTGACTGCTTCAAATCCTGGCTCCTCCCATTAATAATGCCATCTCTATTCCACTAACTGGTTTTGACCACCTGACTAAGGCTAAGCACAATGTCTCCAACTATCTACTCCCCAGGGAACCTTTTTTCTGTAAATAAAATTCCGTTAGCCCTACTTTGGCAAACAATATTCATGGCTGGAACGAATTACGATCTTTTACAAATTCTAATTCTACCTTTCCAGCCCCAAAGTCTAGCTGTCTTTCAAACCAGGATTTCAAAAAAACATGACTGCAGCAGTCAGATACACACCATAACCCAAGCGTTTAACCATTACTGCACCAGCGACACATAATACAATATAGAATCTGAAATTCCAACATTCATTACACAGTATTTGCAGTGTTTTGCTTTTATTTTCTAATGCTCTGTTCTGTTTTCATACCACATGTACTTAGCTGCTGGGACCCATGACCCAGCATAGCTGACCAGGTTCGAGAAATATGAACATTTTGGTATTTTATTAAATCTTATTGAAAGCAGCCACCAATGGAAGTACAAAGTTAGGCATTCGGGATTCAATCATTTGTGATTATTCTTGTATTGCTCTGAATGAAAAATCATAAAATTATAGTTAAATAATTAAGTGACCATGTCTTCAAGGTCCTACTGACAACAAAGCCACACATTTCCGAATCCAAGCAATACCATTATATTGCAGGAGAATAGTTTTGTAATTCGTTGCATTCTGCATGGAACAATTTTGATTAAATAAATTTCCATGGTAACTGGAGCTGTAATAATGTGAGTACATTGCGTAAATCCCAGCAGGATATCACAGATTGCATATTTACTCAAATGAAAGGAATCTGAATAATTCCAGCACAATGTTTCAGATATATTTCAATTGTAGAATATGTTAAATGCAGAAAAAACATACTGCATCAAGAATTGTGCCATATTATTAGATATTGTTACTTACAGCAATTCACATTCAGTCTGGACACTAAACACTCAGGGATGTTCCATTACAACTTGTCCTGTTTTCTGATCTCAACCAATACACTTACATGAGGATGATTCATAGATACATAGAATTTACAGTGCAGAAGGAGGCCATTCGGCCCATCGAGTCTGCACCGGCTCCTGGAAAGAGCACCCTACCCAAGGTTAACACCTATCCCCATAACCCAGTAACCCCACCCAACACTAAGGGCAATTTTGGACACTAAGGGAAATTTATCATGGCCAATCCACCTAACCTGCACATCTTTGGACTGTGGGAGGAAACCGGAGCACCCGGAGGAAACCCACGCGCACACGGGGAGGATGTGCAGACTCCGCACAGACAGTGACCCAAGCCGAACCTGGGACCCTGGAGCTGTGAAGCGATTGTGCTATCCACAATGCTACCGTGCTGCCCTACCCGACAAACCTCACACAAACCTTGGCTAATCGCAAGTTGTGTTGATGGGGTCTGGTGTTGTGAACTTACTGTTTTGCTGTAAACATGCCTGACTTGTTACAAGCTCTGTGTGAAGGCAGGAAAGTTGCTGTCTATGTCGTTAGACACTGCCTCTCAAACATGGTATAGAATCCCTACATTGCAGGCGGTGGCTATTCAGCCGATCAAGTCTGCACCGTCCCTCCAAAGAGCACCCTATCAAGGTCCAATCCCCTGCCTGATCCCGTAACGCCACCTAACCTTTGAACACTTCGGGGCAATTTTGCATGGCTATTCCACCTAACCTGCCCATCTTTGAACTGTGAGAGGAAACAGACACGGGGAGAATGTACCAACTCCACACAGACAGTCACCTCAGGTCGGAATCGAACCCGGGTCCCTGGCACTGTGAGGCAGCAGTGCTGACCACTGTGCCACCGTGCTGCCCCTATGGGCCACTGCATGTGGCCCAAGCTCTTCACATTTAGAATAGATTGGGAAGATGAAAGGATTGTGTCGGAATGGATTATGATTCAAATTATAAAAGATTGCAGACAGAAATGAAACATAGCATCGAAAAGATACAGGTACATTTTGAGAACAAAGCAGAAAGCTCTCAGCTACCCGGAGTAAAATTATCTGGAAATGGCCAGGGGATAGATGGACAGCGTGACCTCAATATTCTGGAAATCGTACTCGGGCAAGTCCTGGAGAACCTTCAGAAGGAGAATGTCATAAAACAGTGTTGTACAAATTGGAATTCTCATCTACCTGTACCTTGTTGGGAGGATGTTGGTGACAGAACAATGTCTCTTAATCTACTGAAGAATGCAAAGACTTATTTAACAGCAAGTCATTATTAACTATTTGTAACTATATACATATACACAGTAAATGATATAGGCAAGGAACTATCACCATGTATTTGTTGTCTGGAAAACAGAGGTAGTTTTAAGTGATTTATTATCACTTTGATTTATGCATTGTTAAATATTAGAAATAAGGTAAGGTTTTAAGTGCCCCGTACCCTTTTACCAACAGGAGCTGTGTTTTTGCTTCTTGGCTGTTACATACATGTCTACCTCTAACACACCAATCAATGGTATAATCTTGCTGGTGTACGTCCTAATGTTGATTCCTGCCTGAGTAAGGGCTAGTGCCTGATTAAATCCCCAAATCTTCCTGAAGGTCTCCTCACTGATTACTTATCAAGGTTCCTGTGCCCACTTTGATCTTGATTTCCTGTCCTTCGATCTCCACTGTAGCAAAAATAGGCTCTGCACATCCCTCACTCATAATAGACATGTCACAATAGTGCCCCTCTGCCTGCTCTGAGCTTTCCAAGTGATGCCCCATCCATTGAGGCTTCCTTGCACTTGAAGTTCCCTTCTCAACCTCTTTCTCTTTGTACCTCGGAACCTCTTTGCTAATTGCCCCTTCTTGTTGCACTGGCAACACACAGCGTCCGTAAACTTACAATGATTCTCATAATATGACCCTCCACATCTGAAACATTCCACTGCCTTCACCTTTTTACTTGCAGCTTCTTTATGGGCTACCATTGGCCTCCTAAATATCTTTTGCATTATTGATAGTCATTTCCATACTCTGAGAAATCTCTTGAACCTTCTCCCAGCAAACGCTGCTGAATGCTATCCTCGTTCATGCCACTCACTTGTCTGTCCCGAAGCATGTCTTCCAAAACTGCCCCAAACTTGCAATATTCAGAGAGCTGGTGCAACTCAGCAACAAAGTTAGCTACAGACAAAGTTAGCTACAGATTGTCCAATCTTCCAAAAATCGCTATTGAATTTGAAACATTGTACAATTACTGAGAGCTTAGGAATGTGGTAATTCTGAATGAGTGTAACTAAATCCGCAAATGAAATGGTCCCCCCCGCCCCCCTCCCCCAGTTTCCGTGGTGTAACTAAATTTCTCGCTAGCTTGTAAATTGTCACCCCCACGAGCACTCAGGAGAATTGAGGGCTTTCAAACCTTGTCTGCGATCCCAGTTCACAAGAAAAGGTGTTCCAACCTTTCCACACATTCATTTCAGTTCTTGATCGCTTCCGTAAACTCACTGATAGACGCAAACATAGTCATGGTGCTGCTAACCTGTCTTCTGTCAGTAAACTTAGCAAAATAGTGTGTTGAATGTTCTGATATTCAATTTTTTTAAATTCTCGTTGCCAAAAGATGTGGTAACTTTACCACAAAAGGTGGTGAAAATCAAGTTCTAAGTTAATCTTCTTTAATATATAAAAATGACAAAGTTCAAAATATCATATGGACTCAAAAATGGGAGTAGTTACATGGGAGTAGTATCAAAATAACAGTAACTGAATAGAATTATAACTAACAGCAGTTAAATACGAATGTCCACAGGGAACAACAACAACAATTAATAATGTCACAGCGTGTACTGGTATAATAAGGATCCGACAATTTGCAGAATGAGCCGTACCTTTCGTCCCTTTCCTTAAACCAGACTAATCAATTCATCTCTGTGGAGATAACAGTCAATTGGATTTCCAAGGTAGAGACTTCAACTGTCTTCAACTTGAATTAGATGAGGCTTTCCGCAAGTATATTACATCATTGATTGCAACAGTATGACCACTTGCCCTTCGGTGTCTTGTCAGCGTGCGCCATATTCCAACAGATCATACTCCAAGAGTTACCTAAGGGGCGGTGTACCTGTATGGATCCTTGGCCATGGGGGCTTTGGGGCGATAGGACCCAGTGAACCTATTATACCTAGATTTTCCAGGCACCCAAGTCTGGTCTTGCTGTGGAGTATTATGATTATGCATCTTCTCATTTACATCCATTGCTCAGGATAAGAGCCTTTCCTTAGTGGGCAGCACGGTAGCATTGTGGATAGCACAATTGCTTCACAGCTCCAGGGTCCCAGGTTCAATTCAGGCTTGGGTCACTGTCTTTGCGGAGTCTGCACATCCTCCCCGTGTGTGCGTGGGTTTCCTCCGGGTGCTCCGGTTTCCTCCCACAGTCCAAAGATGTGCAGGTTAGGTGGATTGGCCATGATAAATTGCCCTTTGTGTCCAAAAATTGCCCTTAGTGTTGGGTGGGGTTACTAGGTTATGGGGATAGGGTGGAGGTGTTGACCTTGGGTAGGGTGCTCTTTCCAAGAGCCGGTGCTGACACGATGGGCCGAATGGCCTCCTTCTGCACTGTAAATTCTATGATAAATTCTATGACGTTATTAATTGTTGTTGTTGCTATCTTTTTATCTGTTTATAAATTTAACAGCTGTTAATTTTAATTCTATCCAGTTACTGTTATTTCAATGTTTATCTAACTGCTTGTGCCAATTTTGAAAAGCTGAGGTACACTTGAAGAGGGAAAAATGTGAAGAGGACATCCCTCAGGGGAAATGAAACCCACTGTTTCAACCCGGCAGTGGCATTTTTCATTGTTTTAATAAAAGACTACGGTGCTGGAAGGCTGGCCTTGGCGAGGTTATTACAGGTTCAAAGTGAGTTGCTACCTTTGAAAGTGATGTGTTAGGCGGGTTGGTTTGACGTTGACTGCAACTGGATACAGGGAAGCTAGAAATAAACGTCTAACACCGGAGATGATTCAACACAGTTTTATTTAAACTATGAACTGCTGTACATGTTCAGCTGTGCGTTGACATTCTACTAATCCTACTGATGACCTCTTACTGGCTCGACCAGACCTACTAGCTACAACATGGCAATAATGTCCATTGACTTGTGCACTCTGACTGTCTCAGTGTCTGGGTCCCAAAAAGAGCGGGAGTCTTAATGCCCTGTGAGCTTTATAGTGGTGGTGCCCTGTCTGGTCATTGTTTGTTCTGTGTTGTGTGTTCATTGGTCACCCTATGTGCCAGTCACTGCCTGTCTGCATCTCATTATATACATGAGTGGATATTGTGACAGAAAGCTGTATGTATTTGTGAAGTTAAGAGGGATGAAAGGAGTATTGTGTCATAATCAAACTTTTCATGTTCCACAAATGTTTTTTCTTGTTGTTGAAGCTAATTAGTATTCCTGCAACCCTGTTTCTCCGTGTTTTCTAAAAAAAAAGTACAAGCTACTATCTTTTGAGCCAGGGCTCCATTCTGGGATCTTCCCATCCAGTAGAAACACCAACAGTAACACCGTAGAAGTGTCTTTACATGTCTCTGTCCAATGCTACATTGACTCCAGGTGTGGGTCATGTGTCTTCTAACATCACTGTAGGCAGTAGTGCGCTCAGTCTCACTTTAACCCTGCATGTGCCAGATGCTTTTACTACACTCCTGACCAAGGATAGCTGCTCCTATGTCATGGGAAGATCCCAATTCCCCCAAGTCCAAAAAATAATAAAGGCAGAAATGTAATTGTGTCAGTTAAAATGGTGACCGGCTAACTCCTGCTTCCTGACTGCAATGTTCAACTTTATTCTGTTTCTGTGATCACAGATTTCCAGCAGCTGCAATAGCCTGCTTTTTGGTTTGATTCTAAAGGTCTGATAAAGCAGAGGGAGCCCATTCACAGCGACAGGTTCACAAGTTGTACGAGTATTAATTCGGAGAGGGGTTCCCAAGGTTTTTCTGCACTAACTACAAAGGTGCGAGGTAAGATTGTACTGAGACACTGAGTGCGCGATTCTCCGACAATTCGGAGAGTCGTAAAGGCTGCCGTGAAACCACGGCAGCCTCCGCGCCCCCTCCCGGGACCCGATTCTCCTCCCCGGTCGGGGCTAGGAGCACGGCCCCGTGAACCACGGCATCGCAGGCTTAGCGGCCGTCGCGAAGCCCGCGCGCCGGGGTAACGGCGGCTGACGCGCACGATGACGTCAGCTGCGCATGCGCGGATTGGACGGCTCCAACCCGTGCATGCGCAGATGGCGCATATGCATCAAACCCGTGCATGCGCGGGCCGTCATGCCCCTCAGCCACCCCATGGACTGATCCAGCGGGGCAGCGGAGGAACAAAGAGTGCGCGGGTTTTGGACCCGCTGCCCGCGATCGGTGTGCGCCGATCGCGGGCCCATGGCACCCTTGGCACGGCCGTGCCAATCGGTGCCATGGTTGTCGGGAACGGAACTTTACGGCCGTTTTCATGAACGGCGAGAGCAGGTGTGTTTGCGTTCGTGAAAACGGCCGTAAAGACCTGGGAAATCGGCCCATCGGATAGGGGAGAATCGCTGTTTGCCGTAAAAAAACGGCGAGCAGCGATTCGTATCGTGGGGCGGCCGTGGGGGTGGGAGAATAGCGGGAGGTCGGGAAACATGTCGGGAAGGCCCTCCCGCTATTCTCCGACCCGTCGTGGGGGGCGGAGAATCGCGCCCTGAGTCGGTGGGCCTAAGCTTATATTGTGCATGTCACCAAATTTGAAAAGAATTGAAGAGAAATGAGAGTAAATCAGGAAATGATGCTTGGATGATATAAAAGCTCAAATTTTATAAACCTGTCAGTTGTAAGGAAGGGAAGACATAAATGCTTATCCGCTGTCTCATGCCTCCTAGAAATGCTCTCATGCAACAAATTACTTCGAAGAGTACTCGTACTGATTTGATATGGGAAACACGCCAGTCACATTTATTCCCGACTTTCATACAAACAGCACAGATCAGCAATCAGTTGTTTAGGAGGCTTGCAATGATGATTGAATAAAATGGAGGGATGTTGTGGACACTAAGTGATCACCAATAAAACAGGCTGATGAATTAGGGGTGTGTATGTGATATTTTTAGATATTTCTATCTCAGTTGGAATTGTTCAATATAAGTCAGAACACACATTCTCCCCTTTAACTCTTCTACCGTTTTCCTTCTATTCTCCCTCCTTCCGCTCTCCCCGTTTTCCTCTTCATCCTTTTCTTTGCTGCTCTTCTCTTCCTCCCTCTGGTTTTTCCCCCTTATATTTTGTCCTTTAAATCTTTTTTATACCTCTCTTCCTCCAGCTTTGTGGGATAATCTCATGCCATGGGGCGAAGGCCACATGAGAGGATTACCATTTACCAGAGTGACACAAAATGGCAGTTGGAAAGACTGAAAGGTAACTATGTGCGGAGATTCAAACTGCACCAAACATGGCCGATGTCAAACATAGCCCTCGTTATGTCGATCGGGGCAATTCTCTCCCCTGCCTTGTGCCCGGCGCACCTCCCACTGTTCCCATAGAATAGTGGGAGGGCCCCTAAATCGGATTTGCATCGGGTGCCGAACAGAACCTAATACTCTTGGAATGCGGCACTGGACACAATCCGGTTCACATCCTCGCTGGGCATGAACCAGACTCACATATTTAAATGTCATTAAACTCATTTAAATATGCTTTTCTGAGTTTTCGTTGGAGTACCCGGCTCCTGGGATTCACTGCCCCTGCCAGGCGCAGTGTGACGTCAGTGGGGATCACTACTAGTCTCCATCAACGGATACCAGAGGGGATGACCAAGCTCGGAGGCCGTTGGAGTCCCCGGGTGGCTAGGCAAGGAAAAGCAGTGCACTGGCACTTCTTCCTGGCACTGCTGACATGACATTGCCAGGGTGGCGAGAGAGGGCATTGCCATGAAATAATCCTCGTACGAACGGGATATGGCGCTCGACTCATTGATCGACAGTTCCACCGCGCCACAGCAAAAAACCGCACCGACCTCCTCAGAAGACAAACACGGGACACCACTGACAGAGTACCCTTCGTCGTCCAGTACTTTCCTGGGGCGGAGAAACTACGACATCTTCTTCGCAGCCTCCAACACATCATCAGCGAGGATGGACATCTTGCCAAGGTCATCCCCACACCCCCACTACTGGCCTTCAAACAACCGCGCAACCTCAAACAAACCATTGTTTGCAGCAAATTACCCAGCCTTCAGAACAGCAACCACAACACCACAAAACCCTGCCAGGGTAATCTCTGCAAGACATGCCAGATCATCGACATGGACACCACCATTACACGTGGAAACACCACCCACCAGGTACGCGGCGCATACTCGTGCGACTCGACCAATGTAGTCTACCTCATACGCTGCAGGAAAGGATGTCCCGAAGCGTGGTACATTGGCGAGACCATGCAGACACTGCGACAACGAATAAACGGGCATCGTGCGACTATCAACAGGCAGGACTGTTCCCTTCCAGTTGGGGAACACTTCAGCAGTCAAGGACATTCAGCCTCTGATCTCCGGGTCAGCATTCTACAAGGAGGCCTTCAGGAGACGCGACAACGCAAAATTGCTGAGCAAAAACTTATAGCTAAGTTCCGCACGCATGAATGCGGACTCAACCGGGATCTGGGATTCATGTCGCATTACATTCGGCCCCCACCAACAAGCCTGGACTTGCAGAGGCCCACCGACTGAACTGGCTTGGGACAATTCACACCTCTTTAACCTGGAGTTACCTCTCTCTCTGCATCTTTGATGATTTGATTGCCTGCAGGTGCTCGCATTCCGGGCATCCCTGACTGTGTCTATATAAACATTTCTGGAACAAGCCTTTCCATTCACCTGAAGAAGGAGCCGTGCTCCGAAAGCTCGTGTTTGAAACAAACCTGTTGGACTTTAACCTGGTGTTGTAAGACTTCTTAATGAAATAAGGGGCATGAAGGGAAAGCATGGAGGCAGGGTCTGAAAAGGGGTATAGACCTTCTCAGACCCCAAAGTAGGGTGTTGGTGAGGGAGGAGGTGCTTTTGCCAGTGATGGGGGTGGGGGAGATGCAGTGGGGAGTCTGATTGCCTGTCTGCTAGTGGGGTGGTGGGGGTTTCAATGCCGGCGATTGAAGGGTGCATGCTTTAGGGTTGACTGGAGATCAGAAGCCGGGGGGGAGGGGGGGGGGGATGGGAGACACGTCCATGACACAAGATAGTCCCCAGAAGTAGCAGGGCATGAGGGCAGCAGTGTGAGCCCGCCTTGTATGAGAGCATCCCCAGTGCGTGAGACCAAACCGTTCACCATCTTATGCAACCCGCACCCCCACCCCAAGAAATTTGGGTCCGTGAGAAGGAATTGCCAACACATATGCAGGGATCACCTGGGCAGACAGTGGGATGTTATCTTGAAGACAGGAGTCAAACTTTGTCAGACAACAAGGAGCAGCAGAGTTCAATCACAGCGAGTTGTCATCATCCTTCGTCCCGTGGACAAGACTCGCTGATGCTGCCAACCCAGGACCAATACCCTGTGATGATGTTGGTATAACACCCGGAGGGGGAGCTGCGGTTGTGGGAAGGAGTGGAAGGCTAGGGGGAATGTGGAGCGAAGGACAGAGGGCCAGGAAGGGGTGGAGGGACTGAGGGAGAGGGAAGGGCTCTGGGGAAGATGGATTCTGTGTGGGGTTGGGGGTGTGGTTTGAAGTGACAGGGAAGAGGTGGAACTGGGAAGGTGTGAGCAGCTAAGCGGAAGGGTGGGTGGGGGGGGGGGGATGGTGAGGTAGGACAGGTGGCAGAGCTGGCAGGGGCCAAGCTTCCTAGTTTGTAAATCGGAAGGTGATGAGGTGTGGCGGCCCTGGGGCACACGCTGGGCGGCCTATTCTGCCAGCTCAGGCCTCATGCCTGGGTCTTCATGGACACCATCCTCATCCTCATCAAATGAGGCCTGCCATTCTTCCTCCTCCTGTTAGCAAGCAGGCCATCACGATGCTCAATTTCCTCTGGGGGCTAGATTGGAGAGCCCGACCCGAGCGATCCAGGCATCGGAAACGCATCTTGAGCACACCAATGCACCACTTGATGAGTGCACCAGGATGTATGTGTTGTGCGCGCTGCCTGGATATTGGGTGCAGATGTGCATGATATACAGCTGCTGGTCATACACCAACTGCACATTCATGGAATTGAATTCCTTCCTATTGTTGAAGGGCACACTTTGTTGAACCGGTGCTCGGAGGGCACATGCGCGCTATCGATCACCCTTTACCTGGGGCATGCCAGCAATGGCGTCAAA
Source organism: Scyliorhinus canicula (assembly GCF_902713615.1). Classification (NCBI taxonomy): domain Eukaryota; kingdom Metazoa; phylum Chordata; class Chondrichthyes; order Carcharhiniformes; family Scyliorhinidae; genus Scyliorhinus; species Scyliorhinus canicula. The sequence goes on along the minus strand of NC_052165.1, from coordinate 63,981,126 downwards.
TCCTGCTGCCCGGGTATCCTAGTGGGCCTGGTCCAGGTTGAAGGTGATGCAGTCCACTGCTCAGGTGCATAGGGCCTCCATTACAGCGCAATCAAACCTGTGCACCAATGTTTGCGAGATGACAGCTAGGTCCCCACTCGAGCCCCAGAATGAGCCAGAGGCCTAAAAGCTCAGTGACCATCACCTTGCCGGCCACCAGGATCTCATCCTCCATACCTCCAGGTGCCAGGTGCGTCACCACCTGGCACATGTGGCGCATGGTTTCCTTGGTGAGCCGGAGTCAGGAGCAGCACACGTGGTCCGTCAACTCCTCAAAGGATGCACCATGACAATATGCACATGGTCGATACGGCACTTCCTTCGCACCTCCTCCTCGGCCTTTTGGACATCCAGCCCTTGAGGCTCATCGTCTGGTCCCTGATATTATGGACCAGGCTCCTCTCATGCAGGGTTCCCCCTGTGCTGGCCCTGGTGCTTTCGCCACCATGCATGAGTGAGTGATGGAGCAGCTGCCAGGTAGATAGCGAGCATAACTGGCTGCAGCCCAAAATCATTCTCTGTGGGGGGGAGAGGGAGAGACACTGATGTACAAGATAAGGAAATTCGTTGACCATCCAATGAATGTATTGCTGCTCCACCCTCAACATGCACCCACATTCAACCGGCCCCTTCTAGATAATGCGACTGCATTGCACCCCTGTCCCATCTGTAACTGGCACCTGGCCTGTGATGTCGGGAGCCTCTATCCTCAGCAGCTATCACTGCCAACACGGGTACTGGTGGCTGCCGCAACCGGTGTTAACGATAGGCTCTGTAGCCCCTGACCTGTTTCTCCCAGTGTGGTCTACTGTGGGTCTCCTCACTGAGTGGGCCTTGTGTTGTCCCGTCAGCAGGGAGGCAACTGACTGTGTGGTGCAGACGCTCATGTTGTGCAGCCAGTCGTCTCCATGCCTAGATGCTGGTGTGTTGGCAGGTCCAACAGATGGGGGTGAGCGAGGAGTCTGTATGTTTGCTGGCACCTTAGCTGCAGTGTTATGTGGAGCCTGGGTTTAACACAGGTTGTGATGGGGAGCTGATTGGGTTCCCGTGCCGGGAGCAGGATGGATGGGATCAGGGGCGCGGTGGACAGGCAGGGCTTGGAGACACCTTGTGAACCTCAGGGGTGGGCTAGTGGTTGTGTCACTGGTGAGGTTTTTACTCTGAGAGGGGCTGTTGTACCAGGGAGGGTACCGATGGCCACGGCGCACGTGTTATTTGTTTGGGGTGAACTCTGCTAATCCCCTGTTTTCTCTGCTGTGGGGCTACAGTTCTGAGGAGCACACTGAGGAATGACAGCATTAAGCATGGTCACACCCATCCCATTGTTGATACTGCTGGAATATGAGGGTTTCCAAAGGGATGGGCTGGATGGGTTCCCACCCGACCAGAAACCATCAGAGCATATACAGGTGATGGTGAGCAGCCAGCTGTCTCAACGGCCAGGAACCTGTAATTTGTAGTTAGGGGGTGGGTTTAAATGAATTTACACACAGCAATGGGGGTCTCAGCTGAGGCAACTGATCCCGAGGGGGACACCACCGAGTCTACACACTTTCCACCAAGTCAACACCCGCTACCCCCTGACGTCCAGGCAGACACTCCGCCCAGCTGGCCCGAACAGTTTGGAGAGTTTTCTTCCCTTCTTGCTCCCCTTAACGGCCATGAGCCCAGAATCCGCTCATAAATACTTGCATCAATTCATGCCTGTGAGACTCCCGCCTGAGAGGGCCGGAGCATCGCGAAGGGCTGGAGCATCAGGGTTCTAGCCCGTTAATCGTATTTAAATATAAATCGTGGTTTTGCATGGGGCCTCCGACTCGAGGTGTGTACCATGCCTCCGCTACCAGCCGGGGACCAGAGCATCGTAACGGGCTTAGCACCTCCAGTTTTAGCCCAATGCTTGGTTCTCCACCCAATCACGGATCTCGCTGCTGGCATCAGACAGCGGATAATCAAACCCCTTAGTCATTTTTTGGGAGAATTCCACCTCATGTCTTTGTGTCTTTGATGTTGTCAAGAAGCAATAGATGGATATCGCCACAAGGGACAGTTCAGGTTGGAGAAGAGAGGAAGAGCAACTTAGAATACATTATCCCCTTTAAAAATGCATTAGTCTGAAGAAATAGTCCTCTGTAAAAAGTTTAATTGATATAATAAGGCGATGTTCTTGGGACAATAAAATTGTGACAGAAAGACAGCACATCTCATGTGATGCAGTATTATTTTTAAGTGGATGTAAATTCTGCAGTTGCACTGAAACTTCATCATGCTGTTTTGCATAGAAAGCAACGTTTTACAATCAAAGTAGTATTTTATCAGTCCATCGAGATTAAATATATTAAACTGTCAGCTTTGATCAACAGATGCTCAGCAAATTATATTGCAAATGATGGCTGATTTATTTCAACTTAACTCACTGTAGTGAGTCATTTTAAACTAATTAAGTTATAGACGTATGTAATAGATTTGTACTCAAAGCACTCATTTACTCATCAGAAGTTGTTGCATTCAAAGAGATGTCAGGATTTTAAACACTAGCGCTCCTTCAGTTGGTGAGAGTTAGTGGTGAGAACATTGCGCAGTCTCAACAGCGAGCATCACATGATCAGTGGAGGTGGTGGCATTCATAGAATCATGGGATACTGAGAATTAGAATCAGCGCTGAAGGAGATCATCGGTGAGCACCATCACTGAAAGAGCACACGACTCAGTCAATGAGTGAGATCCCTCTGAATTTGTGGTGGGTGTGAGTTGAGAGTTATGACAAAAGTGACTTACCCTGGGAGAACACCACCAAGGGGTGGTGTCCGAAAACTTGCGGGCAGATTTCTCGGCAGCCGTCACTTGCCGGCAATCTGCTGAGTGCGGCTGCTGTGCGCTGCGACAACCTTTAAATGTGGTGCCCCAATGAAGTGATGGTGGGGCGGACAAATCAGAGGTCTCCCCGCCAACGATACGGTGTGGGATCCCTGGGTAAAATATTTTTGGCAGTAAGTGCTGCACTAAATGGCGCAGACAAATGCCGTACAGTCGGTGAGCTAAACGCTGCTTTTCCTGCCCACCATTGGCCTTTGCCGACTTCTGGGAAAATCTGACCCTTGATGTTTGAGACAATTTTCATCCTTCGATTAACATCTCTAAATCAGATTATCTGGTCATTATCATTGGCGCTGCTTTGTCAACATTACAACAGTCGCTACACGTTGAAAGTACTTCATTGTCTATAAATTGCTTTGAGGGGTTTGGTGGTAATGATATAAAATTTCTCAATTACTGACTGGAGCTGTTGGGCCTGCTACATGTTTATTGGATCTAAAATGTAGTCAGTAGCCAAAATAGAATGTATGTTAAAAATGAGTCTTGTCCTTTCTCACCAGTCTCATTTGTGTGACTTTCATGCTGCTGGACTTTGCTCAGTTATTAAATCTGGATTTGGAGTCTGCGCTGCCCTCGAAACTTGCTTTCACCCACACATCCAAAATGTACATGCAGACTATGATCAGCCAGAATGAGATTTTGCGTCCATTTAGAAATTAAGCAAACCTGTAGTTCCCCAAGGAAAACTCCTCCTTAATGTTTGTTGAAACTGTGTATTGTGTCCACAGAGGAGTCAACACGAGAAGCATTGAGAACCTAGTTATTTATTTGCAAGAAATATTGATGCTATATACGCAGATCCCAGTTGACTACTCCAGCTCGGCTCCCACTCAGGCTGAGCTTTTAAACATTGTGTCCGCTACCCCGCTGATGGAGCCCAGCACCTCAGTGGGGAAGCTCATACACGAGACTCACGGTGGGACTAATTGTTCCACCTCCGTGGATCTTATGCGGGTTCTAACACTGTGTACCTAATTAAGTGTTAACGTAGATACTCCATAGGTAGAATTTAATTAGGTCGACTTAAGAGCGAGGAGAGCACCACAACACCTCTTTTCAGGAAGGACCCCATGCATTAACTGCCGCCGTGCATTTAATTGGACAGCAGCAGGTCTTCCTTGTGATTAATGGCGCCGAGGTAGAAATCCTGCTAACCGAGAGCTGTGCATTGGTCAGTAGTGCCACTGGGGAGGTGGTGACCGCTGGCGGCAATACATCCAACCATGGCCTAGAATTGCCATGGGACCTAGGTCACAGGTGTGTGGTGACAGTGGGGGCAGTGTTGTTTTCATGGAGTGTGGGTCACAGTAGAGGACGGGGGTCAGCAGCAAGGGCAAGGGGGAGGCTCCTAGCAAGCCCTACTTCATGACATCACGTCCCTTGATCAGGCACTGAATGCTTTTGGACAAGGCACTCCACCAACCTCCGAGATTCCGCAAGCAAACACAACAGGATTTACTTTCTAGATTGCCGGCGTAGTGAATCCCTGGACTACTGCTTGGTGGATGGAGCGGGATGAGGCACTTAGGCAGCAGGGCGGGAAGAGGCCTTCCTACCCCGGAATTAATCACGGCAGAGGTCTCCACCCACCATCTCCCACTTGATTAAATGCCCTCTGCCACCAAACTCGCCGAGGGAGAGGCCTTTGAATTCTGCCCTATAAATCAGAAGACTTGGCAGAGAAATTGGGTGGGATTCTCCGACCCCCCCGCCGGCTGCCGAATTCTCTGGCACTGGGGTTTTGGCGGGGCCCGCTGTTAGCGGCCCCCCTGGCGATTCTCTGGCCCGCGATGGCCGAGTGGCCGCCCGGTTTCGGCCAGTCCCGCCGGCACATTTTACACCAGTATTTGCCGGTGGGACCTGGCTGCGCGGGCGGAATCCTGGATCCTCGGAGGGTGTGCGGGGGGAGCTGGCCCCAGGAGGTGCCTCCATGGAGGCCTGGCCCACAATTGTCGCCCACCAATCCGCGGGCGGGTCTGTACCGTGGGGGCACTCTATTCTTCCTCGTCGGCTGCTGTGGTCCTCTGTGATGTCCAACACAGAAATGAACCCCCCTGCGCATGCGCTGGGATTACGCCAGCACACACTGGCGTTCCCGCGCTTGCGCCAACTCGCGGCGGCCGGCAGAGGCCCTTCGGCGCTGGTTGGCACGGCGCCACGCCTCTTCCGCGCCGGCCAGCGGGGCACAAACCACTCCGGCGCTGGCCTAGCCCCTGAATGTGCAGTGGATTCCGCACATTTGGGGCGTCCCGACGCCGGAGTGGTTCACGCCACTCTTTCGCGCCGGAGTTGCCCGCCCCGTCGGTTCGCAGAGAATCCCAATACGTCTTGCACATTGTATGGACTAGAAAAGCTTGTGTCTCTGTTTGCATTTAATTTGCATTGCCCCAGTTTGTTTGATCACATCTGATAGATTGGGAGTCACAAAGTAATTTCTGTGCACTTGTTTCCATTAACAGCTCTACAGACGTCAGCACATTTTGATAATGCCCCAAGGAGATGGAAAGAATGATTTTTCTGACAGGCATTTGGACTGGTGCAGCACTTCCATCCTTCTGGTCAGTTCTGGCTCGGCGAATCTCGGATCAACAAATCCTTTGCCTTCACAGCACAGCCTAACCTGTTTAAGTAAGTCAACTTGCTACTCATTGTTTTTAATTGTATGCTGCTCGCTCTTATGTATTTCTTGTCAGGAGAATTGCATGCTCTCCCATTATGTGACAGAGAGGGCTGTCATCTCTGGTTGTACATTATTATAAATTCCCAGGCTATGGTCTCACCATCAGTCCCTCTCCGCATTACCCACTGCTGCACTGCCACCCAATGCCAATTACCCAATTGGATCATAGAATCTCTACAGTGTAGAAGGAGGCCATTTGGCCCATCGAGTCTGCACCGACCCTCTGAAAGAGCACCTTGCTAGGCCCACTCCCTCACAATCCCATAATCCCATCTAACCTTTGGACGCTAGGGGGCAATTTAGCATGGCCAATCCACCTAATCCACCTTTCAATGGTTTTTGTTTATTTTGTTTTTGACTTTTTGTTTACACAACTCCAATTGTTTTTACAAAATAAACTAAAAATGTTCAAAGTAAATGACAAAAAGACCCAATCTGATCTGTACATGTACAGGTGATCAGTAAGGCAAATGGAATTTTGGCCTTTATAGCTAAAGGAATAGAATATGTAAGAAGGGAAGTAATGCTGCAACTGTACAAGGCCACACCTGTAGTATTGTGTATTATTATTTGAGGAGGGACATAGTAGCATTTGAGGAAGTTTAGAGGAGGTTCACTCGATTAGTTCCAGAGATGAGGGGTCTGTTTTATGAAGAGAGATTGAGCAGTTTAGGCCGATATTCTCTAGAGTTTAGAAGAATGAGAGCCTACTCCCCTGTCCCAGCCCCATAACCCCACCTAACCTGCACATCCTTGGACACTAAGGGGCAATTTATCATGGCCAATCCACCTATCATGCATATCACTGACTGACAGCTGAAGGGACATCACCACTCGTTCTCCCTCAGACATTCTTATCTCTCCTTCATGACCTCATCAACTTGCTGGTTCATTTTTTTATTTGTCTTTTATAATCTTTATTGTCAAAAGTAGGCTTACATTAATGAAGTTACCGTGAAAATCCCCAAGTTGCCACATTCTGGTGCTTGTTCAGTTACACAGAGGGAGAATTCAGAATGTCCAAATTACCTAATCGCACATCTTTCAGGACTTGTGGGAGGAAACCGGAGCACCCAGAGGAAACCCACGCAGGCACAGGGAGAATGTGCAGACTCTAAACAGACAGTGACCCAAGCCGAGAATCGAACCTGGTACCTTGGCTCTGTGAAGCCATAGTGTTAACTGCTAGGTTCCACTCACCATCCACACATCACAGGCATTCTTATCATCTGTCCTGGCACACATGCAGCTTACACTCAATCTGTTTTTATGCATGAAAAGTTGTCTCAGAACACGAGAGAGATATCACAGATGGGTGGAGGGATGCCAGAACTCAAGGTCCTCATAGACTTTGAGGATAGAGCCATTCAGCTGTCAGGCAGGATGGTGATAGTTGCTGTGCTGATGGTGAAGTTGGTGGTGATTCACCAAGTGAGGATTCAACACTGCAACATCCATCAGACAACAATGCTGGGAATCATGTCTCCTGTCTCTCAGGCCCCTGCTATGCACTAATGACCTTTCCTTTCTGGCACAGGAACATTTGGGAAGCAGCCCAGGAGACCACCAGCCAGGTCCTCGACCCCAGCCCCGAGGGCAGTGCGAAGAGGAAGTCACAGACCCTGACATTGAAGACACGTCACAGCGCTCACCCACACCCTCCAGTAGTACAGGGTGAGCCATACCTAGCACAAAGGGGGATGGTTGTGGTTGTTGGAGGTCAGTCATCTGGCAGCACGGTAGCATGGTGGTTAGCATCAATGCTTCACAGCTCCAGGGTCCCAGGTTCGGTTCCTGGCTGGGTCACTGTCTGTGCGGAGTCTGCACGTCCTCCCCGTGTGTGCGTGGGTTTCCTCCGGGTGCTCCGGTTTCCTCCCACAGTCCAAAGATGTTCGGGTTAGGTGGATTGGCCATGCTAAATTGCCCGTAGTGTCCTAAAAAGTAAGGTTAAGGGGGGGGGGGGTTGTTGGGTTACGGGTATAGGGTGGATACGTGGGTTTGAGAAGGGCCTGTTCTGTGCTGTACTGTTCTATCTCACTCCTGGGACATTACTGCAGGACTTCCTAAAGGTCGTGTCCTAGGCTCAACCATCTTCAGCAACTTCATCAATGACCTTCCTTCCAACATTAGGTCAGAAGTGGGGATGCTCACTGATGACTGCACAATTTTCAGCACCTTTCACAACTCCTCAAAATGTGAAGCCGCCCACGTGCAAATACAGCCAAACCTGGACAATATCCAGGCTTAGGCTGACAAGTGGCAAGTTACAGTTTTGCCACACAAGTTACAGTTTTGCCACACAAGTTACAGTTTTGCCACACAAGAGCCAGACAATGGCCATCGCCAATATGAGAGAATCAAACCATTGACTTTCAATGGCATTACCATAACTGAATCAACATCCTGGGGGTTACCATTGAACAGAAACTGAACTGGACTACCCACATAAATCCAAAGCAGGTCACAGGCTGCAAGTAGCTCACCTGCTGACACCCCAAAGCCTGTCTACTACCTACAAGGCACAAGTCAGGAGTGTAATGGAATACTCTGAGGAAGGAGCAGTGCTCCGAAAGCTAGTGTTTGAAACAAACCTGTTGGACTTTAACCTGGTGTTGTAAGACTTCTTACTGTGCTCACCCCAGTCCAACGCCAGCACCTCCCCATCATGACTTTCCCAAATTATGCAGCTTCAACAACACTAAAGAAGCTCAACACCATCCAAGACAAAGCACCCCACTTTATTTTCACCCCTTCCACAAACGTTCACTTTCTCCACCATCAACTCACAGTAGCAACAGTGTGTACCATCTCCAAGATGCACTGCCGGAACTCACCAAGACTTCTTAGGCAATACCTTCTAAACCCATGATCTAGAAGGACAAGGGCAGCAGATACATCGGAACACCAGCACATGGAAGTTCCCCTCCAAGTCACTCACAATCCTGACTTGGGGCTATATTTTTTTTAAATAAATTTAGATTAGCCAATTATTTTTTCCAATTAAGGGGCAATTTAGCGTGGCCAATCCACCTACTCTGCACATTTTTGGGTTGTGGGGGCGAAACCCATGCAGACATGGGGAGAACGTGCAAACTCCACACGGACAGTGACCCAGAGCCGGGATCGAACCTGGGACCTCAGCGCCGTGAGGCGGTTGTGCTAACCACTAGGCCACCGTGCTGCCCGACTTGGGGCTATATTGCCGTTCCTTCATTGTCGCTGGGTAAAAATCCTGGAACTCCTTCCCTAATAGCGCAGAGGGTGTACCTACTCCCCATGGACTGCAGCGGCTTAAAAAGGCAGCTCACCACCACCTTCTCAAGGGCAATTAGGAATGGGCAATGAATTTTGGCCTAGCTAGCAAAGCCCATATCCCAGAAAAAAGAATTTAAAAACGAGACACACTCCTTGGTAAGACCTAGTCCTACAGCAGACTCTAGCTTGCAATCGTGAGCACATCACACTCTCAGAGCCTCAGCAAGTGGAGGCAGGGACGTCTCACGGTGACAGCACTTGGAGGATTGCTGGGGGCCAGGAATCTGCTGAGTCCCAGTCAGATAACGAGCATTTGGACCCGGTCATGACTCAGTTGCTGGAGCTCTAAGGGCAAAGTCGGGAAAATCAGGAAGACATGTCCAATACACTCCCCAGATTGAAAGGCAACAGTGAGAAGTCCACCCGCCTTCTGTCTGAAGTGATCTGACACTGCAATGCAACAAACACAACTTAGATAGTATGGCAGCAACCATGGAAACCTTGCTGCAAGACTTTTGTCCTGCACTGCTCCATGGTGCAGGCGCTTGCTGGGATCCATCAGTGCAAAGAGTGTAGGAAAGGGGGCTTCTCAAGTTCACTCCAACCGACCCTCTAAACATAAGGAGGAAGCCAAGGACCCTCGGGCATCAATTGGGAGGAGGGTCAGCTGTGAAAAGCACAGAGCTATCCACGCAGGCAACTCCAGGAGTGTATCGCCCATCTGAATCCCCTCTTCCTATAACCGCTTCAGCTCCAGCTCCACAGGGCAATGAGGGTGGCACTGCCATGGACCAGGACCCTAAAAGTAGGCCGTATGCCCAAGTCTCAGCCCTTCAAAGGACACCTGCCAAGATAATAATAATAATAGCTTATTGTCACAAGTAGGCTTCAATGAAGTTACTGTGAAAAGCCCCTAGTCACCACATTGCGGCACCTGTTCGGGAAGCCGGTACGGGAATTAATCCCGCGTTGCTGGCATTGTTCTGCATTACAAGTCAGCTATTTAGCCCACTGTGCTAAACCAGCCTCGGTTTAGATCATCCATATCATCACAGACAGCAGGGTGTGGGAGACAGCAGACTGCCTCCACCTTCGCTGTAGATGTTGGGAATGGACCAAGATATAGCGACAGGGTTAAAAAGGTTAAGTAACTCTAGCTGCACAGAATGGACATGGGTGTCACGCACTTGTAGATAATGTTGATCTCTGTAAACAAACTTTCACTAATTCCCCCTTTCAAAGCTCCTTGTTCCGATAAGATGTACTCCTGTTGTCCTGACTGTAACACTGGACTTCTGCACCAGGAAAAGGCAGAATGCTGAATCCAAGGCTTCCTCCATGTGCCTTTTGCAAGGTTTCCAGCACATTGGTGGTGTCCCTTCACAGTGACCGGCTTGGGTCACTGTCTGTGGAGTCTGCACATTCTCCCTGTGTCTGCGTGGGTTTCCCCCGGGTGCTCCAGTTTCCTTCCACAAGACCCGAAAGACGTGCTGTTAGGTGAATTGGATATTCTGAATTCTCCATCAGTGTACCCGAACAGGTGCCAGAATGTGGCGACTAGGGGATTTTCACAGTAATTACATTGTAGTGTTAATGAAAGCCTACTTGTGACACTAAGAAAGTATATTATTAATATTATTATATGCCTCAGCCTCCGGTGACACTGGGCGCGATTCTCCGCCCCCCACGACGGGTCGGAGAATAGCGTGAGGGCCTTCCCGACATTTTTCCCGACCTCCCGCTATTCTCCCCCCCCCCCGACACGAATCGCTGCTCGCCGTTTTTTTACGGCTTGCAGCGATTCTCCCCTAGCCGATGGGCCGATTTCCCAGGCCTTTACGGCTGTTTTCACGAACTCCAACACACCTGCTCTCACAGTTCGTGAAAATGGCCGCAAAATGCCGTTCTAGGGAACCATGGCACCGATTGGCACGGCCGCACCACGGCCATGGGCCACGGCCATGGGCCCGCGATCAGTACCATCATATGCGTCAGCCGTCGTTAACTTTGGCGCGCGGGCTTAGCGAAATTTGCTAAGCCAGCGATGCCGAAGTTCACTGGGCCCCGCTGCTAGCCCCGACCGGGGAGCAGAATCGGGTCCCGGAAGGGCGCGCGGAGGCTGCCGTGAGACACGGCCGGTTTCACGGCAGCCTTCACGACTATCCGCATTTGCGGAGAATCGCGCCCACTGAATCTCAAGGGTACAGCTCACAAAGGATGACCTTAGATCAGGAGAGGTGAACCTCTCCCTGGGGCATCGCCATGGTATGACATGAGTCATTGAGAGCCAGCGAGATACCATTGCACAGACAGAGTCAGACATTCACAGAATCTCTGTGAGGATCTATGCACCATCCCCCCTGCATGTAACCATCATCCTCCTGCGATGTAGGGACGAAGGGCATCTCTTGTGTCCCCATGGCAGGAGCCTTATGAGAGACAGTGTGCGCTGCCATCCAAAAGACAGGACAGTAATGGTCACAGAGGCCATATGAAGATAATGGGATGTGCTCATTGGAAATCCTTGTCACCCTCCATGAATCTCGTGGCATTGAGTGCATCCCGAGCTCGTCGGCTTCGTCTGGATGTCGGCATTGCCTCCTGGCTGACATCCTCTCCCACAAGGACCTCCTCAGCCTCATTCCTCAATGTCCTCCTCATCGGAGGAAACATGCTGCTCCTCCATCTCCTCCTCAGGCAGTTCCTCCCCCTGTTACAGCGTCAGATTGTGCAGGGTTCAACAGTAGGCCACGATGCGTGACACGCTCTGTGGATTGTATTCCAGACCGTTCCGGGTTCCGGAACCTCATCTTCAGCAAGCCTATGGTCAACTTCACCAAAGTGCAAGTGTCAGCACAAGTCGCATTGTACCTCGACTCGGATGCACTCTGTGACCTCCACACAGGCATCATCATCCACCTTGTCACTGGGTAGCCTTTGTCCCCAAGGAATCAACCTTGCCGCCTCTGTGGACCCTGAAGCATGTCAGGGATCTGAGAGCAGCTCAGAATGTAGGAATCGTGTACAGTCCCTGGGAACCGAGCTCAAACCTGGAAGACATTTGGTGTGGTCGCAAACAAGCTGAACAGCAAACCTTTGCTGTTTACATCGAGCGCTGCTGGATACCCCAGAGATCTGAGTGCCACGTGCATGGCACCCTGCATCGATGGAAAACCAGAGATTTGTGCAAAGTCTGTCGCTCTTGCATTCTGGCTTGCTTGATCCCAGTCAAAATGGATGAAGGTCTGTTATGTTGGGGGCCATCTGTAGATCCTGGATCTAGTGAGGCACCTCTGAACAACCGCTCCCTGAGGTTCACCTTCTGCATGCAGAGCAGGCCCTGCCACCCCTTCCTATACATGGTTCTGTTCCTGCCTTTGGCCAACCAGGTTACTCTGTTGACATCTTCTTCTCTCCTGCCAATAAGCAAGACTAACAACAGCGAGATCACCAGGTTTCATGCATCATACGTTCCTCTCAGTGAAATATCAAAGGGAGAGATTTGACGGTTAACATTGTCTCCTCAGGATCACTCTTTGTCCATTCACCATCTGAAGCTTCCTCTCATGACCAATGTTCTGGCCATTACATTGATGCCCAGTCCTTCATTCACATGCTGATAGGACAAGACACCACATCACATGACCGTGTGGCCACAGCTTTGGCCACTCTACTGCATTCTGAGCTCTCATATCTGGTGTAGGCATTGTCCCAAGCATCATTCCAAGGCCTTGCACTCAACCTGGTCGAGGAGGGAATACTTGTCAATATGGACCACAGGACACAGCCAAACGTTTGCGTCAATGCCAACCCTCTAAGGGAATGGATTTGCTTTCTCAGTCAGCCAATTACACAGGCACAACACAGCCAACAATTTTGGAAGTCAGTGTACCAAAGGTTAGCTGCTGTATGACAATTAGTGATACACACATAAGAACTGCTTGGGTGGGCATAATTGCTGAGTAATTAGTCAATTGAAAGACATGTCAATTGAGTTACAGCTGAATTGTCTCAGTTGCAAGGGGTAATGATCACTGAAATGTCTTCCCATTAGCTTTACTCTTGTCAACACCCTGCCTCCAGAAGCCCTTCCTCCCATTTCAATGGGCCGAAGATATAGTGGCCTTCAGGAAAACCTTAGTGTAATGACCTCCAATTAGCATTATTGGTTGGCCAATTGAAGTATGAGCTCCCTAATTGATAGCTCATTGAGGGGGCCCATATAAGCACCTGTGTAGGCTTTGTGCCCCAGTCTTAAGTTGACTGGACTGCTAGCAGCACTGTTCGGAGCTGCTCTTGTATCTAGTGATTGGAAATAAATATTGGTGTGGTGACGGGACTCCTGCCTCCTGCCTCCTGTGGATTATTACAGTGGCGACAAGGTAAACAAAGAAATTTGCGGAGACCAGCTGCCGCACTCGGAGGGTAAGCCTTGCTATTTCAAAAATGCTGTTATTTGGGAGGTTAGATGCATTCGACCCGACTATTGAGGACTGGTCCCAGTATGTGGAGAGAATGTGTTCCTTCTTCTGGGCCAATGATATAATTACGGACGAAAGGAGATGGGTTATCCTGCTGTCGGTGTGCGGACCCTTGGCTTTCGCCATTATACGTAGTCTAACTTATCCCGATGCGCCAGACACAAATTCTTTCCAAGAATTTACGGAATTGGTGAAAGAGCACTATGACCCAAAACCACCCCTCATTTTGCGTAGGTACAGATTCTACACAGCAAAGTGGGAAAACAGGGAGTCAGTCACGAATTTCTTGACCTGCCGGAGAAGGCTGGTGGGAAAAATGTGAGTTCGGCCCAACGCTAAATGAAATGCTTCGGGACCGGTTAGTGTGTGGTATAAACAACCTCCCAATACAGAAGTGCCTGTTGGCGGAAACGCAGCTAGACTGCAGACAGGCGTTACAGCTCGCACTGGCCCTAGAAAAGGCAGCAAGTGGGGCGCAGGAACTACAGGGCACGCCAATGGAGGTAGATACCTGTGAGAGGGACTACCACAACGGGTCTAGCTACCAGATACCAGGAAAAGCCTGAGGAATAGAGGGCCAAAGAAAAACCCCAGAACTGCCCCCAAGTCTGCTAGGACTAACTGGAGACAGAGGGAAGTACCGGCTGAGGCTCCCCCAACAGAGAAGAACTGTTTTTGGCACCAGACAGAGTGGGGTAACAGCGACAGAAACCCTAGAAGGAGGTGGCAAAAGAGGAGCAGGTGGGGACGCAGGGAAGTATACAACCTAGATGCCCCATCCTCCTCCGAAGGGGAACAATGATATAATATTGCGATGAAGAAAGCAGGACCCATTAGGATTACCCCACGGGTGAACGGTCGGCCGACAATAATGGAAATAGACACGGGTGCAGCCGTATCAGTAATGGGAGTGGCAGCATTTAGAAAAATCAAAGATGGACTCCAGCCACTAACCCTAACAAAAACATTGACGAAACTTAAAACCTATTTGGGGAAATCCCTGGAAGATCTAGGCACGACTCGTGTATCTGTGGAATATGAGAAACAATTGCTCAGATTACCGTTGACGATAGTAGAGGGCTCCGGACCGAGCTTAATTGGACGGAACTGGCTGAAAGACCTAAAATTAGATTGGATGAAAATTTTCCAGAGTGGAAGCGGGCAGTTGAGTGGAGTACTCCAAAAATACCCGGAGATCTTCCAAGAAGGTTTGGGGAAATCATAGGCGCCAAAGCAACTTTGCACGTGGACCCAAGGAAGGAGTTGGTGGTCACTTGTGACGCATCCCCTTATGGTGTAGGAGCCGTCTTAGCCTATAGAGGAAAGAATGGGGAAGAACGGCCAATAGCCTATGGTTCGAGGACATTGACGATGGCTGAGAGGAAGTACGCCCAAATCAAGAAGGAAGGGCTGGCGGTGATATTTGCAGTAAACAAATTTCACCAGTATCTGTACGGGCGGAAATTCACCATAGTGACGGACCATAAGCCGTTATTAGGGTTATTAAAAGAAGACCAGTCAATACCCCGATCACATCAGCTAGAATCCAACGCTGGGCGTTGCTACTGGCGGCGTATAGATACGTTCTGGAGCACAGACCGGGAACGCGAGTAGCAAATGCAGATGCTTTGAGCAGGCTTCCCCTCCCGGACACCCCGCCGCTAATACCGAAAGTAGAGGAGACAGTAATGACTCTAAATTTTTTGGACACCCTGCCAGTGGACGCACAACATATTCGGTTATGGATGCAAAAAGACCCAGTTTTAGCCAAGATGAAGCATTTACTGCTAACAGGGGAACTGGAAAGACCAGTGGAGCCCCAGATGCACCCATACTGGAGCAGAAGGGACCAAATAACCGTTGAAGACGGTATCCTATTATGGGGAGCCCGGGTAATAGGCCCGTCGGGCAATCTTAACCGAGTTACATCGCAGACACCCAGCGGTGTCAAAAATGAAGATGCTAGCTCGAAGCTACGTTTGGTAGCCAGGATTGGACACAGACATAGCAGCCTTGGTACATCGGTGCCAGGAGTGCCACCAGGGGCAAAGAGTGCCACCAGCTGCGCCATTGCACCCGTGGGAATGGCCAGGCAGACCGTGGAACTGCCTGCATATTGGCCACGCCGGCCCTTTCATGGGCTCAATGTTTTTGGTGATAGTGGACGCCCACTCCAAATGGTTGGACATCCACCGGGTAAACACGGCAAGCACAGCATCGACAATTGAAAAGCTCAGGACCTCGTTTGCAACAAATGGACTTCCGGAGGTATTGGTGTCGGACAACGGAACGGCATTCACAAGTGGGGAATTGGGAAAATACCTAAAAGAAAACGGAGTCCGCCACATCAAGACGGCCCCTTACCATCCAACGGCCTGGCAGAGAGAGCGGTCCAGACACTTAAAGCGGGACTCCAGAAGCAGCCGGCAGCGTCAATGGACACAAAGCTCTCCCGCTGGCTGTTTGATTACAGGACCACACCGCATTCCACAACGGACATACCACCAGCGAACGACGCTGAGTCTCCTTTTCCCAAATTTAACGGGGAAAGTGGGAAAACAACAGGAGGCCCAACGCAGGGGGCATGATGATAGTCGGCAGCAGAGACATTTCCAGGTGGGGGCCCGGTTTGGGTCACGAATTATGGGAATGGACCAGCGTGGCTCAAAGGCACGGTTGAGTCTCAAACAGGGCCCATATCCTATAAAGTTTCGGTAGGAGGTAGGGTGCTGAAGAAACACCTAGACCAAATAAGGGCAGCAGAACCACACCTGGAGGCAGGCGAAGCAGGACCGCCTCAAACTGGGATAGCCCAGATGGAAAAGATATCCACACCCCAGCCCTGAGCAACTTCTCCAGACGTCGGAGTCGGAGATGGACACGTTCGACGAGGCCGCTGCGACATCTCTCCCCGAGGAGGAGAGAGAACGACTTCCAAGGAGGTTGTCAAGAAAAATATGGGCGCCTATAAGGTCCACGTCGAAGAACGACCCGGCGGACGCCAGAGGTGACAGACCCGGACATGAGGAGCAGGAAGAAGCTCCGAGGAATGCCAGTTGGCAGGAATTCCTTGGACCTTGGGGGGGGGGGGGGGTGTAATGACCTCCAATTAGCATTATTGGTTGGCTAATTGAAGTATGAGCTCCCTCAATGATAGCTCATTGAGGGGGCCCATATAAGCACCTGTGTAGGCTTTGTGAGCCAGTCTTAAGTTGACTGGAATGCTAGCAGCACCATTGGAGCTGCTCTTGTATCTAGTGATTGGAAATAAATATTGGTGTGGTGACGGGACTCCTGCCTCCTGTGGATTATTACACTTTGCCTTGTTGATGCTCTGGTATAATTCCTAACAATCGTTTTCCATTTTGAGGACATGCCCAGTTGCAACTTCAAAATGATTTCTGCGCTTTTTATTATTGTCAAGGCTGGTTGCAGATTGTTGTCAAGAGGAATTTAAAGCAAATACCGTGAAGAGCTGAGCAGGAATGTAAAATGGTATGCACAATGATCTGAGGGCAAATTACAGAGGCAGAAGTGGTTTCTCCTTTCTGTTGTTGTTGTTGTTGTTGTTGTTGTTGCTGAATTGAACTGTGAGCAAACAAAATCTATAAGCCGAACGCAGCACGTGAGTTGTAATTTCTAACTTTACCTGTAGATGGTGAGCCGTAACTATGGTGAGATGCCTTTTGACTCAAGTATTCCAGAAGTACACTCCTGTGAAGTGTCTGAAATGATTTTGTGTAATTTTCTGCACTCTTACTCGGTAAGTAGTTATATCAGATGATTATAAAACATACTGATGTACGAAAGCTAATTAATTTTGAGATGATCTTGTGTAGCACCAGCTGAAAAGCTTTGCTTTCACTCAAATCTGCTGGAATCTAATCGACGACCAATTAGCATTTACAATGTTACACGTGGGATTGAATTGAAACATGCGTAAAAGAAGCAGGGCAGGTTTCCATGGAAACTGACAGAGGAAAATTGAAATATTGAAAGAAGGCAAGTGTATCCTTTCTTGGGTAAAATGATCAAAGCTGAACACAATAGTCCAGGTGTGGTCTCAACAAAGCCTCAACACAATGCATTAACACTTCCTAACTTTTCTCCCTTACAATAAAGGCTAACGTACCATTTACCCTCCTAATTATCAGCTACTTTTTCATTTTCTTATTTTTGTTGTGTATCAGGGATAGCCAAATCCCTCTGCTTCATCAACATTTAATAGTCTCACTTACTTAAAAGAAAGATCATATTATTCTGCTTGCCAAGGCCGATTACTTTTGCACGTGGTGCTCCACCTTCTTCTTGTCCAAACACTTAACCTGCATATCTCGTTGCAGCCTCTTTGCTCACTTAACCACCTAGCTTTGTAAAACAAAATCTGGAAACAAGAAGTGACTTGTGCCTGTGAAGTTTCTACATTATTTTAAAAACCAATCCGGTTCATTATTGCCTTCAGGAAGAAAACCTCCCCAGTCTGGCTGCATGTGAACTCAATTTCAATGTGGTCGACGTTTTGCTACCCTCTGTTGTGAGACCAACGAAGGAAGGGTATCACATCGTAAAATTAGTTTTTAAAAAATCATGTTTTGGAATTACTTCTCCAGCTGTCATGTAAATCGCCCCCCCCCCCCTCCCCACGATTCAAATATTCCAATAAGCACCTGAAAAGGGTACAGTAACAGCAAATCCTATTATTGATATTAGAAGGAATTGACCTAACATCCAAAAGGGAAGATTTCATTCCTGCCCACAGAGCACATGGCAAAACTGAACATCTTTCTTCTGCTCTTTTGATTCGTTTTGAAGCCCTTGTTATCCATCGCTTCACCGTAACACTTTTCAAGCAACAGCTAATTCCAATCTTACATTCATGGCAATGAGTATATCAATGACATTTCAATGTTGGGTCTGGCGATTGATAGTTTTTTTTTTTTGTCTGTTTTTGCAAAATGTTTGAACATCCTCCTGCTGCTCAGTGCTTTTGTCAAAGTAATGTGAAAGGATGTAAATGTTGGGATTCTCCATTGGCTGACGCCGAAGTTATGATTGGTCGGAGAATAGGTTCCGACACCAAAATTGCAGAGGGTGCCAATTTAACACCAAATCGCAATTTTCCGTCATCTCGACTGCGGCATTTATGCGGCCTGGAACATACAGTAGACACCGTTTGCATGTCATTAGTGGGCCCATCCCAGGACCTCCGCGATGTGCCACCTCCGATGGACTGAGTTCCCGATGGCACGATTCACTTGTGCTCTTAAAAATTGTGAAACCGGCATCTTGGCTGCTGAGGGAGTGACAGGGGGTACGGAAGGTGTTCAACATTGACATAGTTTGCTGACAGTTACCTTCTGCCAGGGCCACATTGAGAGTAGTAGGAGGTGGGCTGAGGGGTTGGAGTGAACGGGCTTAGAACACCATTGCCGCAGTCAGTCAGCAGGCCAGCCATGCCATGTAGCTGGGAACGCCACTAACAGCCCACTGTGAACTTAGGATCACAGGTCGTATAGATGCCCTCTCGCCCCAGCTGACCCATCAGCTGCATGGGCGCACTCCCAGCACAACCAGTGCCATCTTGTGGCTGGGACGGTGTGTGTGGGGAATGATGTGTGTATATGCCACTGCAGCTTATCAGTCTCCCAAGTGTCAATCACGGATCTGGCGAATCCCGCACAATTTCCCATTGGAATTGATTGCGTTCAACACTTAGTCTCAGAAACGGAGAATCCCGTTAGTTAGCGAGGTGGATAGCTGTAGACCGCAAGAAGATGTCAATGGACTAGTCATCTGGGTAGAAAGGTGGCAAATGGAGTTCAACCCTGAGAAGTGAGGATGCATTTGGAGAGGGGGATGGGCGTTGGTGGTCAAACAAGGCTACGGAATACACAGTAAATGGGAGGATGCTGTTGCTCATTCTGGGTGAGTGTGCTTAACACTCAATTTGGCTCTGTTTTGTTATTTAGCTCTGGAGTCGCCAGGTATCGTTAAGATACCGCCACAAGTTTCAAGGTTAAGTTCAAAGCAATAAAACCATATACCAATTAGTAAGTTCAAACAACTGAGTTTATTATAATACTGCCCACGCTAAGAGGATTAAACTATTCCTACCACTAAATAAACCAATACTTATCTTGAGGGAACTGCCAGATCAGGGGTCAAGGCCTCTTGCTCTGCACTGGTCCGCAGACTTCAGGTTGGTACGGGTTTAAAAAGTGGTCAGGAGTGTCTATCTCTAGTGTGAGACACTTACTTGCTGGCGTCTGCTGTCCCAAACCTCTCCTCTCTCTCGTTCAAGGACTTCTTTGGCAAAACTGGTCGAGGTGCTGGTCCAGAGAGGAGGGCTGGCCAAGGAGAGCGAACTAAGTGTGGGACCTGTCTTTTATAGGTCCTAGGGCTCTGCGCCCTTTTGGGCGGACCCTTTTACCTGCTGGGAATCGTTTGGGTCTCTTCCCAATCGATATGTTTGAATCCCCCCCAATACTGAGGCTGTTCCTTGGCTACTGGGCGGGCTTTCAGGTGCTTTGTTTTCGGACCCCGCTGGTGCCGGGGTGTCTGGTTTCCCATACACTGTTGCAATCACTTCCCCATTTGTGTCCATTGTCCCTGGGATCGTTCCATTACTATGTTAACTATCCCGGAGATTGCCTCATTAGTATGCGGAATGTTCGTTTCGGTGCTGTCTGCTCTCTTAGCAGACAGGATACACATTAGCTTGGTGCAGCCTGCTTGTGCTGTTAACATTGTCCATTTTAACCGGTAAGCTTTGCGTTCCTCCATTTTGTATTTAGGGAATGGCCAACTTCGGTGGCTACAATGCTGAGAGGTGATTGGTAGAAGGATTAGAGGGGAGTTGAGGAAGAACCTTTTTCACCCAGAGGGTTGTACAGGTCTAGAAACTCACTGCCTGAAGGGGTGTCGAGGCAGAAACCCTCAACTCATTTAAATTTTCTCTGGAAATGCCTCTGAAGTGCCACACTCAGCAGGGCTACGGACCAAATGCTGGAAATTAGGATCAGGTTGGGTGTCTAGTCTTTCGGCAAGCCCAGACACGATGGGCCAAATGGCCTCTTTCTGTGCCATAAACGCTCTATGATTCATTTGATGTATTTGAGAAGCTAGAATTTCCCCCCCGAAATTGCTGCAATTTCAATTAACACTCTAAATACATGCACCATAAAAACAGTAGATTACACCTGTTATGGTCATTGGAATGCGGTCCAGCGATATTCAGGAGTTGTCTTGCAGCTCTGAATCACCGTCACTGTACTCAGTAAACCCTGGAGGAATTTTAGAAGCAGTAATAATTGTTAAAGGTTTGCTTTATGTCGATATCAAGGGATCAAAATCCTAGGTATTTGTGGAATGTCTGTACAGTTGGATGTTAAAGAATTGATATTAGAATTTGAATTCCATTGAATTATATTGACATGATGAATAGGTTCATGCCATTGTAAAATTGGGCGTATACTCTGCTTCACTGGCCCCAGTTTTGAAAATGAAAGCCCATAGAATATCTAAAGAATGAAAACAAAAGAAACTTCCCGCTCAGCGGAGTACGACTTTGAGAGAGTACCTAACTTGGTGAGTGGGGAGCTACAACGCAGAGAGAAGAGGTGTTCCTCCAGTATTTTACAAAACAAGGAGCGGAGCAAGAGATGTGAGTGGGAGCCCCGAGAGCTATGACCCAGACATATTAATTAGGTAATCAGGTAGGTGATTGGTTAGTGATTTTTAAGAGCTGTTTCTCTCTGAATTGACCCTTGGGGGTCTTGCCAGGCTGGATGTGGAAAGGATTTTTCCTCTTGAGGGAGAATCTAGAACAAGGGGTTACCGTTGAGAAAAAAAAATTAGCATCGACCATTTAAGATGATGAGAGAAAGGGTTGTGAGTCTTTGGAATTCTCTTTCCCAAATGGTGGTTGAGACAGAATCTTTGAATACCTTTTGAGATGGAGGTAGATAGATTCTCGATAAGCCAGGGGGTGAAAGGTTATCAAGGGCAGGCAAAAATGTGGGAGTTGAGGTTAAAATTAGATCAGGCATAATCTGGGGCAAAATCCTGGAACCCCCTCCCTATCCACACTGTGGATGTACCTACACCTCAGGGGCTGCAGTTTTCAAGAAGACAGCTCGCCGCCACCTTCTCAAGGGCAACTGGGGAGGGGCAATAAATGCTGGCCTAAAACAGCAATACCCACAGCCCGTAAATTAATTGAACAAAAAATTGAATGGCTGTACAGGCTCGAAGGGCCGAATGGCCTACTTCTGATCCTACTTTTTCTGTTTGTAAACTAGGGCAGCAGTTTAATCTCGGACAGTAGAAGTATAAATATTGAATTTATAACTCAATATATTAAACTATTATAAGCACAAATAATCGTTGTTGAAAGACTTTGATTAAATGAATAAAATAAGGCTTTCCTACGACTGTGTCAGCAGGATATGTGAGTTTGTGGATGGCGAGACTGTCCCAAGCAACAGGCCAGCAGGAAATGTCTCCATCACAAACCTCTCCTGCTTTATAGCCATTGAGCTGGAGTGCGCGTTGGAGAGACACATAAGGGAGTGGGAGGAATTTCTGAATGGTTTTATCCAGAATGCAGTCACAACTAGAGGAAAGGGAAGGTGTAGCGAGCCAAGTATGAGGAAATTGGAACAGGTGGAGTAGGAGCTCAGTCTCGCAGGCACTGGTCCTGTTCAACAGGCCTAAGGTATTGTAACGTCAAGGAAAAATATTGTAGGGAGGCTCACCACAATGCAAACCTGGGCACAATGGCTCAGAAGGTCGAGCCTAAAAGTAGCCTTGAGTGTAATAATTTCTGTGCCGTGCAAATTGGCATCGGAGGAGATCAAGAGAGTTAACAATGGTTAAAGGGTTGGTGTGGGAGAGGGTTACTTTTCAAGCGACTGGCACCAGTTCTGGGACAGGAAGGAGCTAGACTGATGAGATGGACTCCAACTGAACTGGAAATGTGCCCATGACTGAGCGGAAAAGGTAAATCGGGAGGTGGTAAAGGCTTTAAAATAGCAAGGTGGTGGGAAGGGATCTACGGGAAACAAGCAGCCTAAATGGAAACCAAACAGGATAGGAGAGCAGAGGAAAGAATAAAGTAAGGGAGGACAATGATGTCTGTGTAGCAATACTTGCAATGTCCTTAATGAAACAGGGGAGCTGGAGGTATTGGAGAAAAATACACATAATATGGAGATATGACTAAGAGAAATAAGGTCGGGTAATTAAGCATTGCAGTGGTTAACATTCAGAAAGAAAATGTGGAGGATCTGCACTTAGCAGGAATGACATAATGGCAATAGAAATAAGAGGTGTGCGGACAATTAAAAAAAAAAATAGAGTTCATATGGATAGAGATTAAAGGTCGGAATTTTCTGGAAAAATTGTATTTTTGTGAGAAAATCGGCACGATTCACATTGGCCCCGATGGTGCAATCTGGCCGCAATTTTTAGGCACTTCATAAATTTTGTTTTTGCCCAGGTGAAAATTGTAGTGATATCCATCACTGTATATATACAAGGGGTTAATGTAAATACACTACAACTAAGTAACCACTAGAGGGAGCACAAGAGATGTGTGTGTATATATACATAGACAAACAGGAAGTCAAGGCACTCTAAAGAGGAACGGCAGCTGCGTGAGCAGAACACAGACAGGCAGCTCAGATGTAACATGGTATAAGTGCTGGAGAGAGAACAAACTCCTAGAAAATAAAGCAGCTACTTCAACTGTAATTCTACAAGCTTTATTCAGACACCAAGAATAATATATGGTACCAGGTGACTTCAGAACGCTTACTAGAAGGTTACACAAAATGCAGACAAAGCAAGATCGAAAACAGAAAAAAACTTGGACGTGGGGAGACTTCGCTGAGTTGATAAAATCCATTGGAAATCCACCGCAGCTGAAAACAACCAGTAATTTAAGTCTTGGATGGAATTTTTTTTAACGTTTGAACTGTATATCATAGCTAATAGGTCGAACACCGCCTCAGAAAAAATGAAAATAGCACTTCTACTAGCAGTACATGAAGCTAGAGAAATCTGTAACTGCTTTAATTACTTGAAAGGTGAAGATAACACCAAATTAGAAGTAATAATTTTAAAATTTGAAGATTTCTGTAACACCAGTAACAATGCTACTTTAATGTGGAGATGCCGGCGTTGGACTGGGGTGAGCACAGTAAGAAGTCTTACAACACCAGGTTAAAGTCCAACAGGTTTGTTTCAAACACGAGCTTTCGGAGCACGGCTCCTTCTTCAGGTGAATGGAAAGGCTTGTTCCAGAAATGTTTATATAGACACAGTCAGAGATGCCCCGGAATGCGAGCACCTGCAGGCAATCAAATCATCAAAGATGCAGAGAGAGAGGTAACTCCAGGTTAAAGAGGTGTGAATTGTCCCAAGCCAGTTCAGTCGGTAGGCCTCTGCAAGTCCAGGCTTGTTGGTGGGGGCCGAATGTAATGCGACATGAATCCCAGATCCCGGTTGAGTCCGCATTCATGCGTGCGGAACTTAGCTATAAGTTTTTGCTCAGCAATTTTGCGTTGTCGCGTCTCCTGAAGGCCTCCTTGTAGAATGCTGACCCGGAGATCAGAGGCTGAATGTCCTTGACTGCTGAAGTGTTCCCCAACTGGAAGGGAACAGTCCTCACAGTCAGAGATGCCCCGGAATGCGAGCACCTGCAGGCAATCAAATCATCAAAGATGCAGAGAGAGAGGTAACTCCAGGTTAAAGAGGTGTGAATTGTCCCAAGCCAGTTCAGTCGGTAGGCCTCTGCAAGTCCAGGCTTGTTGGTGGGGGCCGAATGTAATGCGACATGAATCCCAGATCCCGGTTGAGTCCGCATTCATGCGTGCGGAACTTAGCTATAAGTTTTTGCTCAGCAATTTTGCGTTGTCGCGTCTCCTGAAGGCCTCCTTGTAGAATGCTGACCCGGAGATCAGAGGCTGAATGTCCTTGACTGCTGAAGTGTTCCCCAACTGGAAGGGAACAGTCCTTCCAGTTCGGGCATCGTGCGACTATCAACAGACATTACACGTGGAAACACCACCCACCAGGTACGCGGCGCATACTCGTGCGACTCGACCAATGTAGTCTACCTCATACGCTGCAGGAAAGGATGTCCCGAAGCGTGGTACATTGGCGAGACCATGCAGACACTGCGACAACGAATAAACGGGCATCGTGCGACTATCAACAGGCAGGACTGTTCCCTTCCAGTTGGGGAACACTTCAGCAGTCAAGGACATTCAGCCTCTGATCTCCGGGTCAGCATTCTACAAGGAGGCCTTCAGGAGACGCGACAACGCAAAATTGCTGAGCAAAAACTTATAGCTAAGTTCCGCACGCATGAATGCGGACTCAACCGGGATCTGGGATTCATGTCGCATTACATTCGGCCCCCACCAACAAGCCTGGACTTGCAGAGGCCTACCGACTGAACTGGCTTGGGACAATTCACACCTCTTTAACCTGGAGTTACCTCTCTCTCTGCATCTTTGATGATTTGATTGCCTGCAGGTGCTCGCATTCCGGGGCATCTCTGACTGTGTCTATATAAACATTTCTGGAACAAGCCTTTCCATTCACCTGAAGAAGGAGCCGTGCTCCGAAAGCTCGTGTTTGAAACAAACCTGTTGGACTTTAACCTGGTGTTGTAAGACTTCTTACAATGCTACTTTAAGACATTCAATGCTCAGAGACCAAATTGCATAGGGAATGAGTGTTGCAAAACTCAAACAATCATCAGAACAGAAAGGGTTAATGCTGGAAATCGTGATTGACAAGTGCAGATCGCAAGAAAAAATCTCTTCGTTTTTAACAAGAAAAAACGGCGAAAATGTTCTTTTTCACGGGTCTGAAGAAGTTAAAATGGCGTCTGAGCACATTTTAAACTGCCCGAGGAACAAAATACACAGATTTGGGTCTGCACATGCGCAGGAAATGGCAGCCGTGCATGCGCAATTGAAAAAAGACGTTTTTGATTCAGATCGTTCTGAGCAAGAACAAAAACAGCGCACAACTCGAAGAGGGATCTGCACATGCGCAAGCCGCGCGTGTGCAATTGAAGAGGTTTTGGGGCGCAGATCGTTCTGCGCATGCGCGGTTGAACAAAAAAAGCACACAGCTTGAAGAGGGATCTGCACATGTGACGTTTACAAAAAAGTGCGCAGTAAAGGAAAATTGATTTGCGCATGTGCAATCGATTCCTATGCTTTACATCACAAGTGTCATGACATCGGACAACTCCGAACTCACCCACTCAAAGGGGAAATGCCCGAAAATCATAAACCAGACTCTTAAAGGCACAAATCAACAAATTTAACCTCCAAAAGGCACAACAATGCCTGAACTTCGACCAGCAGTTGAATATATCTTTCACAACACCCTGGAACAAGCTATTTGCACCACCCAAAGTGAAGAGAACAATGACAAATCCGAAACCAAAGAAGATGATTTGTTCATTGAACATGAAGAGGACAATAACAAATCCAAGATGATTTGTTTATCGAAAAATACTACTCCGACATGGCTGTTACTCGTATATGCTAATCATAGCATCAGCGACAAGGATGAAAAGCTCAACACGACTCTACTCATGGTAGACAAATAAAATACCATGATGCAATGGCAGATCGTCGGTACATTGGGTGACAGCAACCTGTCAAAGCCAAGAAGAAAATAATGCCACAGAGTACTGAATGACACCATTGAGTGAGCACAGATCGACTCCACAGAGAACACTGCACAATTCCACACAGAGAGCGATGTAAGCCTCCACAGAGAGCTAATTGACAAACTCCAAAATAGGAGCAACTAAAGCTCCAGAGCGAAGTCCATGCATGAACAAGACCATGAAGGTCTATCAACCTTATCTGAGAGGAACACCAAGAAACCAAAGATGATTCAAATGAACCAGAAGAGGAACACCAAGGAAGCAAAGAAGAGGAATCAAATCCACCACAAATGACTGATGTCAGCAAGATCAATGCAACATCAGATAATTCTCTCAATCCTCCAGAAGAAACGCTCAATGAAACATCGGATACCACAAAGGACACTAACACCAATAAATTTGAGAATGACTCAAATTACCCACAAGGAACAGTCATTGAGTGCAAAAAGAACACCAAAGACCACGACAGCGACAACAAAAACTACAAGAATCATAGCAAAGACAACAACAGCAGCAACAACAAGCATGACAATAACGAGAACAACAATGAAAACAACAAGGACAGCAAAAACAACAAGTACGAAAACAACGAAGTCAGAAACAACACCAATGAAGCAATGACCTGTACAACATGGTACAACTCTGCTCCAAAACAATGACAAGACTACGAACACACCATGGCATGACAATGAATCTCTCTCGAATTCACATTTGCTCCGGAACAAATAAGCACACCAGCTTTCAAGACAGATGACACACTGAATCGATACCACAAGCACAAAACAGGTCCACGCCAGTCAGCATCAGTGGTTCGACCATTCAAACACTTTGTGATGATCTGTTGCTAATTTAAAAACAAGAACACTGACTATATTCTCAAAGTAATTACAATATCAATATCCCTATCAAAAACAAAAAAAACTCAACCAAACAAATTCATAAAGTTTGGACTCATAAATGTTTTAAATTAAGATTGGACTCATAAATATTAATTGGTTTTGTATAATCATCAATATCATCACAACTTATCCATATCATCATTTATCTACTTGTTTTGTACAATTTTCAACAAAGTACAGAAAATATGTAAAAAGAAAAGAGGATGTAGTGATATGCATCACTGTATATACACAAGGGGTTAATGTAAATACACTAAGTAACCACTAGAGGGAGCATCAGAGGTGTGTGTGTATGTATACATTTGGGGGATAATCAGGGGGTTAAGATGTAGTCTGGTCGGGTGTGGGGGTTAGTCAGTGGGTAGTCAGGTAACTGGAGAGCAGGGGTGTACAAGATGTAATTGGATGTGGGGTTTATGGGATGTAATCGTATGCGGTCTGTTGTGTAGCTACCCTAGATGTTAGGCTTGGTTTAATCTGTCTAACATTTTCCGGGTAACTATCCAGATAATTACTGTGGAGTTGTCTGAAGTCTGACTCTAGCCCAATGTGGGAGAGATTCTCAGAGGGTGCCAGGGAACAGGGGAATTCAAATTTCCCAGGTCAACCTGTCTGGTCTTCCACAAGGCCACTTAAGTGCTTCTTCTGTTCATATCTTCCGTCCAATGATGTAGAGACCAAAAGAGTTTCCTTTTCCTCAACGTGTTTTTTTGAATTCATTCCCATTTGCTGGACCATTTTCTGGACCATTTAAGAGTCATACACTGTGGAGCTGGAGTAACATGGAGGTGAGGCAAGGACAGCGGATTCTAGTGAACCAGACGTGTTTTTACAACAATTGGCATAGTTCATTCCTGATTTTTATTGGATTCAAGTTCCACCATCTGCCACGGTGGGCTTTGAATCCAGATCTCTGAAGTACTAATTCAATGACAATACCACTACACCATTGGGACAGATTATTTCTGCGATTGAGTGATAGAGCCTCAGGGTATAGCAAATAGCATCACAACCAGAAACCTTTGAGGTGTAGTCACTGTTAAAAGGTAAACAAAATGGGCAAAGTGCTATTGGCAACTCGAGGCAACCCTGAGCACCTTTAATGTCCACACAATACATTTCTTGCATAGGATCACTGAATAGCAATCAGGAGCAGCGCCCTGGCGGATTTATTTTTTTAATTAAATATTTTAAATCTTATTTTTATTTATCTGATAAAATATGACATTTGAAGCAATGGGCAGAGTTTGTGGGCTCCTCCCAGCAGCAGGAATCTCCACGCCACGCCTGGGGCAAATGTTACTGAATTTGTGAGCAAATCGGCGCATTTCTGGCCCCACCCCATTTGCTGCGGGACCGTAAAATCCCACCCAACAAGTATAGTATCTAAACATGTATCTCACTTGCTGACAATGTTGTAAAGGAGAGCGGCTGCATTGAATAAATATTTTGCTTAATATAGGTCCTTACAGAAATGGATGTAGCTGTAATTTCAATAACATCAATTGTTTTAAGCTGTATTTGAATGATAGAGACCAACAGCAGAGTAAAATCAATGAAGTGTGTTCAGTGTTGAAGAAAATAAGGCAAATATGTTTGAAACCTAAATGCCAGCTCATAAATAATTTTTACTGCGGAAAAGGCTCTGGCTGTGAAGTGAAATGGTTTCTGCCTGGAATCTTAAGCAGCTTTGTAATGCGAGAGTGACAATAAAGGGTCCAAAAGCTCGACTATGCTATTGTTGTATTCACATAATCTGTGGCTGTAACCATGATGTGTCATACCTCTCTCCTTCCCCTTTGTTCCATCTGAGCCTTCCCCCTTCTTCAACAGTATAAAATCCTATTGTATTTCCACCTCTCTCAGTTCCAAAGAAGAGTTATATTGGGCTCAAAGCGTTAACTCTATTTCTCTCTCCACAATGCTGCCAGGCTTGCTGAGTTTTTCCAGCACTTTCTATTTTTATTTCAGACCTCCAGCACGCAAATTTTATTGTGCCTATATTATTGTATATCAAACCTCTTCTGGCTTACTTTATGCACGGCTAGTGAACCCACTCTCACCTCTTAAGTTAGCAGGTAGTGGGTTCAAGATCCACTCCAGTGACTCCAGTACAAAAATGTAGGCTGACGCTCCAGTGCAGTACTGAGGGAGTGCTGTATTGTTGCAGGTGCCATTTTCTTTTGGATGAGGTGTTGAACAGAGGCTGAAGCACCCGCTCAGCTTGTTGTGAAAATCCCATGGTACCATTTTGAATAAAAACAGGGAAATGATTTCTGTTGTCATGGCCAATATTGACACCTTTGTTACTCTCATCAAAACAGATCAAATAGTTGTTCATACAATGCTATTGTGGGACCTCGCTGTGCACAAATTGACTTCTGCAATTCTTACATTACAATAGTGATTGCACTTTGTTGTGACTATCTCGTTCATGGTTCATGTTAATACTTTAGAGTGTTTTTAGTTATGGGAAGATTAAATTGCAGAAGTAAAATAATTAAAATGCTGAGCTTTAGAGATTACCAAACCACTTCAAAGAATGCCTGTTCAAAGTGTAACCTATGTTTGTTCAATGAAGTCACAGTGTAAAGGTAAAGGTTTTCAATAGCAGGTGAGCTGAATTAGCTAAGGGCTATAGATGTGACAAGCGCAATCCTTGCAAGACAGCTAAATTAGCTCAATAGCATTCCGTACACCATGAAATGTTGCAAAATCCATTTCTCTAACAAGATCAAAAAATAAGTTTTAAATTTAAGATACTTATTCTAAATGTCAGTTTGAGGACATCTCCGAGCAGGCACATGGAAATAGGTGGAACTTGGGGAGGTACGCTGGTTTCAATTTATCTGGGTGTTTGCTGAGAGAATTATTAGTTGCAGTTTCGACCTAAATATGGTTTGCAGCTCACCAAGACAAGATAATCAAAGTAAATGACAGATAGACCAGCACTCTAAGCAAATTAAAAACCAAACTTTATCATTCATCCTATGGAAGTCAGGTGAGGAGAGGCTTAATCTCAGTTTGAATTTTATGAGGGAAAAGAGGGTTGAAGACTCCCTGATTTTAAACCAGTGGAAAAATGTAAGTGGTCCTCCATGGAGTGTTGTATCAAAGAAAGCAACATGCAGATTAGTTTAGGAGTACTGATAAGCAACCGAAACAAGACTGAGGTCTCCAGTCAGAAGATTGTAAATGAAGTTTTACCTTTGAGAATAGCTGGAGCTCAGGAGTATTCTCCAGGTGATAGTGGTATTTGGGTATCAGAGGTATCAGAAATAAATAACAATGACATCATTAAAAAGAAAATTCTTAAGGAAAGTCAGAATTAAACCTAGTGCATAACATATGTAGTTATGAACTATATTGTTAACTTAATAGTACACATTATGCTTTTATTTTATATAAAATAAAGTTTTTTTTTTCAAAAACGTGAATTCTTGTGGCATGTTTTGTTTCTAAAACGTAAAATTTGTGGCATACTTTGTTTGGTTAAAACAAAGTGTTTGGATTTAGCTTTAAATGTTAATGATCTGTAACCCGATCATAACAACTGGAAAATTATTTTATAAATCTTGGAGGTGTCCAGACCTTGTGATTATAAATGCAAGTCTTTCGTTTTTGCGGTCTCTTTGTAGCCTTAGGTACAGCAGACAATAGCATCCTCTTCTACAACCCTTCCTCTTCTATCCTCCTCTATAGTGCTGCCCAGCATGATTCCATTGCTACTTGTCCCCCATGTCTTCTCCTTGTTCCCATCAAGTTTCAACACTAATACACAATCATTAGGTCAGAATATCATGGGATTTAGGCTTGACAATGGTAAATGGAGCTCCGATACAGACCAGCCATCATCCAAATTTGAAAGATATCTTCCTTGGGATGTGAACATCGCAGGGAAAGCCCGCCTTGTCTCGGAAAGCCCATCGTAATAGAATCATAGAATCATAAAATTTACACTGTAGAAGGATCCACGGCCCATTGAGTCTGCACCAACCCTTGGAAAGAGCACCCTACCCAAGCCCACACCATCACTCTATCCCCGTAACCCAGTAACCCCACTCAACCTTTTTGGACTCAAAGGGCAATGTAGCATGGCCAATCCACCTAACCTGCACATCTTTGGACTGTGGGAGGAAACCGGAGCACCCGGAGTAAACCTACACAGACATGGGGAGAACGTGCAGACTCCACGCAGACAGTGACCCAAGCTGGGAATTGAATCTGGGACCCTGTAGCTGTGAAGCAACTGTGCTAACCACTATGCTGCCAAGAACTGAGTGGCTTGATTGACCACTCAGGCAGTAATAAAGAGTCAACCACATTGCTGTGGGGCTCAGAGCCTGAGACTGGATAGAGTGGGTAAGACCGGCAGGTTTCCGTTCCAAGGACATTCATGAACCAGCTGGGATTTTATGACTATATGTTTTAGCTTCACCATCAATTTCATTGCTGAATTTATCAGCGGGACCTCAGCTGAATGTTGACTTGAGTAGTCGGCCAGACTGAGATGCAGGCTGGTTGGCGAACTCTATGGTTTGTGCTGAAAGGCCACGTCCAAGGAGGGAGGAAGAGGTCAGGGGCGAGCGAGAGTTTATGATGGCAGGGCAGGAGCTCCCTTTCATGGGTCACTGTCTGATTCCAGCAGGTTAACCTGTGATGCTGGGGATACACTCCTGCTTGACCTCGCAGCTGTGTGGCTCGAAAGGCACTTAGCTGCTGGGACTGGCTGTTCTGACCATGACCAGTTGCCTGGTACCCCAAACCTTGGCTTGCAAATATTAAATATAAAAGTCTGCTAAAATTTGAGACGCACAGCCTCATTGACACATTTAAATTGCTAACCCGCCTCTTGAGAACAGGATGGTACCTAGCAGCCCCCAACCTGTGTCCATTCAAACTGGAAGGGAGAAGAAGTAGAATACCATATTCTCGCCACAAAATCTATACAGTGCAGGAGGCTATTCGGCCCATCGGGTCTGCAGCGACCCACTGGAAGAGCACTCTACCTAGAACCGCTCCACTGCCCTATCCCGGTGACCCTGTGTTTTGATTATGGCCAATCCACCCAACCTGTACTTCTTTGGACTATGGGAGGAAACCGGAGCACCCGGAGGAAACCCACGTAGACACTGGGAGAAAGTACAAACTCCACACAGTCACCCTTGGCCAGAACTGAACCCGGGTCCCTGGCATTGTGAGGCTGCAGTGTTAACCACTGTGCCATTGTGCCACCTCACACTCAAAAAGCATAGTGCCTCTTTTGTTTAAGAACAGCATATTATCTGACAGACTATAAACATTATCGCACAAGGACCCAGGTTTGATTCTGATCTGTATAGATTCTGCATCTTCTCTTTGTGCGGGCCTGGGTTTTCTCTAGGGGACCCGGTTTCCTCCCACAGTCCAAAATGTGCAGGTGAGGTGGATTGGCCATGCTAAATTGCCTCTGAGTGACCAAAGATGTACAGGTTAACTGTGGTTGCGGGGATACGGCGTGAAGTGGGTCTCAGTAGTGAGCTCTTTCAGAGAATTGGATTCCACCGGCCAAATGGCCTCCTTCTGCACAGTAAGGATTCTATGATTCTACAAATCTAAGATCCATTCATCTGGTTTACATGGAGATCTTATTACGGGTCTTTTGCTTCATATTGAGCGAGGGGCTGAAATGATAGTTATTGTGCAACGGTAAACTTTTTATCTGTAAGCAGCGTTGTGACTTGTTCCAGAAATTATAATCTCTTGCTTTTTCCATTAAGCTGCAGTGACTTGTATTCATGCACATTCAATAATTTACTGTGCAAAATTTAAATCTCCTCAGCTGCTCATTTATTCATATGTATAAAATATCGATTTATTCAAGACCATTGGCAAAACACATTGCAAAGATATGTGACCGATGCCTTCTAATAACAGCTGTTTGTGTCAGTAAAATGATATTCAGTCTCATTTGGATTTGGCTGATTTAAAACTCTTAAACGTTATTGTATTTGATGTCACTCAGACTAACCCATAGAGATTAAAATAATAACACGCACTGATACAGAAACTTTATCAAGATGCTTCACAGGAACCTTTCGCAAGGTTAATAAATCAGAAGGTTTGAAAAACACAGTAATTCTGTTAACAGATCCCATATCAACATATTAACAGCAACGCAATCGCTTCTCGGCCTTTTGGCTAAGATGGGCGTACGGTCAAGTGTTATGCTTGGATCTGGTATGTCTGTCTTGCGGGGACCATGAATTGGATTCAATTTGGAGCAGGCAAGGTGCTAGATTAGGGCTGTGCCCCTGTCCACACTCTGAGCTCTGGCTTTGTAACTCTGATAAAGTAATTTTAAAAAAATGTAACGGCAACGCAGACAAAAATACGTTTTTTTTTGTACACCTTGTGATTTCTAGAGTGCTCCCACAATTGCTACACCACCTTGTCCTTTTTGGTAATTAATTAATTGCTGTGGCAGATCTTTAATTAATGAATTAATTAACCAAAACGGACAAGGTGGTGTAGCGATTATGGGAGCATTCTAGAAATCCGAGTTTCAGCTGCTGGTCAAAAGTAGATGGACCCACACATCTGGAATTTTGAAATGAAGGGAGGAGAATGAGTCTGTTTATAATGGAACAAAGTGTTAATGCTAAATATCAGAATTTTGCTGCAGAAACTAATATAACATATGTTCAGGAATAAAAAGCAAACTGGAAGAAAATGGGGCAGTGCGATCCCGGCCCTGGGTCACTGTCTGTGTGGAGTTTGCACATTCTCCCCGTGTCTGTGTGGGTCTTACCCCCACAACCCAAAGATGTGCAGGGTAGGTGAATTGGCCACACTAAATTGCCCCTTAATTGGGGGGAAAAAAAGACTTGGGTACTCTAAATTGATTTAAAAAAAATAAAATTAGAAAATGTAGCACCCTTTCATTTTGCATTGAAAAGTGATACATTATTTATAGATGACAGTTAACCTCATCCTCATCCAGCCGCAGGGGAAGATAATCTCATTCAATGTTAATTCTGAAAAGATGGAAATCAGTGCTCCAGTCACTGCAAAGCAAAATATAATATTCTCAGGATTAATGTGATGCTCTGATTAAATTACACATTCATGATTATACTGTCGAATTCAACTCCATTGCTTCAGCAAGCTCAATGTGTTTAAAGAAAGTTGTGCATTTTTAAAAAAAAAAGGAACAATGAAGTAACCAAACTGGAGGAAATATACTGGCCAAGATCTTGCTGTTTCTGGATTGTTGGGAACCTGCGGAGATCCTGACGTGCTGACCTCTGGGAATTGCCCAAGAGGTTGCAGCTTCTGATGGGTCATTTCCCTGCTTCCCCGTGACCCTCTGCGAATATCCCTGAGTGAGAATTTGAGACTTCGGACAGCTCTATGGTACTCACCTGGGTAGTTACCCGGGAAATATTAGATAGATTAAAACCTAGCCTGACTTTGGGTAACTGAAAAAAACGACCCCTCTGTCATAATATACATCCATGTATATAATGGAGTGCAGACAGGCAGTGATTGACACACAAGATAACCAGTGAGCATACACAACACAGCAGTCAATCACCAGACAGGACACGACCACTATAAAGCCAGAGGGCACCAGTTTTCCTGCTCTCTCGGGTTCCAGCCTCTGAGACAGTCAGAGCTCGTGAGCATTAGCCAGTGCAAACACCATGTGGTAGTCAGTTAGTCTGGTTAGGCTAGTCTCAGGTCTCCAGTCTAGTCAGCGTAGTGCCAACCCACAGTTGAATATGTAAAATAGTTAGATGTTAAATAAAATCGTGTTGCATCTCATCAAGTGTTGGACATCTGTCCCTCACTACACTGCATCAAACGCAGTCCACCTAGACCCAGCCCACCCAGCACATCACCCCCAATCATTCACACTGATCCGCACCCCTGGAAATTCTCACAAGCGCCCAACTATTCCCCAACAGCCTTTGCTTGATCTCCCCCATTGTAAGGAGTCGTGAGTGCCCCTTTAAGAGTCTCGCTTAAGTTGGAAGCGTATTCTGGATGTAACAGGAATGAATAATAATTACAAGTAATGTGCTGAAAACAATTTTATTGAATAATGATGATAATATGACAGTTATTATTGATAATACATATTTAATACATATTTAAAATTCAAAAGGAAGATAGATTATTTTGTTGAAAGAAAAACAATTTATGTATATCAGAAGAAGAGAATAAATACATATTTTCTTTCAAACACAAATGATAACCCAAGTTTAAACTGTTCCATGACATCCCCCACTTCCTGAAAAATTTGTACACATGTGGCATGGGCACTACAATTAGTCACTCCATTCCTGGCCCTCCCTCCCATCTTCCAGGGAACAATTATTCCACTATGACTGCAGTACCGCAATCCCCAAATAATGTCTCATTTAAGCTGAATTTCTGGCTCCATTCCAGACTCTCAAAGCCCACGACTGTCTTCGCCAAAACAAGTCTCAGCT
Organism: Scyliorhinus canicula; assembly: GCF_902713615.1. Classification (NCBI taxonomy): domain Eukaryota; kingdom Metazoa; phylum Chordata; class Chondrichthyes; order Carcharhiniformes; family Scyliorhinidae; genus Scyliorhinus; species Scyliorhinus canicula. The sequence continues at coordinate 63,945,721 of NC_052165.1, read as the reverse complement.
CTGACCGGTTCTTCCCAAAGGGACTACAAACCAAAACAGCAATATCCAGGGTTTTAGAGTCATAGATGTTTACAGCATAGAAACAGGCACTTCGGCCCAGCTTGTCCATGCGACCCAGTTTCTATCACTGAGCTAGTTCCACTTGCCCACATTTTGCCCATATTCCTCTCTACCCACCCTGCACATGTAACTGGACAACATTGTACCCGCCTCTACCACTGCCTCTGGAAGCTCTTTCCAGTTGCTCACCACCCTCTGTGAAGAAATGTCCCCTTTGGTCTCTTTTGTATCTCGCCCCGCTCACCTTAAACCTATGCCCTATAGTTCTAGACTCCTCTACCTTGGGAAAAGATATTGACTATTGTAGTGAATCACAGTAGCGTAATTCACACTGTATTACACATGTTGTACTATGTCTCGGTAAGCTCGGCGCACGGGCAGTTGTGCTGCTCTGCCACTAGGGGGAGATGCACTGGGAGTGTACGGCAGTTTGTACTGGGCTCCACCAACCGCTCCTCCCCCTAACCGGAAGTATAAAGGTTGATGCTGAGAGCCTGCCTGCCAGTTCATCTGGAGTTCATCTTGTCATAGGCAGGTTCTGTTGTAAGACGATTAAAACCACTGTTCACTTCTAACCACGTGTCGCGTGAATTGATGGTCTCATCAATTTAATCGTCTTAAATAGTAAGGAACGACTATGGAATCAGCCCTCAAGCCTGATCGACTGGAACTCGACCCACAGGATGCAGAGGCGAAATAAATCTTTTCTCATTGGCTCCGATGATTTAAGGCCTACCTGGCTGAAGCAAGCACCCCAGAAATGACGGAGGAGCAGAAACTCAACCTACTGCACGCAAGGGTGAGCAATCGTATATCTACTCCGTTAAACTGTACCGGCTCATATACAGAGGCCCTGGCTCTACTTGACAAAATGTATGTGAGGCCTGTCAATGAGGTCTACGCGTGCTACGTTTTTACTACTCGCCGCCAGCGACCCACAGAATCGCTAGAAGAATTTCTAAGAGACTTAAAAGCCTTATCCTGGGATTGTAATTACCAGGCAGTAATTGCTGCTGAACATAGAGAATTTGCCGTCCACGATGTCTTTGTTGCAGGCCTCAGATCGAATTACGTGCGCCAGCGACTGCTGGAGAAAGGGGCTCAAAATTTAGAAGAAACTGTTGAACTCGCTACAACTATGGAGGTCTCTTTTCGTAGCCTTACCTCGTTTCCTGCGGACTCCACGGCCCCGTCGTGGGCCCCTGACCAGCGACTGCCCCAGGCCTGCGCCGCGCGGCCACCCAGCCACAATGCTGCCCCAGCCTGCCACTTTTGTGGCCAGTCCCAGCACCCGCAGCAGCACTGCCTGGCCCGCAACGCGACCTGCTGCGGGTGAAAAGGTCACTACGCCAGAGAGTGTCTGGCAAGGAAGGCCCCAGCCCCTAACCCTCCCGCGGCACAAAGCAACCACTCTCCGCACTCGCAGGCCCTGGAACGCTGTGGCCTACACCCTGACTCAGCCCCCGCCCGCCACATGCGATCCATGGGGGCCACCATCTTGGCGGACCCCCACCACGCGGCCGACCACGTGCGACTCATGGGGCCGCCATCTTGGATGCCATCTTCCTCGCCGCCCACCACATGCGATCCACGGGGGCTGCCATCTTGGGCTCCATCCTCTCCAAACTCGGAAAATTTGATTAAAGACTGCAACCTCAGCGGGCACTCATCGCGGGGCCACCCCAGCACAGCCGACCGAGCCGCCGCCGACCCGAAACTCAACGCAGTCACACTGGACCAATCGCGCTCAAGGCATCTCGATGACGACGGTCCAAATCAACGGGTACAGTACATCGTGCCTTTTCGACTCCGGGAGCACAGAGCTTCGTACACCCAGATCTGGTAAGACGCTGTTCGCTCCCCGTTTTCCCTGCACGGCAAACTATCTCCCTCGCTTCGGGTTCCCACTCTGTCCATATCCAAGGACGCACCGTCACAACTCTAACAATCCAAGACACTAGCTACTCTAATTTCCAAATATACATCCTGCCTGAACTCTGCCTCCCACTCTTATTGGGACTCAACTTTCAATGCAATCTCAAGAGTCTCACCCTCAGCTTCGGCGGACTCCTACCCCCACTCACTATCTGCAGCCTAGCCACGCTGTGAATCTTCCCCCCCCCTCGCTTTGCCAACCTCACTCCGGACTGTAAACCCGTAGCCACTTGCAGCAGGCGGTACAGCCTACAGGACAGGTTGTTCATTCGATCCGATGTCCGGAGGCTCTTACATGAGGGGATCATAGAGGCCAGTAACAGTCCCTGGAGAGCTCAGGTGGTGGTCGTCAAGACCGGGGAAAAATTCCGCATGGTCATAGACTATAGTCAGACTATTAATCAGTTTACGCTCCTCGACGCGTACCCAATCCCCAGGATTGCAGACATGGTTAACCAGATCGCCCAGTATCAGATTTTCTCCACGGTGGATCTGAAGTCTGCATACCACCAGCTCGCAATCCGCCTGGAGGACCGCCACTACACGGCGTTCGAGGCCGATGGCCGCCTCTTTCACTTCCTTCGGGTTCCCTTCGGTGTCACTAACGGGGTTTCGGTGTTCCAACGAGCAATGGACCGAATGGTGGACCAGTACGGGCTGCGGGCCACATTTCCGTACTTTGATAACATCACCATCTGCGGCTATGACCATCAGGACCACGATGCCAACCTCAATCTATTTTTCCAGACGGCCCAGAAGCTTAATCTCATGCACAAAAGGAGAAATGCATTTTCCGCACAACCAGACTAGCCATCCTCGGCTATGTCATGGAAAACGGAGCCCTGGGCCCCGACCCGGACCGTATGCGCCCCCTCTTAGAACCCTCTCCCTCATTGCCCCAGGGCCCTCAAAGGGTGCCTGGGGTTTTTTTCACATTATGCCCAGTGGGTCCCTCAATATGCGGACAAAGCTCGCCCACTATTTAAGGCCACACTATTTCCCCTGTCAGCTGAGGCCCGTCAGGCCTTCAATTGCATCAAGGAGGATATCGCCAAAGCGGCCATGCGGACGGTGGATGAATCCATCCCTTTCCAGGTTGAGAGCAATGCCTCAGAGGTAGCTCTTGCAGCCACATTAAAACAGGCAGGGAGACCAGTTACATTTTTCTCCCAAACCCTCTCTGCTTCTGAACTCCGACACTCGGCAGTCGAAAAGGAAGCGCAAGCCATTGTGGAGGCTATCCATCACTGGAGGCACTACCTCGCAGGTAGAAGGTTCACCCTCGTCACCGACCAAAGATCGGTTGCCTTCATGTTTGACAACTCGCAAAGGGGCAAAATTAAAAATGACAAGATTCTGAGGTGGAGGATCGAACTCTTCACCTACAAATACAATATTATGCATCGACTGTGGAAGCTCAACGAGCCCCCAGATGCCCTGTCCCATGGGACGTGCGCCAGCGCACAGAGTGACCGCCTAAAAGTCATCCACAATGACCTCTGCCACCCGGGGGTCACCGGGCTTGTCCACTAAATTAAAGCCCAAAATCTGCCTTTCTCCACCGAAGCGGTAAAGCCATCACCAGGGATTGCCCGATCTGCGTGGAGTGCAAACCGCACTTCTACAGACCAGACAGGGCCCATCTGGTCAAGGCTTCCAGGCCCTTTGAACGCCCCGCTATCGATTTCAAAGGGCCACTGAACGTCATTGACGAGTTCTCCCGCTTTCCCTTTGCTATCCCGTGCCCCGATATGACCTCCCACACAGTCATTAGGGCCCTGCATAGTATCTTCACCCTGTTTGGTTTCCCACACAGCGACCGGGGTTCGTCTTTTGTGAGCGACGAGCTGCGTCAGTACCTGCTCGGCAAGGGCATCGCCTCGAGCAGGACTACCAGCTGTAGCCCCAGGGGGAACGGGCAGGTGGAGAGGGAGAATGCGACGGTCTGGAAGACCGTCCTACTGACCCTCCGGTCCAGGAATCTCCCGATCTCCCATTGGCAATAAGTCCTCCCTGACCCGCTCCACGCTATTAGGTCGCTCTTATGTACCGCTACCAACCAGACCCCTCACGAGCGGCTCTTTATTTTTTCCAGAGGCACTACCACGGCGGTTTCGCTCCCGGCATGGTTGAAGACACCGGGTCCAGTACTCCTCCGGAAGCACGTCAGGGCGCACAAAACTGACCCACTCGTAGAGAAAGTACTCCTACTGCATTCAAACCCCCAGTACGCCTTCGTAGAGTTCCCTGACGGCCGTCAGGACACTGTATCCCTCCGGGACCTAGCACCTGCAGGATCCCAACCCCCCCACTACCACCGCCACACTACATCCCACCCAACTCGCCCCTGCACCTACCAGTTCGCTACATTTTTTTTGTGCGCCCACGCCAGTTAGCTCCCAGTGTCCCCAGTCAAACCAGACGGGTACGAAGCTCGGGGGAATCGCCCCCAGAGTCCGCCATCGTACCCCAACCAACGGTGCTCATCCAGCCACCAGAAGGGGCTGCAACCCCGGTGCTCCGCCGATCACAGCGGACAACTCGGCCACTGGACAGACTCGATCTGTGAGCCACCACCCCCGCCGGACTTGATTTTTTTACAGGGGGTGAATGTGGTGAATGACAGGAGTGTAATTCACACTGTATTACACATGTTGTACTATGTCTCGGTAAGCTCGGCACATGAGCAGTTGAGCTGCTCTGCCATTAGGGGGAGATGCACTGGCAGTTTGTACTGGGCTCCACCCACGGCTCCTCCCCCTAATCGGAAGTACAAAGGTTGATGCTGAGAGCTTGCCTGCCAGTTCATCTGGAGTTCATCTTGTCATAGGCAGGATCTGTTGTAAGACGATTAAAACCACTGTTCACTTCTAACCACATGTTGCGTGAATTGATGGTCTCATCAACTATGTACCTCAGCTATGCTCCTCATTATTTTATAGACGTCTATAAGATCACCCCTTAGCCTCCTGAGCTCCAGGGGGGATATTCCAGCCCCTCCTTAGACTATCAAGTCCTGGTAGCATCCTTTAAATCTCTTCTGCAGTCTTTCTAGTTTAACAATATCCTTCCTATAATAGGGTCACCGGAACTGAACACAGTATTCCATGTGTGGTCTTACCAATGTCTCCTGATGGTATCTTCTCATCCTCAGGTGTTATGACCATCAATTAAACTTCACCCTCTGATACTTCAGGTGATTGCACCAGCTACGATTATTCGGCAATCCGGTCCATAGTCCAAGGGTCGCAGATTGTAGCAGAACAGTACCTCACTACCATAACAAACAAAAATCCTATTTTTGTATTCTAGTTTGAGAAAGTGAAAAACAAAAAATTAGCCAAAACAACAGCCAGTATGAAGAGAGAACCTGGTCATGACTAATTATTATTTGTTGATTAATTAAATCACAATAGCTGGGTTAAGGTCAATGTCTACCAAGTGAGAAAATGCAAAATGACTTTAAATATTCAAAATCAAAGCAGAGCAAAATAAAATGCAAAATACCAAATTGCAAAAATTAGTGGCTGCAAACTTCAGGTTTAGACCACCGACACCCCACCAAACCAACGCAACAACCCCCACGATCAGACCACACATTCCAATCTGACCCAGCTACCCCTTGACTCAACTCCATCCCTGGCCCTCTGGGAGCCAAACCTGACTACAACTGACCAGACTCCATCACCCCCCCCCCCCACCCCCAGATTACTGAGTACCTCCAACCTGACTATCCCTCTCAACCCAAAATAACTATTTCCCCCCCCCCCCCCCCAGACTACTCACCCACCTGCCATCTAACATACCTACTCAAACCACTTACCGACTTACCTCACTCACTCTACCCATTCACTCAGCTTTCATCTATTCCCTAACATGTATATTGGACACTTAAATTTACCATTATCGTTAAGACAGCTAATGTGGTTAAAATGGAGGTGGTGGGGAACTGTCTTCCCATGATTATATTGCAATCCAATTCGGTTCTCTGAGGGATACTGTGCTCTATGTTTCTGAGAAGGCTGGGCTTTGAAGACTGGCAAGAAATGTGAACCACTGTAGGGACAGGGTGTGGGGGGTGGGGGGGGGGGGGGGGGGGAGTTTGAGTGAAGAACCAATCCAATGATAATTGCCACTCCTGAGAAAGATCTGGATCTTGTATCAGCTTTTGCTGCAATAAGGGGTGGCACCATTTGGAGAATTAAGGTTTTGTAATGCACATATAGAGGGAGTTGGAGTCACTGGTCAGACTGCAATAATAAAACCAATTTCTCTAAACACTACACAGATTAGACTTCGCGCACCGCCTTCCTGGTAGATAGTCGGTCAAAGCTCGCCTGTAGTTCCTTCCTCTTTTCTAACTTCACTGCGTCCCATCTTCTGCATAACTCCTATCTACCTCCGACATCTCATCTATTACCCCTGTCACTCCAACCTCTCCTCTTTGTCCACCCTATCCTTAAACGAGGCCACCTCACCCCTCACCACCGTCTTTAGAACCTGCCAGACAGCCACATTATACACCTCACCCGTGCAGTTGAAACCTGCATATTCCTCAATTACTTTTTCAATTTTGTCACAGAGGCCGCGGTCAACCAACAGTCCCACATCTAATTTACACCCTGGTCGAGCAGAAGGTGTTTGAATTAATTTTAAAAGACTGTATGGTGGTGTGTTTTCCCAATTTCTCATTTTTTCGCGAATCAATTTACTAATAATCCACAGCAAATTTGAGTTAGGATTAACTCCTGAGATTAGTTTATTTTTCATTCAAAAACCATGAAAGGAGTGTTTTCCACTTCCCACTCTGCACATTCACAGAGTAAAGGGTAAATAGAAGAAAGGAGTTTTACAATAAAAGGACCACAGCAAAATGAATATGAGCTCATGTGAGTTTCAGAGGCCAATCAGGAATTCTTTCATGTCGATGTTCGCGTTCAGCTGGGGAATTGTGGTCGTCACTTTTCGGTTAATGCTGATTCTGTGAGATGAAATGGGTACGCAGAGATTGGGTCGATTCTGTAAGCAATGGTACAAAATCTCCCAGCAAAGCCACGCAGGATTGGCAAGTTGTTGTTGAGCCTGGATGAGCCTGCTTCTTAGTTCACCAGTTCGACACTAAAACAGTCTGACTGTGTGGCCCAAAGGCTTTGGGCCAAAGCTGTAATGTTAAAACTGTCTAAAAGGCCACCGGATTGGGTCATGTGGCATGGCCTATTCATAGTTAATTGAAGCTTAACAATTAGGTACTGGACTCCTGACCAAGACTCCATTGTTCCTCCTTTGAAGAGCGGTGAATTGCTTATTAGCATCTTTTCCGTTATAACGGGTTTTGCTCTCTCTCTCTCTCTTGTGGTAGATTAGGATGTGGAAGTCAGATCGCTTGTACTTCCTCGGCTTTTATTGATTTCAAAGGGTTTGTACATGAAGTGTTAAATTCCAGAAGCTAAAAGAAGAATTATTTTGTCCTTGCAACTGATGAAGATAGCTCCCAGACAGAGGGCCAACCCTGTGACTTATAGCAGCCATTTTAATTTCCTTTGTTCAGCAGAGAAAATTCAGTTTAAAACAATCACCGAGGGGATAAAGTTTTGAATAATCAGTGTTGGGCTTATTTCTGTGTCATCAGAACCCAACATTATGCTTTGGTAAATGCACAGTAAATGACATGCTTACACATCCATTTGAAAATGGTCCAATTCCCATTACAACCCATAGTCAAGGTTTTGTTCAGAATTTTAAAAAATGGCTTTACCCATGCTTTCTTCCAACTTTTGAATTTAATGTATTCATTGATATGAAGGTTTCTGGTAAGATGCTTCTAGTCTGTGTGCAGAAGACACTCTCACAGTGCTGTTGGGTGGAGAGCTCCAGAATTATAGCCCAGCAATATTGAAGGAAAATTTATATATTTGAAAGTCACGATGAGGCGTGACTTGAAGAAAACTTGAAGCTAGTGTTTTTCCCATGCGTTTGCTGTTATTGTTCTGAGCAGCAGAGGTCATGCATTTGGTGAAGTTGGCAAAACCTTGGTGAAATTCTGCACTGCATCTTGTAGGTGGTAAACACTGTGTAAGCATGGTGCGCCAATGGTGGAGGGAGCAATTGGAGAAGGATGGGATGCCAATCATGCAGGCTGCTTTGACCTAGATAGTGTCAAACTTCTTTATTGTTGTTGAGTGGCACTCATCCAGGCAAGTAGAGCATTTTATCTCTTTACTCGTGACACTCCCTTACAGAAGTGAGTTCACCACAGAATATCCAGCCGCTGATCTGCTTTTGTAACTATAGTAATAATATGGTTGGTCCAGTTAAGTTTCTGTTCAATGGAAACAACCAATAAAACTCCATGACACCAGCCTATCTTGGCTATTGATGGTGGGGAATTCAATGATGATAATCCCATTGAAAGTCAATGGAAGATAATCAAATTGTTTTGTAGGAGGTGGTCATTGCCTACATTGTGTCTCAAATATGATATGCCACTTACCAGCCCAAACCATCTGTATATGACAATGGAAAGCTTCAGTATCAAAGGAGTCATGAATAGTAGTGAACAATGTGCAATCATAGATACATAGAAGATAGGAGCAGGAGGAACTTTTGGCTCTTTGAGCCTGCTCCGCCATTTATCACGATCATAGCTGATCATCCAACTGAATAGCCTAATCCTGCTTTCACCCCATAGCTTTTGATCCCATTCGCCCCAAGTGCTATATCTAGCCGCCTTTTGAATCTATTCAATGTTTTAGCATCAACTACTTCTTCCTGTGGTAATGAATTCTACAGGCTCATCACTCTTTTGGTGAAGAAACGTCTTTCTCATCTCTGTCCGAAATGGTTTACCCTGAATCCCCAGACTGTGACCCCTGGTCCTGGACACACCCACCATTGGGAACATCTTCCCTGCATCTACCCTATCTAGTCCTGTTACAATGTTATAAGTCTCTTTGAGATCCCCCCCCCCCCCCCTCATTCGTCTGAACTCCAGCGAGAACAATCCTAACCTAGTCAATCTCCTCAAATGACAGTCCCGCCATCCCTGGAATCAGTCTGGTAAACCTTCGCTGCACTCCCTCAAGAACAAGAACATCCTCAGAAAAGGAGATCAAAACTGCACCCAATATTCTTGTTGTGACGTCACCAAGGCCCTGTATAATTACAGCAACACACCCCTGCTTCTGTACTCACAACTTCTAGCAATGAAGGCCAAGATACCATTATCTTTCTTTAAACCTTGGCTGGTTTAGCTCAGTGGGCTAGGCAGCTGGTTTGTGATGCAAAACAAGGCCAGCAGCGTGGGTTCAATTCCCGTACCAGCTGAGAATTCTGAATTCTCCCTCTGTGTACCCGAACTGGCGCCGGAATGTGGCGACAAGGGGCTTTTCACAGTAACTTCATTGCAGTGTTAATGTAAGCCTACTAGCTTAAATAAAGATTATTTACCTCTACCTTATTTACCTTTACTGCCTACTGCACCTGCTTTCTTACCTTCAGTGACTGATGCAGAAGGACACCCAGGTCCCGCTGCACACTTCCTCTCCCCCCCCCCCCCCCCCCCCCCCCCCCCAATTTACAACCATTCAGGTAGTAATCTGTCTTCCTGTTTTTGCTTCCAAAGTGATAACCTCACATTTATCCAAATTGTACTGCATCTGCCATTGATTTTCCCACTCGCCCAACCTGTCCAGATCATGCTGTAGGATCCTTGCATCTTCATCACAGTTCACCCTCCCACCTAATTTGGTATCATCTGCAAATTTTGAGATGTTGCATTTTGTTCCCTCATCCAAATCATTAATATATATTGTGAATAGCTGGGGTCCCTGCACCGATCCCTGTGGTACCCCACTGGTTACTGCCTGCCAATTTGAAAAGGACTCATTAATTCCTACTCTTTGTTTCCTCTCTGCCAACCAGTTTTCTATCCGCCTCAATACACTTCCTCCAATCCCATGCACTTTAATTTTGCACAATAATCTCTTAGCGGGACTTTGTCAAACGCCTTCTGAAAGTCCAAATATACAACATTGACTGGCTCCCCCTTGTCAACTGTACTGATTACAGCTTCAAAGAATTCCAACAGATTTGTCAAGCCTTATTTCTCCTTCATAAATCCCTGCTGACTCTGACTGATCCTGCCACTGCTTTCTAAATGTTCCACTACTAAGTCTTTGATAATGGATTCAAGCATTTTCCCCACTAGCGACGTTAGGCTTACTGGCCTATAATTCCCTACTGTCTCTCTCCCTCCCTTTTGTGAATATCGGAGTGAGCTACCCTCCAATCTACAGGGACTGTCCAGAGTCTATAGAATCCTGGAAGATGACCACCAATGCATCTACTATTTCCAGATATTTCAGCAAATATCTCTACTTCCAACCTTAAATGGATGGAAAGTCATTGATAAAACAGCTGACGATGGCTGGGCCTAGGGCACTGCCAGGAGGAACTCGGGGCTAAGACAATTGACCCCCAACAACAACCTTGTGCTGGTTGTGAAACACCCCCCTCCCCGGTTTCCATTGACTTAAATTTTACAGACACCTTGATGATACTCATTCAATTGTTATCTTGATTTAAAGAGAAGTAATTTTTACCTCACCTCTGGAATTCAGCTCTTCAGACCAAGGCAGCAGTAAGTTCTGCATCTAAGTGATCCTCGCAGATTATTGATTAGTGGATGCCGCTTGATAGCACTGTCAATGATTACTTTCATCACTCTACTGATGATTGCGAGCAGACGGGGTGATAATTGGATAGGTCTTTCTTTTTGTGGACAGGACATATCTAGGCAAGTTTCCAATTGGTTGGGAGGTTGCCAGTGTAGTAGCTGTACTGGAAGAGTTTGACTGGGTTCCTAGATAGTTCTGCAGCACAAGTCTTCAGCAATACAGTCAGCAAGTTGCCTGTGCCCATAGTCTTTGCTGCATCCAGTGTAGTCTGCCATTTCTTGATATCACATGGAGTGAATCTAATTGACTGACATCCGCGATAGAAAAGACCTCGAAGGAGGCTGAAATAGATCATCCACTCAGCAGTCTGGCTGAAGATGATTACGATCACTTCACCCTTGTTTATTGCACTCACATGCTGTGCTCTGACGTCATGGAGGATAGTGACAGTCATGGAACCTCGGGATCCCATTAATTGCTTTTTAATTGTCCACCACTCTTCCTGTTTGCACATGGCTCTGATCTGATCCATTATAGGTGAGATTGTTTATCTGTCTATCAGATACTGCTTCGGTTGTTTCGCCTGCATGTCCTGTGTTTCAGTTTCACCAGATTGGGATGGCACCTCTTCTTTAGATATACCTTGTGCACCTCTTCACAGATGCACCAACAAACCCACCCCCATTGAGCTAAAGGTAAGCTGGCACCTCACCAATGTGAAATCTGGCTGGCCTGCAGCAGTCAGAAATGGATCAGGGTGGGACGTCCACATCTTGGGGACCGGAAGTCCCACCCTAGAGAGCTCCCAGCCAATCAAATTGGCCTGCAAAGTTTTATTCCCCAACAACGCCAGAAGTCTGATGGCCATTGCTGGGTCTGTAGGTCCCAAGGAAGAAACTGGACTTCAGATCTTGTCAGGTGGGCACAAGGGACCCCCCAAAGGATGTAAACCCTCCCCTCCTCTCACCCCCCACGTCCCCCTCCCACTCAACCTCCTGCCTGCCAGCAGCCCATGAAGAAAAATCTGCTGGGCCATGACTAAAATATTGAGGCAGAGTTGGAATGAGGTCATTAATTTTCAATGTATGGGCCTCAATAGGCATAATGGTGACCAAGTAACATGATGTCTTCTTCGACTCCCCTAGGAGGAATAGGTGGGGGTTGGTGGGTTGGCAACCTGCTTTATTTTCAGTGCTGTCTAGCCTTCAAATATGCCAGTGCAGGCCATAAAATTCACTCTCACTGATTTTCATTCTCCTGTGTTGATCCTGCTGTAGCTCAGGAATGGAAAAATTACACAAATCGCTTTGCACCATTGAAATAGACTGTCATTGCTACTCTTATAAGAAGCATAGAAGAAGCAAGTTGACTGCAAACTCAATGAGAAGCAATCTCAATGTTCTATTTGACTCCAAGCTGAGCTTTGACCCGCTGACCTCTACATTGTTGATAAATAGTTCACAAATTTCTTACTGAGAATTCTTCAGTGTTCGTATTCATTTATCATAGAATCCCTACTGGGCAGAGGGCGGCCATCGGTCCATTGAGTCAACACCAACCCTCTGAAAGAGCACTCTAACTAGGCTCATTCCCCGTTCAATCCCCATAACCCTATAACCAGTAAAGGACAATTTTGAATGGCCAACCCACCTAACCTGCGGGAGGAAACTGTGGGAGGACATGGGGAGAATGTGCAAAATCCACATGGGCAGTCACCCGAGGTTGGAATCAAACCTGGGTCCCTGGCGCTGTGAGGCAGAAGTATAACGACTGTGCCACCCTGCCACCCAATTTACAATTGGTTGTAGTCACTGTTATAAGTAAAGATAATTTGAAACGCATGTAGTGGGAGCAAGTGGAATGGTTAGCTCCTTCAGAGCTTTTCCCTAGCATGAACAAGTATCAAAAACAACATGGTTTGAAACACGATGGGTATTTTAATAAAGGCACGTGGAGTCCAAGGTGAGCTGCAGAGATATTTATTAACGTAACATTACATACATGAGACCCAGCTACAGCTTACCAGTCTTCTAGTCACCTTCACACTTGCTGACCTCAGAGCTAAAAAGCTACCCCTACCTCCAAGGGGGTCGAGAGCTTGCACTCCCGATGAGCACAGGGAAACAATCATCCTCAATTTGATGTGCCACATGCAGGTTATTACAGGTACATAGTATTGAAGCTGATGCCATGTGACATAATCATCCATGTTGCCAGGTGATGCAATCATCAATTAACGCGAAACAGAGAGTAGATGTAAACTATGGTTTTAATCGACTAGAACAGTGCCTGCCTGTGACTGCTCTGCTACTGAGATCCGCCTACAGGGCAGCTGCTCTTTATACCTCCCCTCAAGGGGCGGATCCCACAAGGGCACCAATGTAATATCGTACAATGGTCTATAGGCGGAGCCCACATGGGCAACAGCGCGATACAGTGACATACATGGTGAATGGTTAATGCAATACATTCACCACATTCACCCCCTGTTTAAAGAATTGAAGTCTGCGGGGGTGAAGGGTTCACAAGTTCAGCTTGTTCGGCATCCGGATTGTGCGCTATGATCGCCAAAGCTCTGGTTACGCAGCTGGCCCAGGTGTCGAACTCATCCGTGCGGGCATGGGTAGTGAAGTCGCTGGTGCGGGCACAGACGCGGACTCTGGGAGCATGTCTTCTGGAGCTCCGCTCCTATGGGTCAGGGAGGGGGGGACAGGAGGGGGTGAGGATGCCATGTGGGGGCGGGGACACTGGTCAGTGTAGGTTGTGTGGGGTAAGTTGGGGTGGTGCTGATAGTGGAACCTGCGGGTGCCAGGTCCCGGAGGGAAACCGTATCCTGTCTGCCGTCGGGGTGTTCTATGCATACATACTGGGGTTCGTGTGAAGGAGCTGGACCCTCTCAACCAGGGGTTTGGACTTATGGCTCCTGACATGTTTGCGGAGAAGGACGGGAGTCTTCAGCCAAGATGGAAGCGAGACACCGGATGTGGATTTCCTGGGGAAAACAAACAGGCGGTCATGAGGGGTCTCGTTTGTGGCCATGCAAAGAAGTGTGTCGGGGGGGGCCTCCTGCCAGTGGGAAACTTGGAGATTCCTAGACCATAGGGCCAGAAGAACAGCCTTCCAGACCGTCGCATTCTCCCTCTCCACCTGTCCGTTTCCCCGGGGGTTATAACTGGTAGTCCTGCTCGAGGCGATGCCCTTACTGAGCAGATACTGACGCAGTTTGTCGATTATGAACGACAAGCCCCGGTCACTATGGACGTACGTGGGGAAGCGGAACAGGGTGAAGACGCTATGTAGGGCTTTAATGACCGTGGCCGCAGTCATGTCGGGGCAAGTGGATTGCAAAGGGAAAGCGGGAGAACTCGTCAATGAAGTTGATGAAATACGTGTTGCAGTTGGTAGAGGGGAGGGGCCCTTTGAAGTCGATACTGAGGCGCTCAAAGGGCCGGGATGCCTTCACCAGGTGGGCCTTATCCGGTCGATAGAAGTGCGGCTTACACTCCGCGCAGATCTGGCAATCCCTGGTCATGGCTCTGACCTCCTCGGTGGAGTAGGGCAGGTTGCAGGCCTTGATGTAGTGGAGAAACCAGGTGACTCCCGAGTGGCAGAGGTCATCGTGGATGGCCCGGAGTCGGTCATCTTGCGCGCTGGGGCACGTGCCGCGGGACAGGGCATCTGGGGGCTCGTTGAGCATCCCAGGGCAATATACTATATCGTAATTATAGGTGGAGAGTTCGATCCTCCATCTCAAGATCTTATCGTTCTTGATCTTGCCCCACTGTATATTATCAAACATGAAGGCTACGGATCGTTGGTCGGTGACGAGGGTAAACCTCCTACCAACTAAGTAGTGCCTCTAGTGCCGCACAGCTTCCACAATCGCTTGGGCTTCTTTTTCGACTGAGGAGTGTTGAATTTCGGAGGCATTGAGAGTACGGGGGAAAAAAATGTTACTAGCCTGCCCGGCTGGTTAAGGGTGGCGGTGAGGGCGACTTCTGACGCGTCGCTCTCCACCTGGAAGGGGACGGACTTGTCCACCGCGCGCATTGCGGCTTTGTCAATAGGCATTTCGTGTCCATTGACCCACTGTCATCGTGGAGCTCCGGAGGTGTTTGGGTCACGACTGGTCGAGGGTAACCGCGCCAAGTTGCGGGTAGCCGGTGTGGTCGGTGAAGTGTTGGCTCGTGTAGACTTGAGAGATGAACAGACACTTCCAACACTGATGAAGGTTCAACTCAATTTTATTAACTATTTCTAACTAACTAACACACGATGACTGTGGGTCTAAATGATTCTAACCTAAACTAGAGACCTAAGCCTTGTCCGAACCTGTTGATTCTCTCAGCATGTGTTATGAGTCTGTGCTGGGCTGGATGAGTTCTTGTTACACTGAGAGGCAGCAGCCAGAATGAGCGGGAACCGTGGTGACCTCTTACTTTATAGTGTGTGTATTCTAACTGGTGATTGGCTGCGGTATTTGTACATGTTGATTGGTCCCTGTGTGTGTCCATCAGTGTGTGTCTGCACCATGATATACTGGTGTATATTATGACATCCCCCCCCCTTTTATAAAAAATGTTTGATATAGGCATGTGATAAATAGTGTGGGTATGTGGAGAATGTACCTAGCTACGTGTGAGGTGCGAAGACATATGTACAAAGCTATATACAGGGAACAAGACTATTTACAGAGGAAGGTGCCTGGTGCAGATGACTACCATGAACTGGAACAACCAACAAATCTATTTACAAATCACTGGATAACGAATTCAACAATAAAGGATATAGGAAAAAAAAACATTTCAGAGAGTCCACATGTGTACAGAGTTCATAAATTCAGTCTCTGAGGTGAGCGACGAACTCTGGTTGACCACCTCCAGCATGGGGCAATGGCTGGTGCATCAGGAGCCGGGAGGGCTGCAGCACCGTCAGGGGCAGGCAGAGCGACCAGAAGCACCACACAGTCCACGGCGGGATCAGTGGAAGAGCTGGTCGGAGGATCCCGTGATGACTCTGGAACCAGGCAAAGAGCACGCCTGTTGCGGCACCGAATGGATCCATCTGGTAAGTGGACCTGGGGGGGGGCACCCTCCTTCGAAACGAAAGCAGGCGCAGACCAGCCACCATCCAGGAGGTGGATGTGAACCTTGTCGCGTGGATGGATGTCGGGAAGGTCAGCAGCCCGTGAGTCGTAGGAAGTTTTCTGCTGCAGTTTAGGCATGTGCATGCGGTGGAGCACGGGAACACAATCGAGGTTGGGAGCGAGAATTGATGGCACCGCCGTTCTGAGGGTGCGGTTCATTAGCAGCTGAGCAGGCGACAGGCCGGTGGAGAGCGGGGCGGAGCGATAGACTAGCAGAGCAAGATGGAAATCTGAGCCAGCGTCGGCGGCCTTGCTGAGGAGCCGCTTAACGACGTGGACCCCCTTTTCCGTCTTCCCATTGGATTGGGGGTATAAGGTAACGTTCTCGAAGTTGTCCCATTCCTGGCTCGTGAAACAGGGGCCATTGTCCGACATGACCGTCAGCGGCATGCCATGTCGGGAAAATGTCTCCTTACAAGCCCTAATCACAGCCGATGATGTGAGATCGTGCAGCCTGAGAAGTAGTCGATGATGATGACGTAGTCCCTGCCCAATGCATGGAACAAGTCGATGCCCACTTTGGTCCAAGGCGATGTGATGAGCTCATGGTGCATCAGGATCTCCCGTGGTTGAGTGGGCTGAAAACGCTGGCAGGTAGAGCAGTTGAGCCCCACATTGGCGATGTCATCATTGATGCCCGGCCAGTAGACGGCTTCTCTGGCCCTGCGGCGGCATTTCTCGATTCCTAAATGGCCTTCATGGAGTTGCTCCAACACTAGCTGGCACATGCTTTGTGGGACGACGATGCGATCCAATTTCGGGAGCACCCCGTCGACAACTGCCAGGTCATCGCGGACATTGTAAAATTGTGGACATTGGCCCTTGAGCCACCCGTCTGACATTAGGCGCATCACCCGTCGCAGAAGTGGATCAGCCGCTGTCGCGCGGCGAATTTGCATCAGCCGTGCATCCGTAGCTGGCAAATGGGAGGCTGCAAACTGAACGTGAGCGTCTATTTGGCAAATGAAGCCGTCATGATCACACGGAGTTGTGATCGACCTTGAGAGGGCATCAGCAACGGCAAGGTCCTTGCCAGGGGTATAGATCAGTTGAAAGTCGTACCTGCGCAGCTTGAGTAGGATACGCTGGAGGCGAGGCGTCATGTCATTCAAGTCCTTTTTGATAATATTTGGTCGGTTACAACCGTGAACTGCAGAAGCCCATAGACGTAGTCGTGGAACTTCACGACTCCAGTGAGAAGGCCGAGACACTCTTTCTCAATTTGCGCATAGTGCTGCTCTGTGGAAGTCATTGCCCATGATGCATACGCAACGGGGAGCCCATGACGAGGCCTCATCTCGTTGCAGGAGCACGGCCCCAATCCCCGACTGACTGACATCAGTAGAGATTTTGGTCTCTTTGGTCGGGCCGAAAAAGGCCAACACTGGGGCCGTGGAAAGCTTGGCCTTCAGCTTCTGCCATTCACGCTCATGAGCAGGGAGCCATCGGAAATCTGTGGTTTTGCCAATCAGGTCTCTTGAGGGCCGTGATGTGTGAAGCAAGATTCGGGATGAACTTCCCGAGGAAATTCACCATACCCAAGAACCGGAGGACCGCTTTCTCATCCTCTGGCTTCTTCATGGACGTGATTGCTGCAATCTTGTCCTCGTCTGGACGCACCCCCTGGTGGGAGATGTGATCCCACAGAAACTTGATACTCGACTGGATGAAGGAGCACTTGGCCCTATTGAGGTGGAGGCCGTGTTCGTGGATGCGCCTGAAAACACGCTGAAGACAGGAGGTGTGTTCCTGCGGGGTGGTTGACCAGACGATAATATCATCGACATACACCCGGACGCCGTCGACCCCCTCCATCATCTGCTCCATGATCCGGTGGAAAACCTCGGACACAGAGATGATGCCGAATGGCATCCGGTTGTAGCAGAACCTGCCAAAGGGTGTGTTGAACGTACACAGCTTCCTGCTTGACTCACCTAGTTGGATCTGCCAGAAACCCTTCGAGGCATCCAGTTTTGACAATAGTTTGACGTGGGCCATCTCGGACGTTTTGTCCTTACTTTTCGGGATCGGGTAGTGCTCCCGCATGATATGCTGATTCAGATCTTTAGGATCAATACAGATCCGCAGCTCGTCGGACGGCTTCTTGACACAGACCATGGAGCTTACCCAGTCTGTGGGTTCCGTGACCCTAGAAATGACGCCGAGGTCCTGGAGCTGTTGCTTGAGGCGGTCCTTGAGAGGCGCTGGAACTCTGCGAGGTGCGTGAACGACAGGCGTGGCGTTGGGCTTGAGTAAGATTTTATACGTGTACGAGAGCCTGCCCATGCCTTCGAAAACATCATGGTATTGTTGAATGATGGAGTCGAGTTGCGCCCTGAAGTCTGTGTCAGAGGAGGCAGACACATTGCTTGAAGAGAGAGAGTGTACTCTCTGCACTAAGTGGAGCACCTTGCATGCCTGGGCACCAAACAAGGAGGCTTTAGAGGCAGCAACAATCTCGAACGGGAGAATGACTATGTGAGCACGATGTGTCACCTCAAGGCGGCAGGAGCCGCTGGCGGCGATGGCATTGCCATTGTAGTCCAGCAATTTGCAGGCAGATGGCAGGACAGCAGGCTGTACACAGAGCTTGCGGAAATCAGACGACGCAATGAGATTGGCAGAAGCGCCAGTGTCCAGGCGGAACCTGACAGGGGACCGGTTGACCATAAGGGTGGCACACCACTCATCATCCTGGCTGACGCTGTGGACGTGGACGGGTTCAGTGCCACGCTTGGGGGACATCCTGTTCATAGTAACGACGCCGATTCGGAATGGAACCTGTGGGTCATTGCAGGCACAGTCGGAATCAAGGTGTAGAGTAGGTTCATTGATGGCAGGCTGGATAGCCCTGACGTCTCTGTGGGGCTGGGTGGACCTCCTAAAAACAGCAGGCATGGAAGATCTGCACATTGCAGCGTAGTGGCCTCGTTTGCCACACTGCAGGCAGCACCGGGACTTCGCGGGACATTGCCGCTTTAAGTGTGTGGACCCACATTTGCCACATGCCGGAGCGTCGGGACATTTGTCGCGCCACCGCGCATGCGCGGGGCGATCCAGCGTAGTGCGCACCTGCGTGAAGCGGTCGGTGACGTCAGCGCGCTCGCTGCGTGTAAGCGTGGGACTCCGCGAAAAGCGCGCAAAATGGCCGCCATCGTTCAGATCCAGAGACTGAAAAGATTTAATAATTTGGACCCGTTCTGCCTCGTAAGCGGCTTGCCGTGCCGTTTCAGCAGCCTGGATGCAGGTGTAGTGCGTGGAGGCATGTTCATGAATTACACAGGTCTCAATGGCCGTAGAGAGAGTGAGCTGCTTTACTTTTAGTAGCTGCTGGCGCAGGGGCTTAGATTGAACACCAAAGACAATCTGGTCACAGAGCATGGAGTCAGAGGTGGAGCCGTAGTTGCAGGACTGCACAAGGACGCGGAGGTGGGTGATAAAGGACGAAAGGCTCGTCCTTACCCTGAGTTCGCTGCTGAAACATGTATCTCTCGAAGCTCTCATTGACCTCGACCGCGCAGTGGCTGTCGAACTTCAGAATTATGGTCTTGAACTTCGATTTGTCCTCCCCCCTCATCGAAGGTGAGCATGTTGTAAATGTGCAGAGCGTGGTCACCGGCTGTGAAGAGGAAGAGAGCAATCTTACGTGCGTCCGAGGTAGCTTCCAGGTCCCTGGCTTCGAGGTACAGCTGGAAGCGCTGTTTGAAAAGTTTCCAGTTTGAGCCCAGATTCCCTGCAATGCGGAGAGGCGGCGGCGGGCGAACGGAGTCCATTCTGTAGGATGCCGCGAGACTGGTGGAAGGCAGATCACTGAAAAGTAGGTCTCAGAAGTGCGAGCATCCCTCAACTCCTGGTACCATGAAGTGTTGGCTAGTGTGGACTTGAGAGATGAACAGACACTTCCAACACTGATGAAGGTTCAACTCAATTTTATTAACTAACTTCTGACTAACTAACACGATGACTGTGGGTCTAAATGATGCTAACTTAAACTAGAGACCTAAGCCTTGTCCGAACCAGTTGATTCTCTCAGCACGTGGTGTGAGTCTGTGCTGGGCTGGATGAGTTCTTGTTACACTGAGAGGCAGCAGCCAGAATGAGCGGGAACCGTGGTGCCCTCTTCCTTTATAGTGTGTGTATTCTAACTGGTGATTGGCTGCGGTGTTTGTACATGTTGATTGGTCCCTGTGTGTGTCCATCAGTGTGTGTCTGCACCATTATATACTGGTGTATATTATGACAGTCGGAGGTGCTGGGTTGGTCCCAAGATGGCTGCCCCCGCCAGTTGCATGTGTCAGGCGGCGTTGCAGATGGCAGCCCCCATCGGTCGCACGTGTCGGGCAGCGAGGAAGATGGCTGCCCCCATGGGGTGCACATGGCGGGCCGCGTGGGCGACGATGGCCAAGATGGTGGCCCCCGTGAGTCACACATGTTGTGCGGGCTTGAAGATGGCTTCCCCCACAGACAACACGAGGCAGATGACGTGTCCGGGCGACGGACGGAGCCGGCAGGCATGCAGCCACACTGCGGGATCTGCGGGATCTGCGGGCCTGTGAGTCTGAGAGTCGGGGCTGTGATTTAGATGATTTGGACCTGCCAGGCAAACTTTAGCTAAATGTCCCTTTTTACAGCAGTCGCTGCAGTTCGCATTCCGAGCCGGGCAGCGTTACCTAGGGTGCTGCTGCTGGCCGCAGAAATAGCAGGGTAGCCCCGCCTGTTGGGCGGGCAGCTGCGTGGCACAACATGAATCGGCCATCAAACCTGACCGACTGGAACTCGATCCACAGGCCGCGGAGGCCAAAGGGATGGGGTACTCTCTGGTCGGGGGTCCACGAGGGGGTCGCGTGATCAGACGGGAACGCGTTGAGGCTTTGGAACGCTACTTCTCTGGAGGAGGCTAGCTTTACCGTCTCTTCCAGGTCTAGGGCACCTTTCTCGAGTAGGCGCTGTCTCGCGTCGTTGGACCTGACTCCAGCCACATAGGCGTCCCGGATGGCGAGATCCATATGTTGAGAGGCCATAACGGCCTGGTAGTTGCAACTCTGTGCAAGGACTTTGAGGTCGGGTAGGTACTCCTCCAGCGATTCCCAGGGGCGTTGGCGGCGAGTAGTGAGGAGATGCCATGCGTACACCTCGTTCACGGGCCTTATGTATAG
This sequence comes from Scyliorhinus canicula, assembly GCF_902713615.1. NCBI lineage: Eukaryota > Metazoa > Chordata > Chondrichthyes > Carcharhiniformes > Scyliorhinidae > Scyliorhinus > Scyliorhinus canicula. Next base: position 63,924,749 of record NC_052165.1, on the reverse strand, counting down.
GCGCTTCAGCATCATGAGGACTTCTGCGTAAGTGGAGGCTTCCTTGAGTTGTACAGAGATTCAATGGCTCACCCGGGTGTGGAGGAGGCTCAGCTTCTGATCAGCGGAGACGGAAGGTGAGGCGGAGACGGTGAGGTAGGCCTCGAATCAGCGGAGGCAGTGCAAAAAAAATCCCTTTGGCCTCCGCGGCCTGTGGGTCGAGTTCCAGTCGGTCAGGTTTGAGGGCCGATTCCATAGTGGTGCTGTGGTCGATTAAATTGATGCGACCATCAATTCACGTGAAACAGAGAGTAGATGCAAATTGTGGCTTTAATCGACTAGAACGGTGCCTGCCTGCGACTGCTCTGCTAGTGAGAGCCGCCTACGGGACTACTGCTCTTTATACCTCCCCTCAAGGGGCGGAGCCAGGGGCGGAGCTCACAAAGGCACCAACATGATATATTCTGTGTAATATCGTACAATGGTCATTAGGTGGAGCCCACATGGGCAACAGCGTGATACAGTGACGTATATGGTGAATGGTTAATGCAATGCGTTCACCACACCAGGTTAATATGTAGCAGAGCAACGCTTGTATGGAATCTCCATCCATGAGGGCAAAAACCTCCACAAATTACTGCCCAATTAAAGTCAACAATTCCTAACCCTAATTTTAAATTTCATTTCCTAACTCTAATGAGGCCCAGTAAACTTGAATCATGGGCGGAAATCTCCGCTTTTGGCACTAAGTCCCCACGCCGTCGTCAAAACTGTACACCAGGAAAACTGGCATCAAAAAGCCAGAGATTCACCATCTTGCAGCGGGCTAGCAGGCATCTGTCGTAGACTAGCCGCCGATATAGCTCCCTGCACTTCCGGTTCAGAGGCCGTGTCGTGTTCCAAGGCGGACTCAGCCCGTGGACCTGGACGGACAAAGTGGTGCCCTGCATCGGCTGCTCACGCATCCCGGACTGCCCGCATACATGCCCCCCAGTCCCCTGCCCTTCGATCGGAGCTCCCTCGACTGTGGCGACGAGGATCCCGGACGGTGGGACCATGAGAGGTCCACGCATTCGGGAATTCGGCCGGTCAGGGATGAAGAATCGCGGGTGGCAGTGGATAATCTGAGAGTCTGCCAATTTTCGGGGGGCCAGAGAATTGAAGAACCGGCGCTGCTTCTGATTTCGTGCGGCAAAGCGGATTCTCCGCCCCGTCGCTGAGCGCGATTTCAGCGTCGGGATGCGGAGAATCCTGCCCCATATATCTATTGTTGCGGCCACTGATACATACCTAAGAGGACAAGACACTTAATGAAGTACAAAGAAAGGGGTGTCTGTATATTGTGATGTCTGGAAGCATCAGTTGCAGGCCTTGACCTAAACCGATGCACAAAGGGCATCAGCATGCACTCTCTGTTGGCCTGGCAGTAGTACCAAAACCCATCGGCAAAAAATGTTGCAATCGTATATGTTCATGCGTGGAACCCGTCACGCTGAGAATTAAAATTTTCATCAACCCATGGTGCTCATCGGACCTCCCTAGCTCTGTAATCGACATACACAGATGACGTGGATCTCTGTGCTTGTCTAATTCTGCCCTCTTGCACATGCCAATTTCCATTACTCCACTATTGGCACTAACAGCGATCTCCAGAATCCCCTTGCTATTCCTATTACCTCCTTCACTTGCTTTAAGATACACACACACACACACACACACACACACACACACACACACACACACCCCAACCCAGACAGCACTATGGATTTACCGACACCACATCGACTGCAGCCATTATCTTCTCAAGGGCAATTAGAATGAGCAATAAATGCTGACCTAGCCAGCAAAGCCCAATTGCCTTGAATAGATAAATATATACACATACTTCTTCAACCAAGCTTTTGTCCACCGTCCCACTATCTCGTTATGAGGCTCAGTGTCAAATGTTGTTTCACCACATCACTACAAAGCACATTGGAACATTTTACTCTGTAAAATACACGTTGTCATCTCGTGTCAGGCTATAGAGAGTTATACATGCCTTGAAAAGTACTGGGATGTTACTTGGAGGAGGACTTCCTGTTCCTCCTTATGTCTCCTGCAATACAGCAAAGTTGCTCTGGGAGAGATCTCTGTCAGGATTTGAGTTAAACTGGAGCTGGCGTGTGTCGTGTTAGGTCCACTGGTCTAACACTGGCTGCAACAGGGTGCAGCTTAGATCAGAAAGATACTCCAGACCTTGAAGTTAGTTCAATCAGGTTTATTGAACTAATAGCACAGTTAGCACAGTTCTCTGAGTTCGACTCTCTGCTAACTGAAGTGTGGTTACTCTCTCTGACTGAACCAGACTAGCTCTTAGCCATGTGGTGGAGGTGGGAGATTGTAACAACCACCCTTGACTGACTCTCTAGATGTTCATCAGTGGAAAGAGGTTGAGTGTGAGTGCCTCGTGTCTTTTATAGTCAGATCCCACCCCTGAGTGTCCTGCCTGCTTATTGGTCATGTCCAGTTCTCTGTGTCCATTAGCTGCTTGTCTGTATATCATTGTGTGTGTGTTCGCATATCATGACATCTCCCCTTTTTTAATGTTTGGATGACATATCATAGAATTTACAGTGCAGAAGGAGGCCATTCGGCCCGTCAAGTCTGCATCGGCTCTTTTTCTTTTGAACGAGCACCCTACCCAAGGTTCACACCTCCACCTTATCCCCATAACCCAGTAACCCCACCCAACACTAAGGGCAATTTTGGACACTAAGGGCAATTTATCATGGCCAATCTACCTAACCTTCACATCTTTGGACTGTGGGAGGAAACCGGAGCACCTGGTTGAAACCCACGCACACACGGGGAGAACGTGCTGACTCCACACAGACAGTGACCCAAGCCGGGAATTGAACCTGGGAGACTGGAGCTGTGAAGCAATTGTGCTAACCACCATGCTACCGTGCTGCTCTATATGTGAGCGTATTTACAAGAATAGGCCAATATTAACATACATACATGCGGTGGATGTGAACATATGTACATGTGAAAACAGCTGTCTATTGCGAGAACACAGAACATAGCAAACAGAACAAATGTTCATGAATCCAGTCTCTGTGGCTTGCGTCTGATCCTCATTGATCGCCGGAGAAGTGGTGGTGGGGACAACAGCGCCTTGATGGGCGGGATTGCAGCCTGGCTGGTGGCCTCATGAATCGAGTTATCAGGAGGTGGCAAAATAACAGAAGGAAACGGAGAAGAATGTGGTTGCAGGCAGGCAACTTTGCGCAGCGCCCGTCCGTTTCGTCGCACAACATACGAGTGGGGGGGCAGCCTGTCGAACAACGACAGCTGGAGCTGACCAGCGTTCATCAGGGATCTTGACCCGAACAGTGTCTGACAGGGATAATACGGGCAAATCGGTGGCATGAGCATCATAGCCCTGTTTTTGCCGGTCTCGGAGTTGCTGCACCTTCTGCAGCACCGGGAGGTGATCCAGATTGGGCACGTGTATGGCTGGAAGTGTCATTCGCAGGTCCCTGTTCATCAGGAGTTGAGCCGGCGACATACCAATGGACAGTGGGGTCGGCCTGTACGCAAGCAGCGCAAGGTGAATATCAAATGCAGAATCTGCGGCCTTGCAGATGAGCTGCTTCACTATGTGCACCCCTTTCTCAACTTTTCCGTTTGACTGCGTATAGTGTGGGCTGGAAGTGATGTGTTTGAACTGATACGACTGGGCAAACAGAGACTATTCATGGCTGCTGAAGCATGGGCCATTGTCACTCATGACAGTGAGTGGGATACCATGCCTGGAGAATGTCTCCTTACAGGTCTTGATGACGGTCCAAGATGTGAGGTCTGAGAGATTCACGGCTTCAGGGTAATTGGAAACGTAATCAATGATTAAAACGTAATCACGACCATTTGCATGACCGAGGTCAATGCCAACCTTGGACCATGGAGAGGCTTCGATTTCATGCTGCTGAAGTGTCTCCTTACTCTGCGCTGGCTGGAAGCGTTGACAGGTCGGACAGTTAAGGACCATGTTCGCGATGTCCTGGCTGATCCCGGGTCAGTAGACAGCTTGACTGGCTCTGCGTCTGCACTTTTCCACACCCAGGAGGCCCTCATAGATTTGACGGAGCACCAAGCTCTGGAGATTGTGTGGAATTATAATCCGATCTAGTTTGAGGAGAATACCATCAACTACTGACAGGTCGTCCTTTACATTGAAAAATTGAGACCACTGCTCTTTTTGCCAGCCATTGGCTAGGTGTTGCATAACACAAAGGGGTCTTTGAATGTCTCCTCATGGATATGAATCACCTTCTCATCAGATGTCAGGAGGGTGCGAGCACACAACTGCACCTGTGACTCAATTTGGTTTAGCTCACTGGGCTAAATCGCTGGCTTTTAAAGCAGGCCAGCAGCACGGTTCGATTCCCGTACCAGCCTCCCCGGACAGGCGCCGGAATGTGGCGACTAGGGGCTTTTCACAGTAACTTCATTGAAGCCTACTCGTGACAATAAGCGATTTTCATTTCATTTTCATTTTCATTTGCCGGATGACGTTCGGTGGTTCACTCGGCACGGTGATGGAGCGGGACAGTGTATCGGCAGTGATGGTGATGGAGCGGGACAGTGTATCGGCAATGATGGTGATGGAGCAGGACAGTGTATCGGCAATGATGGTGATGGAGCGGGACAGTGTATCGGCAGTGATGGTGATGGAGCGGGACAGTGTATCGGCAATGATGGTGATGGAGCAGGACAGTGTATCGGCAATGATGGTGATGGAGCAGGACAGTGTATCGGCAATGATGGTGATGGAGCAGGACAGTGTATCGGCAATGATGGTGATGGAGCAGGACAGTGTATCGGCAATGATGGTGATGGAGCAGGACAGTGTATCGGCAATGATGGTGATGGAGCAGGACAGTGTATCGGCAATGATGGTGATGGAGCAGGGCAGTGTATCGGCAATGATGGTGATGGAGCAGGACAGTGTATCGGCAATGATGAGCTCCTTGCCAGGCGTATAGACCGGGTCAAAGTCGTACCTTCTGAGTTTGAGGAGGATGCGCTGCAACCAAGGTGTCATGTCATTAAGGTCCTTGTGGATAATGTGGACCAGGGGCCTGTGATCCGTCTCGACTGTGAATGTCGGCAGGCCGTAGACATAGTCGTGAAACTTGAGAATGCCAGTGAGAAGGCCCAGGCATTCCTTCCCGATTTGGGCATACCTTTGTTCAGTGGGCATCATTGCCCTTGATGCGTAGGCAACCGGTGCCCAGGATGAAGTGTCATCGCGTTGCAGCAGGACCGCACCGATGCCATCCTGGCTCGCATCTGCCGAGATTTGTTTCCCTGTCTGGGTCGTAAAATGCCAATACGGGTGCAGTGGTGAGCTTGGCTTTCAGCTCCAACCACTCTGCCTGATGGGTCGCCTTCCACTCGACCCATGTGGACTTCTTCACTAGGTTTCGTAGGGCCGTGAGGTGTGAGGCCATGTTTTGGATGAACTTGCCCAGAAAATTGACCAAGCCCGGGGAGCACATTACCACCTTCTTGTCTTCCGGGACCTTCATGGCTGCGATGACCTTGACCTTTTCTGTGTCGGGGCACACGCCCTCCTGAGAGATCTGGTCTCCTAGGAACTTGAGTGTCGACATGCCAAAGCAACATTTGGCCTTTTTCAGCTTCAGGCCATTGGCATGGACACAGTAGAATACCTGCTGGAGATGGGAAACATGCTCCTCAGGGGTCGAATGATGACGACGTCCACGTACACATGAACCCCTTCGATGCCCTCCATCATCTGCTCCATGATGGGATGAAATATCTCCGATGATGGGGCGATGCAGAGCGACATATAGTTATAGCAGTACCTGCCAAACGTTGTGTTGAAGGTGCAGAGCCTTCTGCTGGACTCCTCCAGCTGTGACGCATCTAACTTCGTGACAAACCGTGCATGTGCCATCTCACTGGTGAGTTCCTCTCGCTTCGGGATGGGGTAGTGTTCACGCATTATATTCTGGTTGAGATCCTTGGGATCAATGCAGATGTGCAGGTCTCCAGAGGGTTTTTTAAGCACCACCATCGAGCTGACCTAGTCAGTCGGTTCGGTTACCATGGAAATGATCCCCTGCTGCTGCAGCTCCTTGAGCTGTTCCTTCAGGCGCTCCTTCAGCGGAGCCGGGACCCGGCGTGGTGCATGGACCACTGGCTTGGCATCAGGTTGCAGTAGGATCTTGTACCGATATGGAAAAGTGCCCATCCCGTCAAACACATCTGGATACTGAGCAAGGATGTTGTTAATGCCAGCTTGAAGATCCACCTTGGAGGACGTTGTTGAATAAACCCGCTGCACCAGGTTTAGCTTTTTGCAGGCATGTGTGCTCAGTAGGGATGCCTTGTTAGGCTTGGTAATTTCAAACCTTAGCCGTGCATGGGTACTCCGGTTGGAGACGAGTAGATGGCAGGACCCCAGTGCCGTGATGGCATTACCGTTATAGTCCAGGAGCTGGCAGGTTGCTGGAAGGACTTTGGTGGGCTTCTTGATGCATTTGAAGTCTGCCTGTGAGAGGAGGTTGGCAGAAGCACCTGTGTCCAGCTTTAACTGGATGGAGCTGCGGTTGACCTGCATCACCGCACGCCTTTCGTCCTCCAAATCCACAACGAGGATGGACTGAATGCGAGATGAGTTAGGTGTGGCATGTTTACGTGTGGTAATGATGCCCACTCGGTAGGCGGACCCCAGGCACTCGTCCTCTGGATCCGTTGTACTGCCAGGATCAGAATCCTGTAATCTTCGTTTGACATTCTGGACGCGCCGTCGTCGGAATTGGGAGCACTGGCCTCTGACTGGTGTTGCAGACCTGCACAAGGCTGCAAAGTGTCCAGGCTTCCCACAGTTTAAACATCGCCTGCCTCTTGCAGGGCTGTGCCCCTTTAATTGGGCGTTGCCACAGTTTGGGCACGTCATGATGTCGGCATTGTGACGCGGGTATACGTCGTCGCACATCCGCAGTGCGGTCGGCAGACATCTGCACCTGCGCAGTGTCAGCCGTTTCATTATCCCGTTCGCATCGCGCATGCGTGGGGCTCCGGGAAAAGCACGCGAGATGGCCACTGTCTTCAATGCTGAGGCGCTGCATCCGGGAGATGGCCTGTACACTCACTGCCATGTGGGAGGCAAGTTTCTTATTTTCAGCCGATTTGTATTGGGAATACCGATTTTTTGCATGCTCAATCACTGTACAAGTTTCAATCGGGACTGGCAGGGTCATACGCTTGATTTTTAAGAGCTGCTCTCTCAGAGGATCAGAGTGTACTCCACACGATTTGGTCTCTGATCATGGAGTGAGCAATATCACCAAAGTTGCAGGACAGCGATAGCGGGCGGAGACTCATTAAGAAGGCATTGAAAGATTCATCATTACCTTGAAGACGTTGTTTGAATATGTAGCTCTCAAAGATTTCATTGGTGTCTACTTGACAGTGTCTACCGAACTTGTCCAGGATGGTCTGAAACTTTGACTTGTCCCGGCCTTCGGTGAAGTTAAACGAGTTGAAGAGTTTGATGGCTTGATCACCAGCTGTTGAGAGGAGAAGTGCGATCTTTCTTGCATCAGATGCACCCTCGAGGTCTGAGATTTTGATGTACAGCAGAAACTTTTGCTTGAATATCCGCCAGTTGGCACTGAGATTGCCGTAGGTCCTGAGCTGTTGAGGAGCCTGAATCTTCTCCATGGTGCCGGGATACATTTTCTGGTCGTCACGGAATGGACTGAGGTAAGCCACTTTAAATTAGTAGTCTCCTGGTATCATGTCGTGTTAGGTACACTGGTCTAACTCTGGCTGCAACAGGATGCAGCTTAGATCAGAAAGATACTCCAGACCTTGAACTAATAGCACAGTTCTCTGTGAGTTCGACTCTCTGCTAACTGAAGTGTGGTTACTCTCTCTGACTGAACCAGACTAGCTCTTAGTCATGTGGTGGAGGTGTGAGATTGTAACAACACCTTTGACTGACTCTTTAGATGTTCATCAGTGGAAAGAGGTTGAGTGTGAGTGCCTCGTATCTTTTATAGTCAGCCTGATCCCACCCCTGAGTGTCCTGCCTGCTTATTGGTCATGTCCTGTTCTCTGTGTCCATTAATGAAATGAAAATCGCTTATTGTCACGAGTAGGCTTCAATGAAGTTACTGTGAAAAGCCCCTAGTCGCCACATTCCGGCGCCTGTCCGGGGAGGCTGGTACGGGAATCGAACCGTGCTACTGGCCTGCTTGGTCTGCTTTAAAAGCCAGCGATTTAGCCTGGTGAGCTAAACCAGCCCCCGATTTAGCCTGGTGAGCTAAATTAGCTGCTTGTCTGTACATCATTGTGTGTGTGCGCATGCATATCATGACAGCGTGTTTGTTCAGAACTGGTTTAAAGGAATCTAATATTTGAAGGAGCCCTGAAGAACAAATTGCAGAGATGTGGATGTCAGTTGGTCATTCTATTGATTATTTCCCAAGCCAGAGTCTGACATTGAGCAACATTAACATTCGTAAACTCATTTTCAAATCAGCAGGAAGGTTAAATATCATTAAGCAAATTTAGATGAGGTGATAAAGGCAATTGGAAACAGAAAAGTCTCAAGTTACAACAGGGCAGGGTAAATGAGTACATTGTAGAAAATCAGGAGCAAAGTAGGAATCTAAATCTGCATGAAACTAATAAAAATAAAGTGGAAATAAGAAAAATCTTTGTGCCTTTTTTTTCTTGATAAACGGAACTGCCTATTCATTGATTACCATTGAGGACAACATAATTATTGTTGGTGCACAAGTGAATTTTATTCTCATTTAGAATTCAATAAAATAATTTTACATAAAAAGCCACAGTGTGTTCTACCCCAAATGGATTCAGATCCTCAAACATTGGGGCATTAAAATTGGAAATGGTTGAAAATAGATGGAGATTTTTCTTTCCTAAAAATGTTATTAATTGAGGAAAGGAATCCCCAACTGGGATTTGCGTGGATATGAAGCAACATGGGTAGCTGTTCTAACTTTCAGAACAAGATGGTGAACATTCAGAAGTCCCAGTATCTTTCTGCACATTAGATATCAGCCTTCGGCACTTAGTCATTCCCAAATAGGAATAGTATCAACTTTGATTAGATCCAACACAGCTCAGTATATAAGTCTTATTTAGACCTTGTTTTAAGGCTTATGAGAATCCAATGTTAATAATGTTATCAACATTTTAATAATTTAAGCTTACATAAGCCCCACTTCCACACTCTGCCTTGCAATCCGGGTCTAACTACTTGTCCAATTGTGACATCGTCAGCTGCTGAAAATAGTCGATAAACCTGTGGACTAAAATCATGGAACTTACTGAAGTCATATTTCGTCTTTGGTACAAACATAATTGTACAACAATTAAATTAACAAATGAAATACAAGCCTTATTATAGCAGAATTGCAGCAGTGCTTTTGACATGTAGACATCTGTTGTAATGTAAGCCCAGCAGCCAATGTGTGTACAGGAACAGCAGCCAAATAATCGGTTATTCTGTTTTTTTGTGATGTTGATTGAGGGATAAATATTGTCCATTTTGCTCAAAGCTTTCTGCAACTGGCAGGCACCAAACGATATTACAGTAACTGCTTCATTGATTTGCCTTATCAAATAGCTAATTAATCTTGTTCTTAATACGGACAGGTTGGTGGCTGTTTCTGAGTGTTGGCCTCCTTATCAAAGAATGGGGAGCAGTGGTTCACTGACATCAAGTAGCCCTGGACCATAAAAGGGTACATCCAGGGTTTTCCGGCAACTCTCCCTTTCCTGAGTAGTGGCCTGCCATTGCCTGGTGGTGGCATGTTCCTGTACCGCCAAAGTCTGCGGCCATTAGCTTTGCTTGCCAGCAGTGCCGCCGGAGAACCCACCATGGGAGTCGCCATGTGGAATGGGCCGGAAAATCCCACCCACAGATTCTCCTCTGCTGGCCTGCCAGGGTAACCCAGGCGATTGAATAAATCATAGAACTGTAATACGGTGGTAACAACAGACTTGACTCAAAGAAGTATAAAATTGGGGACATAATAATTCTTGTTGCACAGTACTCAGGAAATTGTTGGAAGGAAAGAAATAAAAGAGAAGAGTCGTTGTATTAATCAAATATAGCACTGGTTGTTGTTGAAAACTCACCACTATCCTTAGAATTCCCCCTATACCAAAAAGGGCCGACATTCTAAATGGTGAACAGGGATTCTCACTCCCTGACTCTGATGCAGGCTTCGGTGGGTGCTATTCAAGTCAAACTATATTTTCAAGTTATCCCCCGGTATAACCCATACCTTCACCGAAGATTTAATCTACTTACTACTTAGTAGCATCGATCCTGGGTCCTGCATTGCTAAGTAAGTAGAGTAGACTTAGGAATAACCACTGTTTCAGGTTAAATTAAGTTATTTTATTATTATACTTTTTCTTTTAAAAGCTGCAATCACTTTCTTTACAGAAAAGTAAAAAGATCTTCCTTCTGGTTGGTTGAAGGAACCTTCAGGCTCAACTTGACAATCAATCTTCTTTAAAGTCTGTTCTTCTTTAGCTGTATTCGCTGGTGAGCTTGGTTGCTGTGTCTTGTCAATTCCATGTACTGAGCTATGAGAGCTGGCTCTGCTGGCTATCTCTGAGCTGACTCTGAGCTGACCCTGTCTCCTCTTTAAATTCTAGTCTTCCTTAGATGTAAAAGCTGTTTTAGCTCGGCTGCTATGTCTTATCTTTCCCATGACCAAGCTGACTATAAGCTGACTCTGCTTGCTTCTCTTGTTCCTTCTCTCCTTCTCTCTGAGTTCTGGTTCTGGTAGTTACTGCTGTGATCTCTGGGTTTATATTCTCTTTCTAACAGTTATTACGTTTTTATGACCTTATTGTAAAGTAACTATTATTCCACTTTAGATCAAAAATACTTTTTACAATCAAACATTCTAATACAACTAAGTATTCATTTTGACATAACCTCACCTCTCAGGTCTCTGATTACATTGTTTCCTTTGTGATGTTCAAAGTTCCTTTGTGATATTCAGAAATGCTTTGGTTTCAACAGAGGTGTGAATTTTGGTTTGGTTCCTGTCATTTCTATAGTTTTATTTTCCAATTGTGTCCCCAGCTCATAATTTTGGCTTTGATTTTAGCATTAAATTATGTTTCTCGTAGACTGATATTCTCCAGTTTTCTTTAATTTACTTGGTGTTAGTAGAATTTCACACCTAGAATTGTCACCAAATTCAACTGAACCTCATCCTTTCCTTTCCAGCTGTTTACTAAGATAATTAATTTCAATGAAGGTGTGAAACATTGCTTTTAGCTGTACGCTAAAATCCACTTGGTTATAACTTGAAAGACCTGCCTGTTTTAAATATTCGACACCTAATTCAACTGAAACCTTCATCCATTCTTTTCCAGATGCTTACTAAGATGGTTAGTTTCAATGAAGGTGTGAACCATTGTTTTTAGCTTCATACAAGAATCCTGTGTGTTTGCTAAGCCTGCTTGGGAGAAAGAATCTGCATTTTATAATCCAGCTCTTTGCAGCTGCTGTTAACCCTTCATGGGATCTTTCCTTGTATCCTCTCATGTTTCTTTCAGACCAGATATTGCCAGACTTCCATGTTTCAAATTACGCATCTTTCCATATTTTCAATTACATGGGGAAGGGAGGATGTAGTTGAGCAGACAAAGGCAGAATCTACTTAATTAGAATTAAGAAATAATAGAGGAACTATTACACTACTTGATTGCCCATCTTAGGCCACAAAACCGTGTGGAGATAGGTGAGCAACTTTGAAGGCAAATTGCAGAAAGATGCAAGAACTACAAGATAGTGATAATGGGGAAACTCCTATTATTCTCTCACAGACTGGCATTAACAGTGTAAAAAGGGCAAAGAGGAGTTTGAATTTCTTAAATGTGTGTGAGAATTTTCTTCATCAGTGTGTTCCCAATTCCAACTATATTGGAACTAATTCTGCAGAAGGAAGTGGTGTATCTTGCATTGGTGAAAAGTGATCATAATATAATCTGGCTGAAAATAGTGATGGGAAAAAACAAGGCTCAATCAAGTACAAAAATAGTCAACTGGCTGACTAGTGTATTGAAAATATATCCAGCCTATGTGGAATGGAATCACAAATGTTCGGCAAAATAATCCTAGGCCATGGAAGGCCTTCAAAGAGGAGACAAAGTCTGGAATAGCTATGTTCCCAATAGGGAAAAAGGAACAGCATCCAAAGTTAAAGCTCCCTGAATGACTAAAGATATAGGATAGATTTTCCAGTTCCACCTGCCATGGGAATTGTCACGGATAGGACAGGCAACTTAACGACCATTTAAAGGCCCGTTGAATTGAGGCAGGAATTTCAGGCCTCCCTTGGGCAGGCATGACCGAAAAATCCCGTCCACAATATATTAAAATGCGACGGGAAAGGAGGATTATAACAAATGTATGGTTCATAAAATAGCAGAACAGGGGGAACCTCAAATATTTTTGCTTCTGAGGACAGCCTCTCATGTTTCTTTTTAAATCCTGATATTTTCCCCTGTATAAAAATAAACTTATCAAATCATTATTCCTTTTATTTTATTTTATATTATTTTACTAACTTAATGTGAAGCTTATTGGTGGGGCTGAACAACAATTGTGTGGTGACATGGAGAGAACTTCATTGAAAATGAGTGAAAAATGGGAAATAATTAACCAAAAGTCAAAAACTGGATACAGAGTCCGAGCCTGAAAAGCAAAATAATCAGAGAAATGATGAACCAAAATGTCAAACATAATATTCAAACTGAGCTTGAAAGGGAAAATTGGTAATTGAAAAGCAGAGAAGCAGTAAATCAAAAGATGTAGAAATTAGTAAATGGTGGAAAATTATTAACAAGAAAAAAGAAAATTGCCAACTGAGACCAATGGCTACTTTTTTGTGGAGTCTTGACATTTAAAAATGGCGGGTGGGACTTAGATGCCAGATGTCCCAACCCCATTCCCAATAGATTTTATTTTTGGTGAAAGAGGGTGATGAGTGACCCACACAGGAGTAAACCCAAACTCAGCAGCGTCATTTGGACTCAGTGCTGATGCAAGGGACTTAAATCATAGTGCAGGAGTCACAACTTGTTGTAGGCAAGTAAATAGCAGAGGACATCTGTATAAATTTCATGATGTGATTTTTAAAAAAATGCCCCGCTCTTTAAATTAAAAAAAAAGAACAGATGGTGAGGGTTAAAAAATAATCAATTTCTGGACTACTTTGATTGATAGGCGCAGGTTAGGAAAAAGGTTACACCTGGGGTCATGCAGTTTCACTAGATTGTTGACATTTTCCCCAAGGGATATGCTTATACCTTTATGAATGCTTGGCTGAGTTTCAAATGCTACAATTATCTCAGCGGGGATTGAAGGGGTCTGAGTACCCAGGTTAATTGACAGATTAAAGAATTATTAAAGGATTTCCTGTCTTTGATGTGTGGTTTTAATAAAGGTCATTTCCCCAGAGTTTAATTACTTGAGCTTTAGATCTTTGAATGGGTTCTATGAGCAGGAGTATGTTTTCATAATCATGTGTGTAGGAGTAAGAGATGTATTAGATTGTTAGAAGTTGATTTTTTCCCATCTTCATAGACCTGCTAAAGCAAGAGGTCATAGATTTCGGATAAGGGGTAAAGGAGGAGATAGACATTTGAATTAGTAATGGGTTGAAGGGTTATGGAGAAAGGGCAGGATGGTGGTTACTGGGTGAGTGACTATTACTCCAGATGGAGTAATAGTAGTAAAGCAAAAGACCGTTTTCTGACTGATAAATCTACAGGCTATACAAACTTTTGTGCATCATTTGGACTAACCAGGAAGAAGAGTCATCTAATGATACAAGAACTAAGAGAGTAGGTCCCTGAAACCTATTGCGACTGACCTATTAAAACCCGAATCACTGTGATTTTCATAAGAACATAAAAACTGGGAGCAGGGGTAGGCAATTCAACTCCTCGAGCCTGCACTGCCATTTAATATGATCATGGATGATCTCATCTGGGCCTCATCTCCATTCTTCTAAACTCTAGAGTATAGGCCGAAACTGCTCAATCTCTTTTCATAAGACCAACACTCAATCTCTCTTCATAAGACCCCTTCAAACCCCTCATCTCTGAAATCAATACAGTGAACCTCCTCTGAACTGCCTCTAATGCAACTACAGCTCTCCTCAAATAAGGGGACCAAAACTGTACACAATACTCCAGATGCGATCTCACCAATCCCTTGTACAGGTGATCCAGGGTATTTCTCTGGGGCCCTGAGTTCAAATACCACCATGGCAGGGGTTGGGAAGTGAATCAAATAAATATCTGGAATTAAAAAGTCTAATGATAATTGTAAAAAAAAGAAAATCTCACCTCGTTTGCAAATGCCCATTAGAAAAGGAAATCTGCAGTTTTCACCTGGGAGGATGACTGCCTTGTACATGAGGATATTGATTTCAGCACGAATCCCGCGGTCATCAAAGATTCTCATTCTTGGGCATCTGAAGGAGGCACTTGAGGATTGAATATGATATTGGATCTCCGCATCGATGTCAGCCTTAGAGGAGAGGGCTTCCCGGGTAAGAAAAATGTTCCACGTTCGGTAAGGTTTCTCCGTTGATCTTGGTGGATGGAGAGACCAGGTCTCATTCTGGGGCAGGTTGGTAAAGGACTTGAGTCATCTTGAGGCTGAGGCTGAGACCGATTCTCTGGTACGCTTCCGTAAAGGTGTCAAGTATGGCTTGGAGATTCCCTTCTGAGAAGGTGGAGATGCCAAAGTCATCAAAATACTGAAGTTTCACCGATGATGTCAGTGTCATTTTCCTCTTGGATTTCAATCAGTTGAGGTTGAAACTTTTCAGTCCATCCTATAGACGATGTCCACTCTATTGGGAAGCTTGACCTTGATAAAGTGAAGAACGTTGGTGATGAAGGTGGAGAAAAGGGTGACGGCGGTGGCACTTCGCTGCTTGACTCCAGTCTTGACCCAAAGTTTCCTGTCTTATTTCCGTCAGCAAGGAATGTCACTGATGCCTTGTTGTGGAGGAGTCGGAGGATGCTGATCAATTTATCTGGACATCTAGCCTTTGACAAGGCCTGCAATGGCACTTCCCAACTGGGTCAAAAGCCTTGCATCGATGAAGGCCATGTTAATGTTTCTACTGGCACTGCTCCTGAAGTTGCAAAGCAGTGAAAATCATGTCCACTTTTCCACAGTTCGGTCGGAAGCCACACCAGCTTTCAAGAAGGATTTCTTCAGAATGGGAAAGGCGGCTAAGAAGATTCAGTCGATGATCTCCCTGCCAACGGAGAGCAGGGTGATGACTTGGTAGTTCCTACAGTCTGATCTTTCTCCTTTCTTGAAGATGGTGGTGATGGCGGCATCCCTGAGATCGTCAGAAATTTCTTCTCTGATCCAGATTTTCAGCAACACCTGAAATGAAATGAAATTCACTTATTGTCACGAGTAGGCTTCAATGAAGTTACTGTGAAAAGCCCCTAGTCGCCACATTCCGGCGCCTGTCCGGGGAGGCTGGTACGGGAATCGAACCGTGCTGCTGGCTTGCTTGGTCTGCTTTAAAAGCCAGCGATTTAGCTGAGTGAGCTAAACCAGCCCCTCATGGAGATTTTTAAAGAATTAATTTTTACAGGGTGTGGGCTTTGGTGGCTCGGCCAGCATTTGTTGCCCATCACTAATTACCTTTGAAAAGGTGGCGGTGAGCTGCCTTCTTAGACCCTGCAGCCTATGTGATGTAGTTACACCTACTGTGCTACTGGGAGGGAATTCCAGAGTTTTGACCCAGTGATAGTGAAGGAACAGTGATATATTTCCAAGTCAGGATGGTGGGTAACTTGGAGGGGAACCTCCAGGTGATGGTGTCCCCCGGTATCTGCTGCCCTTATATTTCTAAATGGTACTGACCATGTGTTTGGAAGGTGCTGTCTAAGAAGCCTTGTGAGTTCCTGCAGTGCATCTTGTATGTGGTACACGTCGGTGGTGGAGGAAGTGAATGTTTGTGGATGGGGTGCCAATCACGTGGACTGTATTGTCATGGATGGTGTCGAGCTTCTTGAGTGTTGTTGAAGCTGCACTCATCCAGGCAAGTGGAGAATAGTCCATCACACTCCTGACTTGTGCCTAGTAGGCAGTAGACAGGCTTTGGAGGGGTCAGGAGATGAGTTACTCACCAGAATATTTCTAGCCTCTTACCTGCTTTTGTATGCACCATATTTATACGGCTAGTCCAGCTCAATTTGTGCTCAATGGTAACCCTCAGTACGTTGATACTGGGGGATTTCAGTGATGGTAATGTCATTGAATGTCATGGGGCAATTGTTTGATTCTCTCTTATTGGAGATCGTCATTGTGTGGCACATGTGTGGCAGGAATGTTACTTGTTACTTGTCAGCTCATGTTTAGATATTAAATAAGGAAACTAAAACGGGCAACAGGTGTGGTTTCACCAACACCCTATACAACTGCAACATACCTCTCTACTTTTATACTGCAGTCCTTTTGCAATAAATGCTAAAATTCCATTTGCCTTTTTAATTACATGCTGTACCTGCATACCAATTTCCTGCGATTCATGAACAAAGACACCCAGATCCCTCTGCCCAGACTCATTTTGAATCTGCTTTCCATTTAGATGATAATTTGCCTTTCTATTTTTTAGGCCGCATCTCCGGCAACCTCGGCGCCAACTGGAAAATCTTCAAGCGAAGGTTCCTCTTGTACATCGAGGCCTCCGACCTCGAAGCAGTATCGGATGCCAGGAAGATCGCGCTATTTCTCTCCACTGCGGGGAATCACGCCATCCATATCTACAACTCCCTTACGTTCACCGACGGCAAAGACAAAACCAAATTCAAAACAGTCCTGCTGAAGTTCGACAGCCACTGCGACATTGAGGTGAATGAGAGCTTTGAACGGTACATCTTCCAACAGAGGCTTCAGGGTAAGAATGAACCTTCTCAGTCCTTCTTGACCCATCACCGCATCCTAGCGCAGTCATGTAATTATGACTCAATGGCTGATTCCATGATCCGGGATCAGGGGGTCCACACCGACTCCCTGCGGCAGCAGCTCCTGAAAGTCAAACAGTTGACCCTCCCTGTCGCTATCGAGACGTGCGTTGTCCACGAGCATGCCAAGAATCGTTACTCCCACATCAGGGCAGCAGAAACTGCAAAGCTGGCCTCCCAGGAGGCAGAAAGGGTGCAGGCCATTGCACAGATGCAGGGCCTGAGCATCGAGGAGAGTGGCCGTTTCGCGTGCTTTTCCCGGATCTCTGCCCATGCGCGCCACGATCGATGGACGATGAGACCGACAACCCGACTGCACAGGTGCGTACATCGACTGACTGCACTGCGCATGCGCGATGGAGCACGGAATGCGCTGATGTCACCGTCATGACGTGTCCGAATTATGGCTCCGCCCACTTAAAGCGGCAATGTCCGGCAAAAGGAATCCGATGTCCCCAGTGTGGCAAGCTTGGCCACTACGCAGCCCTCTGCAGGTCCGCTCCACTGCTCAGCAGCCAGCGGTCCCAGCTGCAGCGCAGAAGTGTCCGCTCAATACAGCAAGGCATGTCAGATTCCGATCCCGACAGCCCAATGGACCCTGATGCTGACTGCCTCAAGTCTCCATATCGGATGGGCAACATAACCACACATGATCCTCAGTGTGGATCCAGGCATGAGTGGTGTGCTGTCCTCACAGTTAACAAGGCTCACATCCGATTTAAACTGGACACCGGCGCGTATGCGAATCTCATTTCACAATCCGACCTCGACACCATCCAGGCCCGACCAAGCATTCTTCCACCGGCCTGCCAACTCCTTGACTACAATGGCAATGCCATAGCTGCCAGTGGCTCGTGTCAACTAGGGATATCCAACAAGGCGATCAAGGCAACATTACGGTTTGAAATCGTCAGGCCTGACAGGGCGTCCCTGCTTGGTGCTCACGCCTGCAAGCTCCTGAACCTGGTTCAGCGAGTCCACACCATGTCATCGTCACCAGCGACGGTCTAGCCCGATGGAAATTTGCAAGCCGACATAGACGACATTATCGCGCAGTACCACAGCGTATTCGATGGAATGGGCATGCTCCCATACCGATATAAAATCCTGCTCAAGCCGAACGCCACCCCTGTAATTCATGCACCACGCCGGGTGCCAGCGCCCCTCAAGGATCGTCTGAAAAAGCAACTACAGGATCTCCAAGACCAGGGCATCATCTCGAAGTTCTCAGAGCCAACAGACTGGGTCAGCTCCATGATCTGCCTAAAGAAGCCATCAGGGGAGCTCCGCATTTGCCTTGATCCTAAGGATCTCCACCGCAACATCATGCGGGAGCATTACCCGATCCCGAAACGTGAAGAGTTGACCAGTGAGATGGCTCATGCCAAATTCTTTACTAAGCTGGACGCCTCCCGGGGTTTTTGGCAAATACAGCTGGACGTGTCCAGTCGCAAAATGTGCACGTTCAACACCCTGGTCCGTCGCTACTGCTACAACCGCATGCCTTTCAGCATCATACCTGCCTCCCAAGTGTTTCACTGATTCATGGAGCAGATGATGGAGGGCATCGAGGGGGTGTGAGTATACGTGGACAACGTGATTATCTGGTCCACAACGCCCCAGGAACACATCGCTCGCCTCAAGCAGGTCTTCCAGCAAATTCATGAACATGGTCTCCGGCTCAACAGGGCCAAGTGCTCATTTGGTCAATCGGATATTAAGTTTCTAGGTGACCACATCTCGCAGCAGGGTGTGCGGCCAGACGCCGACAAGGTCTTGGTAATCAACGCCATGAAGACCCCGGAGGACAAGAAGGAGGTCCTCCGCTTCCTCGGGATGGTCAACTTTCTCGGGAAATTCATTCCCAATATGGTGTCCCACACCACGGCCCTCCGCCATCTCGTCAAGAAATCAACGGAATTCCAGCCTGAGCTGAAGGCAAAGCTCACCACAGCCCCAGTTCTAGCGTTCTTCGACCCAACCAAGGAAACCAAGATATCAACTGATCCAAGCCAGGACAGCATTGGGGCGGTGCTCCTCCAGCGAGATGACTCCTCGTCCTGGGCTCCAGTGGCATTTGCCTCCAGGGCCATGACACCCACTGAGCAACGGTATGCCCAGATCGAAAAGGAGTGTCTGGGTCTCCTGACAGGAATAGTCAAGTTTCATGACTACGTTTACGGCCTGCCGAAATTCACAGTGGAAACGGACCACAGGCCGCTAGTCCACATAATCCAGAAGGATTTAAATGACATGACACCTCAGTTACAGCGAATTCTTCTTCGACTCCGCCGCTATGACTTCGAACTTGTCTACACGCCAGGCAAAGAGCTGATCATTGCAGATGCCCTATCCAGGTCCATTACCACACCGTGTGAACAAGGTGACTTCATCTGCCACATAGAAGCACAAGTGCAATTGTGTGCCACCAACCTCCCAGCCTCTGACGAACGGATGGTCCAAATTCGTGAGGAAACAGCCAAGGATCCTCTACTGCAGCGTGTGATGCAGCACCTTACCAATGGCTGGCAAAAGGTACAATGTCCCCAATTCTTTAAAGTGAAAGACGAGCTGACGGTTGTGGAGGGAATCCTTCTGAAACTCGACAGGATCGTTATTCCTCAGAGCATGCAGGCTATGGTGCTGGGTCAACTCCATGAGGGTCACCTTAGAGTCGAGAAATGCCGACGCAGAACTAAGGAGGCGGTTTATTGGCCGGGCATTAGCCAGGACATTGCTAGCACGGTCCTCAACTGCCCCACCTTTCAGAAGTTTTGTAGCCACCGGAGTTGGCCATTCCCTGAATACAAAATGGAGGAACGCAAAGCATACAGGTTAAAATGGACAATGTTTGCAGCACCAGCAGGCTGCACCTAGCAAATGTGGATTCTGTCTGCTAAGAAAGCAGACAGCACCGAAACAAAAATTCCGCATACTAATGAGGCAATCTCCAGGATAGTTAGCATATTAATGGAACAATTCCAGAGACAATGGACACAAATGGGGAAGTAACTATAACATTGTAAAGGACACCAGACACCCCGGCACCAGCGGGGTTCGAAAACAAAGAACCTGAAAGCCCGCCCAGTAGCCAAGGAACAGCCTCCATATTGGGGGGATTCAAACATATCGATTGGGAAGGGACCCAATCGATTCTGAGCCGGTAAGGGAGTCCGCCCAAAGGGGCGCGGATCCCTGGGACCTATAAAAGACAGGTCCCAAACTTAGTTCGTTCTTCTTGTCCAGCCCTCCTCTCTCCTTGACCAGCCCTCCTCTGTGGACCAGCACCTCGACCAGCTTTTGCCAAGAAGACCTTGAACGAGAGAGAGGAGAGGTGTGTGCCGCCAGCAAGTAAGTGTCTCACAACGATCGCTACCAGAGATAGACACTCCTGACCCCATTTTAACCTATACCAACCTGAAGTCTGCAGACCAGAGCAGAGCACGAGGCCTTGTTCCCTGATCCGGCAGTTCCTTTGAGATAAGTATTAGTTTATTTAGCGGTAGGAATAGTTTAATCCTCTTAGCGTGTGCATGGGTAGTTTTATAATTGTATTATAATAAACTCAGTTGTTTGAACTTACTAATTGGTGCATGGTTTTATTGCTTTGAACTTCACCTTGAAACTTGTGGCGGTATCTTAATGATACCTGGCGACTCCAGAGCTAAGTAAAGAAACAGAGCCAAATTGAGTGTTAAGCACACTCACCCACAACGAGCAACAGTTTCAACCGGCTCAACCCAAGGAAACACTGCAACAGCACGGGATTGTGACCTCTCCCTGGTCCAAAGTAGGTGTAGACCTTTTCCACGCCAAGGGGCGTGACTACGTACTCCTGGTCAACTACTTCTCCAGTTACCCAGAAGTGGTGAAACTGTCCGACCTCACGTCGAAGGTGGTCATCAAAACATGCAAAGAAACGTTTGCCAGGCACGGGATACCGCTCATGGTAATGAGCGACAACGGTCCATGCTTTTACAGCCAGGAATGGTCTGATTTTGCACGGTCATACAACTTCCGTCACGTTACCTCCAGTCCCCACTACCCGCAGTCAAACGGGAAGGCCGAGAAAGGGGTCCATATTGTCAAGTGGTTGCTGTGCAAAGCTGCAGACTCAGGCTCCGACTTCAACCTGGCAATGCTGGCGTACAGGGCAACCCTACTGTCCACTGGGTTGTCTCCATTGCAGATGCTCATGAATCGCACTCTGAGGACCACAGTTCCAGCCATCCATGTTCCAGACCTTGACCACCTCACGGTTTTACAAACAATGCAGCAGTCCTGGGCCCAACAGAAGGCAGCAGGGTAGCATGGTGGTTAGCATAAATGCTTCACAGCTCCAGGGTCCCAGGTTCGATTCCCGGCTGGGTCACTGTCTGTGTGGAGTCTGCACGTCCTCCCCCTGTGTGCGTGGGTTTCCTCCGGGTGCTCCGGTTTCCTCCCACAGTCCAAAGATGTGCGGGTTAGGTGGATTGGCCATGCTAAATTGCCCATAGTGTCCTACAAAAAGTAAGGTTAAGGGGGGGGTTGTTGGGTTACGGGTATAGGGTGGATACGTGGGTTTGAGTAGGGTGATCATGGCTCGGCACAACATTGAGGGCCGAAGGGCCTGTTCTGTGCTGTACTGTTCTATTCTATAAAAAAGAAGGCCACAAATGATGCTCATGCCACGGATCTACCCGAGCTGGCTCCAGCCGATTATGTTCGCGTCCAGTTGCCTGAGGGCAGCTGATCAGCCACAGCTGTTGTTGTCGAACAAGTTGCCCCAATGTCTTTCCTTGTCCGCATGGCTGATGGCTCCCTGCTACGGCGCAACAGACGGGCACTGCGAAGAGTTCCACGCCCACCACCTGACCGCAGTGCTCCGCCGGCCATCATACTTCCTCTGGATGTACCCTGCTACGAGGCCACCGATCTGCCAGCGATCCTGCCGGCCCACGCGACCACCGCGATGGCAGCGATCCCACCTATCCACGTGCAGGCAGCTCCTAATCTACCTCTGCGGCGATCGCCAAGAATTCGTCGGCCACCACAAAGACTCAATCTGTAGACTGAACTTTTGAAAATTTTGTGACTGAATTCATCGATTTAACCTTTGTAAATATTGCTTCATTTGTCATGTGTCTGCACTATCGACACCTTCCCATGTATATACGTTTGTTCAAGCACCGTTTGTATATAGTCAGGCATATATATATTTATTTATATATACATACCTCAATATATATTTAACTAAAAAATGAAAAGCGGGGAGTTGTCATAATATCCACTCATGTATATAATGAGATGCAGACAGGCAGTGATTGACACATAGGATGACCAGTAAGAATATAACACAGTACAGCCAATCACCAGACATGACACAACCACTGTAAAGCCAGAGGGCACTAGGTTTCAGGTTCTCTCGGGACCCAGCTACTGAGACGGTCAGAGTTCACAAGCTATAGCAAGTGCAAACACCATGCGGCAGCTAATAAGTCTGGTCTGGCTACTACTAGGTCTCCAGTCAGTTCAGTATAGTGTCGACCCACAGCTGAATATGTTTATCAGTTCTATCGTTGAATAAAACAGTGTTGGATCTTCTCCAGTGTTAGACGTCTGTTTCTAACTTCCCTGCATCGAATGCAGTCCACATCGAACCAACCTGCCTAACACATCACCCATTTGCTGAACCTTAAAGTTCTCCTAGTCCTCCAGCATACCGCTGGCTTTTGCCGTATGGTATGCCCTAGTTTTTGCCTGTTTGCTAATTGTGCACGGAGGGGTCATGAGGCACTCGTTGATGCCAACAGAGAGGTATGCAAGTCGGTTGACGAATTTATTCTTGATGGCAAATCCAATTTCATGTGTCCTGGGCTGATCCTCGGGGTTTCGACCCAGGAAGAAGGTGTAACCACCACCATTTTCCCTCAGCTGCCCTCGCCTGCTCTTTGGGTCACTTGGAGGGCAGTGACGTCAATGTTGAAGTGCCGAAGTTCATGGGCAACAAGGGCAGTTCGCCGTTCCGATCGATTGTTTTGTTCATTATCATGAGGACGTGCACATTTCACGTTCCGAAATTCAGTTTAGCTCTGATTTTCTGACCACAGGAAAATTGAGCCTGCTGGATGTGGTTTTCCAAGTTGGGGGTGGAGCAGACTATTTTTAGGGCACCTTTTCTGGCCCTTTCCCCATGCGGGATGGGCTGAGTGCATCCTGAAGAGGGCCGCTCAGTCCTGAATAAAGCTGCCGAAACACTCTTCTATTCCTATTCGTAGAGCAAGACAACTGAATTAAACTCCACCGCCTGCATGCCAGTCTGAAGCTGGGGAATTCCAGATCTCACGGTACTGTCCCAGTCTCCTCTTCACGATTGCCGCATGGCTTGTCTGCGTGGGGGTGCGCTGGTTTCTTCGAGGTAGACGCCTGGCGCAGGTCATCTTTTAATGTGGGTATGCCATTGCACATCGGCAGAAACAAGGCCCAATGACAAGGGAACCTTAATCCATCATGGCTGCCATGAATGGTGAAAGGCCGACATGTTAGCATGGTGTGTTCCACCATGCCTATTCAGGTCCAACAGACTACATGGTTCCCCATTTGGCACTGCCCATGTTGCCCACTCCACCACAATCATTGCCCGGCACCATTGGGACTCTGGCCCTGGAATCCATCCCTGCTGCAAGGAATACCTTTGGCTGGCACTGTCCTTGCCAGTGGTATGCTCCATGAACAATGCCTGGCACCCCCTAGAGGCGACTGTGGGTGTTGCCCTTGAATGGACCATGTGATGCCCCGCTGGCAGATGCCAGCCAGTTGGGTGGTGGGGGGTGATATGGCGGAGGGTGGGGTCCGGGTGGGGTGGAGGGAGGGGACTGGGATGCAGGTATTGGGTGGTGGGGACACCCATATGACTGGTGACACTCTGCAGAACCAGGGGCCAAGGTTGGTGGTCAGTGGGGTGCCATGGCAATAGCGGCCATTGCCTGGACTCCACCCCAATCCCATGAGGGGGTCACCCCGGCCACATGGCCTGTTCCCCTCTTACCCTTCCCCCCGGCTCAGGCAGCACCCCCCTCTCCGAACCCCCTCCGGCCCTGCAGCTCACTGTCGTGCCTCTCCATGTCCTGTCTCCTTTCTCTTGCTCATCGACCTTGATGCCGGCTTCACAATTTTTAAAAGCACAAGTCAACCGCGCCATCAGGCATTCGCCCCATTGGAGGCGGAGAATCATGGAAATGCCGGAGAATACCGGATGGGGCTGCTACTGCTTTCCATTGGCGCCGCTGTCGGGATGATGGAGAACTGCGATTTTCCGTTAAATTAGCGCCCACCACCATTTCGGTCTAGAAACCATTTTTGTGCCCAATCGTGTTACCTGATTTTGGCATTTCCGACAGAGAATCCTGCCCAATATCTTTAAATGTAACTTCTGCTTTCATGGGGAAGAAAAGGCGAATCGTTTTGTTTCTGTTCTTCCAGCAACATTGCAAACAACTTTAGCAATAACGGGGGCCATACTATAATTTTACTGTAATAATGTAATGTGCTTCCCAAAGCATGGGGTCACGGTGGCACAGTGATTAGCACTGTTGCCTCACAGCGCCATGGACCCGGGTTCCATTCCGGCTTGGGTCACTGTCTGTGCGGAGTCTGCACGTCCTCCCCGTGTCGTGTGGGTTTTCTCCGGGTGCTCCAGTTTCCTCCTACAGTCCAAAGATGTGCAGCTTGGGTGGATTGGCCATTCTAAATTACCCCATAGTGTCCAGGGGTGTACAGGTTAGGTTATGGTGTTACAGGGATAGGGTGGGGTCGAATGGGGGTGTAAATGGATAGCTCATTCGAAGGGTAGGTGCAGACTCAATGGGCCAAGTGGCCTCCATCTGCACTGTTGGGATTCTATGAACAAGAATATTCTGCAGAAACATAGCTGCACTATATCATTGCCAAATACTAGAGTTCTTGATATACTTTCACAAAAACTAAGCGATTACAATTTAACGTTGCATTATTTGTGCAAATTTATAAAAGGTTAAATATTTAGTACATGTTCAATATAACATTAAAATTTGTTATTACAAAATCATAGCTCTTTCAATTCAGATACATTGTGAGCTTTTCAAAAAAGGTGTCGTGCTTTGTAATGTGCATCCTAATTTAATAGAAAAGGTAATGTTCTGGAACAAATGTGGGCATGCACGGTTATGTGCATCTTAATCACTTCAGAAATTATCTAAGAGACACGTTGTAGAATGTGAAATGAAGTGCTTGTGTCAGAAAACAAAGTTGGTTTTGAGGGAACTGGATTTGTATTGGTAAACATTAGAAATAAGGTATAGTCTTAGTGTGTTTAATTTACGGTTTTTGTAACTGGATGGGTAAAAACCATAGCTAGATTCATGCTGGACAAAGGTGTTTGTACGTGTGAGGGCTAGTTAAGGGCCAACTTTGTTCCTATTGTGCTTAGGGAGGGCTACGTCTGAAGATGGTGGGTGAACTTGCGGCATGGGTTGGTACCTGGGACTTCGATGTTGTGGCCATTTCCGAGACATGGATAGAGCAGAGACAGGAATGGTTGTTGCAGGTGCCGGGGTTTAGATATTTCAGTAAGCTCAGAGAAGGTGGTAAAAGAGGGGGAGGGGTGGCATTGTTAGTCAAGTGGCAGAAAGCATTACAGTGGCAGGAAGGACATTTGATGAGGACTCGTCTATTGAGGTAGCATGGGCTGAGGTTAGAAACAGGAAAGGAGAGGTCACCCTGTTAGGGGTTTTCTATAGGCCTCCGAAAAGTTCCAGAGATGTAGAGGAAAGGATTGCAAAGATAATTCTGGATAGGAGCGAAAGTAACAGGGTAGTTGTTATGGGGGACTTTCCAAATATTGACTGGAAACGCTATAGTTCGAGTACTTTAGATGGGTCCATTTTTGTCCAATGAGTGCAGGAGGGTTTCCTGACAGTATATAGATAGGCGAAAGCGAGGCGAGGCCATATTGGATTTGGTACTGGGTAATGAACCAGGACAGGTGTTAGATTTGGAGGTAGGCGAGCACTTTGGTGATAGTGACCACAATTCGATTTTGTTTACTTTAGTGATGGAAAGAGATAGGTATATACTGCAGGGCAAGAGTTATATCTGGGGGAAAGGCAATTATGATGCGATGAGGCAAGACTTAGGATGCATAGGTTGGGGAAGGAAACTGCAGGGGGTGGGCACAATTGAAATGTGGAGCTTGTTCAAGGAACAGCTACTGCGTGTCCTTGATAAGTATGTACCTGTCAGGCAGGGAGGAACTGGTTGAGCGAGGGAACCGTGGTTTACTAAAGTAGTTGTCAAGAGGAAGAAGGAGGCTTATGTAAAGATGAGACGTGAAGGTTCAGTTAGGACGCTCGATAGTTACAAGTTAGCTAGGAAGGACCTAAAGAGAGAGCTAAGAAGAGCCAGGAGGGATGAGAAGTCTTTGGCAGGTAGGATCAAGGATAACCCTAAAGCTTTCTTCAGGAATAAAAGAATGACTAGGGTAAGAGTAGGGCCAGTCAAGGACAGTGGTGGGAAGTTGTGCGTGGAATCCGAGGAGATAGGAGAGGTGCTAAATGAATATTTTTTGTCAGTATTCACACAGGAAAAAGGCAATGTTGTTGAGGAGAATACTGAGATACAGGCTACTAGACTAGACAGGCTTAAGGTTCATAAGGTTATCAATTCTGAAAAGTGTGAAAATAGATAAGTCCCCTGGGCCGGTTGGGGTTTATCCGAGGATTCTCTGGGAAGCTAGGGAGGAGATTGCTTAGCCTTTGGCTTTGATCTTTATGTCATCATTGTCTACAGGAATAGTGCCAGAAGACTGGAGGATATTGTCCCGTTGTTCAAGAAGGGGATTAGAGACAACCCCGGTAACTATCGACCAGTGAGCCTTACTTCTGTTGTGGGCAAAGTCTTGGAAAGGTTTATAAGAGATAGGATGTATGATCATCTGGAAAGGAATAATTTGATTAGAGATAGTCAACACGGTTTTGCGAAGGGTAGGTCGTGCCTCACAAACCTTATTGAGTTCTTTGAGAAGGTGACCAAACAGGTGGGCGAGGGTAAAGCAGGTGTATATGGATTTCAGTAAAGCATTTGATAAGGTTCCCCATGGTAGGCTATTGCAGAAAATACGGAGGCATGGGATTCAGGGTGATTTAGCAGTTTGGGTCAGAAATTGGCTAGCTGGAAGAAGATAAAGGGTGGTGGTTGATGGGAAATGTTCAGACTGGTGTCCAGTTATTAGTGGTGTACCACAAGGATCTGTTTTGGGGCCACTGCTGTTTGTCATTTTTATAAATGACCTGGAGGAGGGCATAGAAGGATGAGTGAGTAAATTTGCAGATCACACTCAAGTTGGTGGAGTTGTGGACAGTGCGGAAGGATGTTACAAGTTACAGAGGGACATAGATAAGCTGCAGAGCTGGGCTGAGAGGTGGCAAATGGAGTTTAATGCAGAAAAGTGTGAGGTGATTCATTTTGGAAGGAATAACAGGAAGCAGAGTACTGGGATAATGGTAAGATTCTTGGTAGTGTGGATGAGCAGAGAGGACTCGGTGTCCATGTACATAGATCCCTGAAAGTTGCCACCCAGGTTGAGAGGGTTGTTAAGACGGCGTAGGGTGTGTTAGCTTTTATTGGTAGAGGGATTGAGTTTCGGAGCCATGAGGTAATCTTGTAGCTGTACAAAACTTTGGTGCGGCCGCATTTGGAGTATTGCGTGCAATTCTGGTCGCCGCATTATAGGATGGGTGTGGAAGCATTGGAAAGGGTGCAGAGGAGACTTACCAGGATGTTGCCTGGTATGGAGGGAAGATCTTATGAGGGAAGGCTGAGGGACTTGAGGCTGTTTTCGATAGAAAGAAGAAGGTTAAGAGGTGACTTAATTGAGGCAAACAAGATGATCAGAGGATTAGATAGGGTGGACAGTGAGAGCCTTTTTCCTCGGATGGTGATGTCTAGCATGAGGGGACATAGCTTTAAATTGAGGGGAGATAGATATATGACAGATTTCAGAGGTAGGTTCTTTACTCAGAGGGTAGTAAGGGCGTGGAATGCCCTGCCTGCAACAGTAGTGGACTCGCCAACACTAAGGGCATTCAAATGGTCATTGGATAAACATATGGATGATAAGGGAATAGTGTAGATGGGCTTTAGAGTGGTTTCACAGGTCGGCGACATCGAGGGCCGAAGGGCCTGTACTGCGCTGTAACGTTCTATGTTCTATGTTCTAAGAATAAATGAAAGGCATAAGCATATGGGTGTTGCTTAGCAACTGGGGCCACGTAAGGTAGAGAAGCTTCTCAGTTTTAATTTAGTTAATTTGATTGCAGTTAGAGATAGGTAGTGATAGAGATAGCAGCTCTAACAGTTCTGGTAGAAGCAGTTGGTTTGGAAGGCTGTTGAAGAAACATTGCTCTTGGATTTGCTGGACGAAAAGCCATACCATGGAGTAATGGTTAAGGAAATAAGTGCAGCGATCTGAAGCTAGTTAGAGAAATGAAGAGAAGTGCCCAAGAAGCTTGGAATTAAGTGAACAGAGACCAAGGTATTGTTCAGAAGAATTCAAGAAAGCATAAAAAGAGTGTTCTAAGTTAAAGAGGCAGCTGTAGTAACCAGATTTAAAGTGGGCAGCTGTCTTTAAAGGCAAACCAAATAACTGCCTGATGCGATTTTAATACAGTCTGGGAATCGGGAGTTAAAGCAATTGTGAGCAGTTTGCACAGCAGTTAAGATAACAAAACCCTAAAGTGGCTGGTGCAAAATCCTGGATTGGATTCAATGTTAAAAGTGGGGGAGAAGCTTTGTTTAAAAGAATCATTTAGAAACCTGGTCTGGATTTCGGAATGCAAACCGCTAATGGAAAACATTATTATGAGAAAACATTTTAACGTGTGTTTTTTGGAGTGGAGTTTGGAAACTCTTATAGGACAGTCATCTGGGTTCATTCTGAGCAGAAATCCACACACCCTAACTTGGATTCAGAGTGGAATGCATGTATTTGAGCAAAATCATCTTGCTGTAAAGGGGCTTTTTGTGTAATGAGACCATTGTAGCTTATAATGTATTTTGTAATCCATTTAATCTTTAAATCTGTGTATATTTGCTCAACTAAGGGAGGAATGAAGGAGAATTGTATTATAATACGATCCTTCCATGATTAATAATTTTTTTTCTTGTTGTTGAAACTAATTAGCCACCCTGTGATTCTGTTCCTCAACATTTAAGGAAAAAAAAAGTATGAGGTGGGATTGTCCGTCAGCCGACACCGAAATTGGGAAAAGCGATTGGCTGGAGAATAGCTTCCTACACCAAAATCGCGGCAGCCACCGTTCTCCGTCACCTCGAAAATGGCGTCAATGCGTTTCACTCCACAAATTCAGTGGGCACCGTTTGCCTATCATTAACGGGCTCAACTCGGTACTCCCCAGGGCCTCCGTGATTCTCCGTCCTCCGATGGGCCGAGTTCCCGACGATGCTCTGCTTTTAAAAATCGTGAAACCGGCGTGGAGCTGCTGAGGGAGAGAGAGGGGGTACAGAAGGTGTCCAACACCGCCATAGTGTGCTGGTAGTAGTGCCGCTGGCCGGGGGGGGCATCTGCCAGGGCCGGGGGGAGTATTGTGGGGGGTTGGCCAGAAGTTTGGCTGTTGAGTCAGAGTGGGCGGACACGGAACTCCATTGCCACAGCCGGCAAGGTGATCTGCAGCTGTGCACATAGGTAACAGAACTTTGAACCTAATGCCGCGGGACGTACATTAGGTCCCCCCCCCTCCAGCGGGGCCCCTCCAGGTGCTCTCTGGCCCCAGACTGTGTAGGCGCGCCCCAGCACAACAAGTGCCATATTTTTGGCTGGGCTAAATGTGTGCAGGGAGTGTGATGTGTTTTTGCAGCTGCAGCTTGTCAGCCTCCCAAGTATCGGTCACAGACCCGGCGAATCCCACACCGGTGTTCAGTGGAATCGAGCGTGTTCCACACGGCACTGGTACCAGCCCCTCAACGGTAGCAAAATTAGTCCAGGTGCGCCGCCGTTTTTTCTGTTGTAAAAGTCCACGTATTCTCCATTGGCATCAACACTTAGTCTCAGAAACTGAGAATCCCGCCCATTGTGTTTTGAGCCAGGGTCCCATTCTGGGATCTTCCCATCCAGTTTTAACATCAACTGGTGTTGTAACACTTGTCTGTAATAGACATAAACTAGAATAATCCTCTTCAGCCAAATATATGACAGGACCTTACCTAACTTCCACAGCTTTTGAGACATTTTTCATGACTGTTATAAGTATACTAAAAGCCAATTTTTGGTTCACAAGACCTCATTAATCACTCTGTAGTATTGCCTGAGGCATCACAGAGGGAGCTTCCCGCAGAAGTTGTGAGCGCCTATATAAAAATGTTGGCTAACAGGTATTCATTGTTTCAACTCAGCCTGAAAGCTGCTCTTTTGTGGGATGGGTTTGATCAGGAAGATTGTGTACTGAAAAGGTCAAATGTGCAGCCCCAGTGACAACTCCTGTGGGGCTTGCTAAAAAAGTAGTTGTAGGGGTTGAAGGGCACCAAGTAGAGAGAGCGCAACAATTCTAAGCTTTCCATTACCATCCTAATTTGCTTCAATGTTGATAAAGTGCCGTTGTAAAATTGTCATTCAGGGAAGAGAAATGACCTGTCAATTGTAACGTCAACCCCACAAATGTCAAACCCGGACACTCGTGACTTGTACGCCACTGTGATTTGACATTTATTGTCACTGCTAGTTTTTAAGTCTGGTTACAGCCCTGCTAACTCGTATTGCATGACATGATGATTAAATGCCCAAATTAGAATGAATGTTGTGCCAGTGACATTGTGCAATCACTGGGAGGCCTGCGATACACTCATGTACCAATTATGATCAAGTTCTGGACGCCTTTGCCCGAAGGGAATTGACAAAATGAATGCATCATTGCATATTTTGACATCTTTTTATTCAAGGGACATTGTTAGGATGGGATTTAAAATAACAGAGCTGATACATGTGAATAATATATTTTTGTTTTCCTTCGTCGGTGCAGAATTAATATGGAAGGTTGTGAAAATAACACGAGTTTTCCGAGAAGCATAATCTTTGCTGATGCCAGTGAAAGGAGGGCATTATTTGGGATTTTACTCTTCGAATCTTTTCATACTGTAAAACAAGATAATGGGTAATTTGCCTGTTTTTACATCTCACTCTACCTCCATTTCCATTAGCTACATTATCACCAGTTTAAGGTGTGCACATCCCAAATATCAGTTTGAATTTTAATAAACTTGTTATGACACCCTAGACCAGTTCAAGGTCAATTCCAGCCGCACTTGACCGAAAGTTGCAACGAGGTTGAAATTAACTTTTATTGTAAAATTCCTCAGGTCTTTGGCTGCCCAATAACTACAGTCACCAGGATTGTAAATTTGAACACAATTAGCTTTTTATTATTTAAATTAATTATAATTCAATAGGCAACAAATACAGTGGTTAACTACTATCCAGTCTCGAACCACCCCTTCTTTAACTCGCCCCATCCTCGACACACACACATACAGACAGCCAGACACAGAGGTGGAAGAGCAGTGTAAAATAATGGTGTAACTAAAATGATAAGAGTCTTTGTTTCAGATGCACGTCTTCCAGTTGGTTTCTTCTTCAGACTAGGCTTTCAGATAGATGTTATCTTTTCTTTCAGCTTGGAATGGTTTTCATTGTAAACTCACAGAAATACTAGGGAGCCAGTATTTGAGAGAGGGAGAGAGAGAGATAGAGATAGAGAGCTTCTTCTTTCAGGGTCTAGAAGCTTCTGCCTTCAGACATTAAGCAGCAGGATAGAGAGAGAGCTGTTTCCACCTTGAGGGTCCAGTGGCTTCTCCTGGGTTCCCTCCAAAAAAACCCATCACCTGACAGGAACCAATCGCGGTTGTTTGCTGGGCGGAATTCTGTCCCTGGCCAATCCATTGGCTACCGGCCAACCAATCCAAATGAACCCCTCTAATCTCTTTGGTGCCATAAAGTCAAAATGGCTACTTCACTTTCTTACTGCACTTGGGAGTAATCAATTGGATGTGAAATACTGAGAGATTTTTCTTACTAACTTGACAAGGTGGTGAATAAATTAACACCTAACAACTAATTGAAAAAGAGCAACTAATTTCATCCGCTCAGCCAACTGTTGCTAAGTACTAAGGTGAGATAACACTATGAGTAAAGTGCAGAAATAATTGCATTCATAAAATAATCACCCAGTTATTTATTCTCGTTAATTTATATAAAACCTTACTCACCTTGGGTGACCAGACATCACAAGAACAGATCTTACCAGCATATGGTATGATAGAGTCCTCCAGCATCACCGTCTCCTAATCTCTCAATGGCTTTGTAACCAAAAATGTCTGTGGCGTTCTCTTCCAAGGCAGGTAAGGCCTTGAATTTTCTGAACTTAGAGTTCATAGTTGTTTTCTCTCATGTATTAACTTGCTCTGCACATATTAAAAACATATCAAATCCTGATGGGACTGGACAGGCTCATGTGGGAAGAATGTTCCCGATATTGGGGACGTCCTGAACTCGGGGTCAGAGCCTCAGAATAAGGGGTAAGTCATTCAGGACTGAGATGAGGAAGAACGTTTTCTCTGAGAGTTGTGAACTTGAATTCTCTACTACAAAAAGCTATTGGGGCCAGTTCATTGGATAAATTTAAGAGGGAGCTGGAAATGCTCCTTGCGGCTAAAGGGATCACGGGATATGGAGAGAAAGCAGGAGTGGTATACTGAATTTGCACGATCAGCCATGATCATAATGAATGGTGGTGCAGGCTTGAAGGGCCAAATGGCCAATCCTGCACCTATTTTCTATGTTTCTATGTATGGGAGTCATCTTGGGCGGGTGTATTGAAGACACACATGTGTCTAACTACAGCCTATCTTGTATATCAAGAATTGACCAAGCATCACACGGTGAAACTGTTTTGAAAGGGGTTGCTGTATAATGCACTTTTACGATTTCAGTATTGGAACAGTGTTGGTTGTGAATTGTGGAATGCTGTGCTGTGCAAGGACATAAATGCTAAACAATAGCATGCAGCTTCAACCCCTAACCTTCTGATAATTTCATTTGCAAGCCCTTTGAATGTCAATAGCACTGCTTCAAAATTTCTAGTCAGTGGACTTGAGCTCCCATTGGGCGGGGACTTGCCTGGAATAGAAAACATTTTCAAATCGCAAATTCCTGACTAAATTGGATTTGTGTTGAAAGTTGGTGGTTTCCCCCACAACCACGATTCTGCCAGAAACATGGGCATGAAGAAATTTTCACCTGAAATCACAAATTAAGAGAATTTGGGACATTTATTTATATTTGTGTCGTCTTTTTTTTTGCACAGGACCATTCAAAATGATTGACGTGTTTTTCTCCATGCCCTGTTCAACTGACTCCAAAAACACACGATCCAACCATTTATTTCATTCCTATTTGTGGAAACCTCCCATGTCTAAATTGGCTGTCACATTTCCTACATTACACCAGTGACTACCCGTTAAATGTATTCGATTGGCTGTAGAGTGTTTTGGGATTCTCCATTGGTTGTATCCTCTATTTCGCCGGCAGCGCACTCACGCATGGGGATTTCCCGACGGTATAGGGGTGCCCACGATCGGAAACCCCATTGGCCGGCTGGCGGGACGAGAGATTCCGTTGCTGACGGGGGCGCTCAGCACCTGAAAACGGGTGCAGCAGGACGGAGAATCCTACCCCATGGGTTTGTGAAAGGCACCATATAAATAGAAATTCTCAGTTTTAATGTTCTGATTTTTCATCCTATGTTTTTCCTTCTATTTAGGTACCGTACTTTGTAGTCGCCAATCTAGTTGTGCTTGTGTTAAACTGCATCCGCAAAAGCTTTTTCAATTTGAGGTATTCAGCTGACAAATGATTGACAATTGATGTGCAGGTTGGGTGGATTAGCTATGCTAAATTGCCCCCTAGTGCGCAAAGGTTAGATGGGGTTGCGGGGATGAGGCGGAGGGGTGGGCCTAGGTGGGGTGTTCTTTCAAAGAGTTGGTAGATACTCGATGGGCCAAATGGCCTCCTCCTGCAGTAGGGATTCCATGATTCATGACCATCAAATCACTTATTTCTCTGCAATAAAGTTTCTATAATTTATGACCTGCGATTCAGAAGTATTAAGTTAAAGATGGAACAAGTCTATTTAGCCAATCACACTTGTACTAGTTCTCTGCTTGGTGACCCCACAGCAAAAGAGCATCCGCACATTTGTTTTGAGCAGGAAGGCATTTATGTCTCCTGCAAAGAAACCCGTATCTAACTTATGTCAAAGGATAAGTGATATTGGTGGTGCTTCAGATGACCTTCCCCCACTGATCCTTCCAAATTTGCAGAGGGATCATCTATGGTCTGGCAGTTTGCTTCCCACTGGTGTCTTAAACTGGTAAGTGATGCATTGTGAGCCAGGGAATACATTAATCTCATTCATCGCTGAATAACAACAGCAGAAGGACACAGCTGCTTGATTTCATTGTGCTGCTGGATTATAAAATGCAGGCTTCATGTGGCAACTATGTGGCAATCATGAAACAGGTACTGTTGGTAGTTTCAATCAACAGTTTTACTGTGATGACCAATTTGTAGTCTGAATCAACGTTACTTAGCAGATAAACTAACATGGCCAGAAGCCATTATGAACTAACTTGCTAACGAGTATGATTATCCACCAAAGAAACACTATGTTTCTGGGTTCTGTGGATTCTTACCTGGCTGTGAGCCTGGTCCTCGAGCCGCATCGTCGACTGCATGCTTGGCAGGTGTTTCCGGGAGATGGATTCTGGATCGCTGGTATTCCTTCTCAGGTTCCTTTCCAGGGCTTCCCCTTGCCATCAAGCATTGTGTATCTTCACTCAGGAGATTCCCAAGTAGGTCTTTTCTGAACAATGATCTCTCAGGTGTTGACGTTGATGTCACATTTCTTGAGGCAAGCCTTCAAGGTGTCTTTAAAGCAGTTCCTTAGTCCTCCTCATGTTTGGAAGACTTTTTAGGGGCTGGTTTAGCACACTGAGCTAAATCGCTGGCTTTTAAAGCAGACCAAGGCAAGTGAGCAGCATGGTTCAATTCCCGTACCAGCCTCCCTAAACAGGCGCCGGAATGTGGCGACTAGGGGCTTTTCACAGTAACTTCATTTGAAGCTTACTTGTGACAGTAAGTGATTTTCATTTCATTTTATTTCTTGAGCTGGGCAAAGAAGATTTGCTTTGGCAGTCAGGACTCTGACATCCTAAGTACATGGGCGGCCCAGCGAAGTTAGTTTTGGAAGATCGTGACCTCGATGCTGGTGCTCTTGGCTCCTTAAAGAATGCTCATGTTAGTAGGCCTGTCCTTCCAGCTGATGCACAGAATCCATCTCAGACAGCATTGATGGTACCTCTCCAGTGCCTTGAGGTGGCATGTGTATGTAGTCCAAGTTTGTGAGCCATACAGAAGAGTTAGGAGGATGGCCACCTTGTACACAAGGATCTTGCTGTCAGCATGGATGTCATGGTTGTCAAACACTCTCATCCTTAGGTATCTGAAGGAGGTGCTCACGGATTGGATATGATGTTGGATCTGCACATCAATGCCTGGCTTAGAGAGGTGACTCCCCAGATCTGGGAAATGTTCCACGTTTGGGAGGGTTGCTACGTTGATCTTGACAGATGGAGAGACTGGATCCTGCCCTGGGGCAGGTTGATAAAGGATTTGAGTCTTCTTGAGGTTGAGGCGGAGAGCGATGCTTCCGCGTAACATGGCTTGGAAATTTTCTTCAGAGAGAGTGGAGATGCCGATTTAATTTGCATACTGATGTTCCACGGGCGTTGTCAGTGTGATTTTTTTTTCTTGGATTTTAACCGGTTGAGGGTGAAAAGTGTTCTGTCTGTCCAGTAGACATTGGCAAGCTTGCTCTTCACAAGGAAAGGTGGTGGCAATGAAGCTGGACTAAAGGGGGTGGGGGCGATAACACTTTCCTGCTTGACACCAGTCTTGACCTCAAAGGTTTCTGTGCTCTCTCCATCGCCAACATCGTGCCGTGGAGGAGTAGGAGGATTTTGATGAATTTCTCTGAACAGTCAGCCTTTGGCAGGGTCTTCCAGGGCATAACCCGATTGCCTGAGTCAAAAACATTGGTCAGATCGATGAAGGTCATGTAGATGATGATGCTCCTGTCATTTCTCTTGAAGTCATCGTGCAGTGAAAATCATGTCCGCTGTTCCACGGTTTGGTCAGAAGCCACACTGGCTTTCTGTAAGGATTTGTTCAGAGACTGGGAGAAGGCGGCTTGCGAGGATTCGGATGATGATCATTCTGGCAATGGAGAGGAGGGAGATCCCTTGGTAGTTCCCACAGTCTGCTTTGTCTCCTTTCTTGAAGATGGCCGCAGTGGAGGCATCCCTGAGGTTGGCAGGCATTTGTCCTCTGCCCCAGATTTTCAGCCACAGCTGATGGAGATGGCGGGAGATTTCTTCTCCTCCAAGTTTGAAAATATCCACTGAGCTCCCGTCCACTCCTGCAGCTTTTCTATTCATAATAATAATCTTTATTATTGTCACAAGTAGGCTTACATTGTCACTGCAATTGAGTTACTGTGAAAAGTCCCTCGTCGCCACATTCTGGCGCCTTTTTGGGAGAATTTAGGGAGAATTCTGAGGGAGAATTCAGAATGTCCAATTCAGCTAACAAGCACGTCTTTTGGAACTTTGTGGGAGGAAACCGGAGCGCCTGGAAGAGACCCACGTAGACGCAGGGAGAGCATTCAGGCTCTGCACAGGCAGTGACCCAAGCTGCAATCGAACCCAGGTCCCTGGTTTGGTGAGGCAATAGTGCTAACCATTATTCTAATGTGTCGCATTTGTTTAGTAGTGGCTTCAACTTCATACCCTTTTGGTCCGAGTTCAAGATCATCTTTGATGGGGAGTTGGGTAATTTCCTCAAACACATTCTCATTTATGATTTTATCACAGATTAGGAGTTCTTTGAAGTTTTCTCTCCATTGCAGGCCCATGTTTTATCTGTCTCTCAAGAGGGTACCAGCCTTACTCTGCATTGGTTTGAGGCCTATGGCATTGGGTCCATTTATTTCCTTGGTGGCACTGAAGAAGCCTCGGGTGTCTTGTTTGTGAGCGAAGAGTTACAGCTTCTGGGATTCCTCAGTCCACCATTGGTTCTGGATTTCCCTCTTTATTCTTTCTACCTCTGCCTTGGTTGATAAGTAAGCTCTCTTCTTTGCCATGCAGGTTATGCTGTTTTGCCAGGCTCAGAGAGCTTTCATCTTTTGACAATGAGGTCTTGGTTGGCGTCGTCATTCTCGTGGAACCAGTCCTTGCGTTTCCTGCTCTTGTAGCCGGTGGTTTCTTCACAGCTTGCGATGATGGCTGACTTCAGCTAATTTCAGTTGTCCTCCGCTCGATTAGAATGGACACTTTGGAGATTTAGTAGAAGACATTGTTCGACGTTCACCAGCATGGTTGGTTCTTGAAGCCATTCAATGTTGATCTTCTTTCTGAGTTATTTCTTCACCTTCCACTGCTTCTTCTGGAGTTTGATTGACATCGACCTGTGATCTGTCCAGCAGTCATCTACGCTAGTCATCATTTTGGTGACGAGGGCATGCTTTAGGTCTCAGTAATGGACGATGCTAAACTCGATCATGTGCCAATGCTTTGATTGTGAATGTCTCCAGGAAGTTCTGAACTTGCCTTTTTGGTGGAATAGTGTGTTACTGATGACAAGTTAGTGTTCCATGCATTTGGCAAGCAGGAGAATACCGACGGAGTTACAATTCCCAACTCCTTCCTTTCCGGTGGTTCCTTTCCAGATTTGGGAGTTCTTTCCAACCCTCGGGTCGAAGTCCCCTAGGAGCATGATCTTATCTTCATTAGAAATGTTGGTGAGTATGATATCCAGCCTTCTTTCGACTCATCATTGGCATCGAGGGTTGGGGTGTAGTCAATCATGACCATTGCCTGCTGGCCCTTGGAAAACTGTAGATGGAGGGTTAGGAGACACTCGTTGATACCGATAGGGAGCTCCAAAAGTCAGTTATCAAATTTGTTCTTGATGGAAAAACCAATTCCATGCATCCTGGGCTAATTCACGGGTTTTCCTCTCCTGAAGAAGGTGTAACCACCGCCATCTTCCCTCAGCTGCCCTTTGCCTGCTGTCAGGGTCTGTTGCAGGACAACAGCATCGATGCTGAAGTGCCTGCGTTCAAGGGCAACAAGGACAGTTATCCGTTCCGGTCAATTGTTTTGATCATTATCCATGCGGGTTCGCACATTCCAGATTCTGAAATTCAGTTTTGCTTTGATTTTCTGACCACAAGGAGATGAACCTACTGAATGTAGTTTTCCAGCCAGGTTGGGGATGCAACAGATGATTTTTAGGGCACCTTTTCCAGCTCTTTCTCCATGTGGGGTGAGCAGAGTGGATCCTGAAGAGGGCTGCTCAGTCAGGAAGAAAGCTGCCATTCTCCTGTTCTGATTCCAGGAGCAAGACGACTCAATCAAACTCCACTGCCTTTGTTCCACTCCAAAGCTTGGGACTTGCAGATCTCACGATTCTGTTCCCGTTACCTCTTGTCGATCATCGCAGGGCTTGTCTGTGTGGGGGATGTGCTGGTTTCCTCTAGGTAGATGCATCGTGTGGGACATTTTTTAACCTGGGCGTGCCGTTGCACATCAGCAGATATGGTTCTTGACAGAGGATAATTCTAGTGGCAAGGAAACGTTGATGACAGGCGATCTCCCTACTGCTGCAGCCTTCATCCGCCATCACAGGCATCGATACCAAATGGGCATCTTCCGCCTGATCTGCCATTGAAGACTTGTTTTGGATTACACTTTGTCTAATTCCTCTCCTTCGACCTTACTGTCATCGATGATATTGCCAGGAGCTTAAAACTCCCAATAGCCTTGCTCTCAAGATCAACGGATTGTTCAAACCTCTCCACCACAGCAAGGTGGCAATCTAAGGAAAGGTTTTCTTACCCTGCATGTACACTTGATGTCAAATGACCTTTATGTACTTGCTTTCAGTGCAGAATCATGGAGAATGTCTTCCATTTGCTAGCTTAGTAAGCAAGACAAGATGACTGTGAAGATTGATTGTTTTGTTACAAGGAAGTTACAGCCTGAGACACAAATAGGTAGTGTATCTACTGGCCAGGATCTCACATTTGAATTTTCTGGAGAGAGCTGCTCAAGAGAGTCCACAGCAGGACAGAGCAGTGGTAGTGTTAGCTCTGGTACAAAGCTCCAGGACCTCTGGTGAACAGCCTTCAAAGAAGAAACTTCAATCGGAACAAAGTTTTGCTACTGTAAATAAGGATGCAAAGCCCATGTGCATTATATAAAGGGAAGTACTGGCGAATGAGAGAAGTTTCAGATTTTGAAATATAAGTGGTGAGTGAAAAATTCATTTTGAGGTTGAGTCAGATATTAACTTACAGTTGATTCCAAATAAAAGGACTAAGCTGCTGTATCTGACCTGTGATAAACATTGAAAACAAAACAAAAGTCCATGAGGCTGTCAGCAATCAGGAGTAACATCTCCCAGGAGTATCCAATACTGAGTTAAATAAGCATTTTGTTGCTTTTGCCCTTCATGACGACCGACATATGCAAGTTTGAATTTTCCATTCTAACAAAGATGAAGACGGCACAAAGGAACTGGCTGAAATCTGCACCTGATATGCGCATTGCCCTCTCCGCCTGTAAACCTGACTAGATTGAGATCATGAGGACCCAAGCAGGTTCCCCTTTTGACTTAAAGGCAAGCGAACGTGCCGTGTGTCACAAAGGGTGGCCGGTATGGGTCACGATGGTCGGTCGACGTGGATCCTGAAAGTCGGCCGATTCGCAAAAGTGGATCCCGAGATAAAAAGGTTGAGAAACACTGCCTAACTCAGTTTGCCCCAATTACAAATAGGCAATTATTGTTCGACACTTAGGCTAACTGAAAGTAAGATATATAGCTTAAAAAAAGGTATTGTCTTAAGTTAAGATAACGTATCTAATTATCTAAAACCAATGGAGTTAACTCCTATCTCATTATTGACATTATCGACCAATTACCTATTTCCAACAACTTGGCTAAGGTGGGCTTACAACATCTTTTAAGTACAAAATAAAGGACTTGGGGCATCACAGTGGTGCATGGTTAGCACTGCTGCCTCATGATGCTGAGGACCTGGGTTTGAACCTGGCCCTGGGTCACTGTCCGTGTGGAGTTTGCACATTCTCCCTGTGTCTGGTAGGGTCTCATCCCACAACCTGTGCGGAGTCTGCATGTCCTCCCCGTGTGTGCGTGGGTTTCCTCCGGGTGCTCCGGTTTCCTCCCACAGTCCAAAGATGTGCGGGTTAGGTGGATTGGCCATGCTAAATTGCCCGTAGTGTCCTAAAAAGTAAGGTTAAGGGGGAGTTGTTGGGTTACGGGTATAAGGTGGATATGTGAGTTTGAGTAGGGTGATCATTGCTAGGCACAACATCGAGGGCTGAAGGGCCTCTTCTGTGCTGTACTGTTCTAAATCTAAATCTAAAAACCCAAGAATTGGTCACGCTAAATTGCCCCTTAATTGGAAAAATTAGTAAATAAATAAAATAAAGGACTCGAGAAGCCATTTTTTGTAAGGATGCTATCCACGTTTTGGGCTTATCCCTTCGGCTCTACGGAAAGTTGTGAGAAGTCTATTTCATTAAAAATGTTAGCTCTCACTGTTAATTGAAACTTTGTTTTTTATCTTTTAACTTGTTACCTTTCTACCTTCTAATGGTTAAGAATTCTTTTGAATTTACAATTTAAAGTGTTCATTATTGCCCATTGGTTAAGTCTTGTAGAGCTTGATATGATTTTAATTTGAGGATTTATTGAAACAACCTGTTCACCATAATTTGACTTAGACTAACTGATCCTACTCCAACACCATATCAACATAGGAATATAGGAATTAGGAGCAGAAGTAGGCAATTCAGCCTTTCGAGCATGTTCTGCCATTCTATCAGATCATGGCTGATATCTTTCTGGTCTCAAATCCACCTCCCCACCTATTGCCCATATGCCTTTAACCCATTTTTAATTCAAAAATATATCTATCTCTTTCTTGAAACCAGTTAATGATTCAGAATCCACAGCACTATGGGGAAGTGAGTTCCACAAGTTCACTGCCCTCTGCAGGAAGTAGTTCCTCCTCATCTCAGTTTTAAATCTACCGCCTCTCCACCTATATCCGTCACCTCTCGTTCTAGATTGCCCCAAAAGGGTAACATTTGGTCTATGTTTACTTTATTAATCCCATTTACTATTTCAAATACCTCAATCAGATCCCCTCTCACCTTTCTAAACTCCAGCAAATATAAGCCCAAATTGATGAATCTCTCCTCATACGTCAACCCTTTCATCCCCAGAATCAATCTGGTGAACCTCCTTGGAAATACCACCACATCATTCTTCAAATAATGAGACCAAAACTGGACACAATACTCCAGATGTGGTCTCGCCAACACCACAATTGCAACAGCACTTCTCTACTTTTATACTCCAGTCCTTTTGCAATAAACATTAACATTCCATTTGTCTTTTTAATTACATGCTGTACCACTATTTCTTTCTCCCCATTTTTACACTACTATTTCACCATGCTACCTCCTTAACCTCACCGCCTGCATCCTTTGGAATGTTTCAAGTAGACCACGTTTATCAGGTTGGCTCTTAATCTTCCATGTGTAGAGTGCCAGTTTCTCTTGTCTTTCATAATTGGCATCACCTTTGCGAATCTTTCATGCTCACTTTTCAAATCTTTGACATATTTTTTAATGTTGGACATCCTTGTCTCGGCACAAAAAGAATAAAAGTTCCAAAATGCCTACTCTTAGCACACATGGAGAGAGTCTGTTTGGAAAATTGTGCACTCCCAGCCTGCGATTGTCTCTTGTTGAAATTAATATTTGTTTAATAGAGGACTGGAAAGACACAATTTTACATTTGGTGCTTCTTTGTGCATGCCAGAAGCAGGGCATTGGTAGGTCCACCTCTAAACAATGATTTGCGATAATATCTTCTCTTTTCATATTCAACAGTAATACCATTAGCAAATGGTGCTAATTTGCTCCGTGAACACATCCAGCTAGTTTTCAACATTCTTCATACATTGCACCATCCAGTTTCATTCTTTAGAATTTTTAGAGTTGCCACAAAAAGGAAATGTGTTGGATAATGACCTGGAATTGCTCTGTTTAAAAGATGATCATTAACTGTGATTTCGGAAAATGGAATGTCTCCACTTCCCTTCTCGTAGTTCAGAAAACTGAAAGTGAATATTTTAGTAACTTGAGGAAGCCAGCGGTAGTGCAACAAGGATTTATTGAACCATGTACAATATGTTATCCAAGGCAATAACTCTCTCCCAATCCAGTCCCTGTTGGGACCAGCAACAAGTGTGGGTTCTGCTTGGGCCAGCTTTTATGTGTAGTTTTTAATGAGTTCCAGTTAGGTGGCCTCCCCCTCCTTACCTGGGAAGCTCGTACTCCACGGGTCCTACGGGGAGATCGATAATGGTTTCCCCACGGTCCTTGTGGGCAGTTTCAGTCAGTGTTTATGAAATGAGGCTTAATTTATTTATTCAGTGTATGCAATGCAGAAGTCCATCCATTCCAAATCTCTTCCCACGCCTTGTGGTGGACTCGGGCTGTTTCCATAGCTAACAATTTCCGGCAGACATCACTAGTCAGTCTCCAGGGGCTTATAGCTTGAGGGACTCATTCCCCTTTGTGGCTGACAAGGAGCCTCTCCCACTCCTCGCACCAATAATTGCATGTTGGAAGGATTTTCAGTTGGTACTCAACCTGTTTGGCTGCATTATGAATGCACCTTCCCTGGCCATCATGTCCTGGGGAGGGACTCAAACCCCCAGCTTCTGGCTCAGAACAGGGACACTACCCACTGTGCCACAATGCCTTATTGTAATGCTAAAAACAATCGTTTAAATGTTCTTTTCCTTGCTATACAAGAGGTTGGTGTCTGTTTCTGGTGTGAAATCAGTTATTAACTGGAAGTAAACATAGGTTTTTATCATTTTTGCTACCATTTCCGTTCATGTATTTAAGTTAAATATTCTTCAGTTATTTCTCCTTCATTTGTCAGAGCTCTTGGATGTTCAGCTGTATTCATCAGCCTGGCTGCTATTTTATGTGTAAAATCACCAGAATGGATTTATATTTCATGTGCACCACCCTCCCTGTAATGTCCTCAGCTCATTCCTGATATTATTACGATCTGATTAATTTAAATGGTATCATGGAAGTCATGCCTGACACTGAAGCACTTGCAATGCAGCCAAAGGTCATGTGGACACATTTACCACAATAAATAGCTCTGTAGCTCATTTGGAGCTCACAAGAATTTAGGGAAACCATACATTTGTTAACTAAATCCTAATGCATATGTCATTTTTACTATGTTTCTTCACAGGAAAACATCAGTTGCCGTGACTTAATTTCCTCCGAAGCTGTGTGGCATTTGATGGGTGAATGCAATTATAACTGTTGTCAGCCTACCATTAGAAAATATCCTGAAAATTGCAACAAGGAAAAATTAGTACCAGGGGATGAATTTTCCAGTCCTTCCCACCGGTGTGATCTTCCGGCCCTATTGATGGCGGCAGGTTCTATGGTGGCGCGGTCAGCGAACATCGTAAATTGGCATTGATGTTGGTCGGACCAAAATATCCATGGCCAATAGCGAGCCGGCCCTGCTGCCGGCAAACAAGCCACAGGGGGTGTTGGGAAAATGCCACTCTAAGTACTATAATTTTTATCATTAAAGGATTGACACGGCAGTTATAGCAGAGAAACAGGCCTCAACAGGTCTGTTTCGGTTATGTTCCAC
This sequence comes from Scyliorhinus canicula, assembly GCF_902713615.1. Lineage (NCBI taxonomy): Eukaryota > Metazoa > Chordata > Chondrichthyes > Carcharhiniformes > Scyliorhinidae > Scyliorhinus > Scyliorhinus canicula. Next base: position 63,880,753 of record NC_052165.1, on the reverse strand, counting down.
ACGAGTATTTCCCCAGCTTACTGCATTCCACCCTAATTGCAGATTCATCTCTTCCTTTCTCTCTCGTGTATTTATCCAGGTTCCTCTTAATTATCTTGATGCTGCTTTTTTCAGCTACACCATTTAGCAGCAAGTTCTACATTCTAAGCACTCTCTGCAAATAAGCTGACCTGATTCCCTGATTGGATGATTTGATTTTTGAAGTTTAATTTGTGTGACACCTTCGTAAGCTCAGGACAATCAAAGTGGCTCGCATCCAATCGGGTATTTCTTCAGATGAGGCCCTGCTGTAAGATAGAGAAACACAGCAGTCAACTTATGCACAGCAAGGCCCCACAAAAAGCCATGATATGGGGACTGGATGTGTTAATGATGACTATGGGTGATTCCGGATTCCTTTTTGTCATTTGTTTATGTTAACATGCGGGCTAATGTTTGGAGATTTGGTGGGAGGATGGGATCATTGGTATCGATATGGGGATTGACATTGCATTTGTTACTGATTGTTTTTTATTGTTAGGTGTAAATGTGGGAGGAATTGTGAAAAAGGAGAATAAAAATATTTTTTAAAGAAAGCAATATGATAATTAATCAAAAACTCAGATTGATATTTATAAACCACCTCTTTTACTTAACTCCTGGTCATTCCCCTTAGTTACTCCTTGGGCTGGATTCTCCGAGCCTCCGCACCGAAATCGCGTACAGCACGGGGAGCGGAGAATGGTCATCAACCGGGGAATCCGGATCGGCGCTGCTCCCGTTCGAGAATCGTGCACGCGCAACTAGGTTGCGCGGGTAGGGGGGCATTGACAGAGGTGTCCCCCCCCCCCCCCCCCCCCCCCCCCCCGCGATTCTCCACGCGCAACTGGCCAAGTCCCAACGGCGTGGTTCTAACCACCTATCGGCCGTCGGAAACCTCAGGTGATGGATGCCGACTCAGTCCACGGCCGCCCTGGTTGGGAGGCAGGGGAATCATTGACCGGGAGGGGCCTCATGGTCATCCAGGCAAGCGATTGGGCGGCACCGATCCACGGGCGCGCGCGATCTCGAGGGGACCTACCTCTTCCATCATGGACCACGGTGCAAGTCCGCCATGTTGCACGGGGCAGACGCCACATGCCACCACCATACGCATGCGCGGACTCCCGGCCCGGAAGTGTGGGGCACCATATCCGCAGCCAGAGCTGCGAGAACCACTCCGGGGCCCTGCCAGCCCCCTGCAGTATGGAGAATCACTCAGGACTTTCTTAAGGAAAGTCCAGAGTGAAGCACCAGTGTTTTTACGCTGGTTTGGGGACATAGCCCCATTATTGGAGAATCCAACCCCTTAGATTTGGCATCCATTTTTTGGTTGATTACTCCTCTTTGAAGTTATGTGGGATTTTTTTTCTATGTTGGAATTTGTTTTTTTTATAAATTTAGTGTACCCAATTTATGTTTTCCGATTAAGGGATAATTTAGCGTGGCCAATCCACCTACCCCGCACATCTTTGGGAGCGAAATCCACGCAAACACGGGGAGAATGTGCAAACTCCACACGGACAGTGACCCAGAGCCAGTATCGAACCTGGGACCTCGGTGCTGTGCTAACCACTGCGCCACCGTGCTGCCCAAATGCAATTTGCTGTTTATAAATTTATAGGCATGTACATTTTATGAATTAATAATCATGTAAATAGTTAGTAGGTCAAGGACCTTCTGAAACCTCTGAGAATTGCAACTTAAGACGGTATTCCCAAGGAAATTTGGGCAGAACTGAATAACGCCAGTTTTACAAGGAAACAGGGGTAGGCACAAATGTCTATGATTAGCTGTTCTGTTTCTAAGGTATGCCTGCCAAACCACTCTCTTGCTTGCTTTCAGAGCTCTGCCTGCCTCAAAAAGAAAACATTTTATTGATGTCAGTTTCAAATCTTTGGAGTTTGATCATTTTACTCATTTGCTTTGCATTCTTTCTCACTGAAACTCACACCATATTTAATTCACCAGCTTATAGTTTTGATGAAAACAATGTTTCTCAGACTCCCATTGCCACTACTCCTCACAGTGTCCAGAAGGTCTCAGTCTTGGATCAACTGTTAGTCAATCTCTTTCTCCTGTGCTTCAAAGCGACTGACGTCAAGTAAGCAGTCGCCTCATGATGAAATAAACTTTCTTCATATAAAAAACGGGTGATCAACTTATCTGTAAACAGGGAGTAGCTTTTCAGTTTGAGCTCCCCAACGAACTGTTGAAAGGTTCCATAATACATCTTAGTTCAGCGTGTCTGCATGGGTTTCCTCCGGGCGAACATACATAGAACATATAGTGCAAAAGGAGGCCATTCGGCCCATCGAGTCTGCACCGACCCACTTAAGCCATCACTTCCACCCTATCCCAATAATCCCATCTAACTTTTTTGGACACTAAGGGCAATTTAGCATGGCCAATCCACCTAACCTACACGTCTTTGGACTGTGGGAAGAAACCGGAGCACCCAGAAGAAACCCACGCAGACACAGGGAGAACGTGCAGACTCCGCACAGACAGTGATCCAGCAGGGAATTGAACCTGGGACCCTGGCGCTGTGAAGCCACAGTGCTAGCCACATGTGCTACAGTGTTGCCCACCGGATGCTCCGGTTTCCTCCCACATGTCCCGAAAGATGTGCTGTTAGGTGAATTGGACATTCTGAATTCTGCCTCCGTGTACCCGAACAGGTGCCGGAATGTGGTGACTCGGGGCTTTTCACAGTAACTTCATTACAGTGTTAATGTAAGCCTACTTATAACAATAAAGATGATTATTATTAGTTTACTTACATGAAAAGAACATGTCGCAAATATGATTTCTTTGACATTGAATATTTTGAAAACAGTCTTTATATAATTAGTCTCAATGTTTACCTCAAATTCCCTTGAACTCTGGGCTATCTGTTTTCGAATCCTTTGAGTTGTTGTTTTAATAGTTATTTTCCAAAACAACCCTTCCAGATTACAGTTAATTGTTCCATCTCCTGTTTTCTATACTAGCCATGAAACCTATACTTTAATCACTTGTGGTCAGTATCATGCTCAGTGACTCATTTCTTTGTCAAGACATTCCCTTCCTTTCCTGTTTACCTTGGAAAGTTTGTTGTTCTAAAATGCAAGGTCATTTGATTGTTAATCCTTCCCGCTCCAATATGTTCAGCACAACGCAACTGGAGCACCATCCTCGGTGGACCTACCTTTTCTCTATCTGAAATATGAAAGCTTTTTTCTTCTCACTGATTCATTATCGATTAACATTAATCTTTGCAAATGAAGCAGGCGTTATTTGTGCTGAAGGAAATGTTGCCCAAGATTCTCAAGGAAGTAAATATATTTCTCCCTTTTTTTGGGTTTCATGAGAGGCGGCTGTGCTGTCAATTTTTAGTAACTTGACGAAACCAGCGATAGTGGAAGAAGGATTTATTGAACTCTGTACATTTCTCTGCCCACGGAAGTAACTCCCTCCCAATTCAGTCCCTGTTGAAACAGCCAACAACTCCAGGCCCTGCTTGGGCCGGCTTTTATGTGTAGTCTTTAATGAGCTCCAGCTGGGTAGGCTCCGCCCCCTACCTGGGAAGCTCATACTTCACGGGTCCCATGGGAGTTTGGCAATGGTTTCCCCACGGTCTTCATAGGGGTTATAACACTATTATTCAATACTGTTCCACATTGAAATCTATATCAATGGTACATTGACCAGATAGAAGGTGACAGACCTATTTAATTTGTGTAGCTCCAACATTGAAAGGGGAGGAGCAGAAAGAGACAAATGAGATGTCATGGCCAAAATTTTCAACCCTCTAATGGCACTATCATTGTGTTTTGTTTTATGCTGGCTTTTATATCCGGCTGGGTCAAAATGCTGGAAATCCCGTTCTAACAGCACAGTGGGTGGACTGCAGCGGTTCAAGAAGGCGGCTCACCACACCTTCTCGAGGGCAATTCGGAACGTGTGATAAATGCTGACCTAGCCAGGACACATCCCTTGAACAAATAAAGAAAAAGGTAAATGTGGTAAAACAAGGAAATTTCCCATCAGAGACATTGGCATATACATTTCAAAGCGGTCTCTGCATGCTCAATTGGATGCAGGAAATTTGCAACTTAAAAAAAACCAAAAGCAACACATTCCGTTGCATTGTGATAAAGTGTCATGGACATTAAACAGTGCTCTCATTGGTGGTGAGGTTGGAGGCGGGAAGGGCTTTTTGTTAGGCAGGATGGTGCGTACTCCTGTCCCCACATCCACCAGAATTAAGTTTTGGGTTGGAATGCCTACCCACCCTGATGCCAATCGAGGTCTATCTGTGGGCAATTAATGGCCACTTAAGGGTCTCAACCTGCCACCACAGGGATTAACCCAGCTGCAAGCAGGCTTGTCACCTCGGGGGGATGGGTACCTCCAGCAAAGGCAATCAGTGCCTGATCGAGGGACTGGGCATCAAGCAAGCACCTCCCTAATCACAAATACCCCCCAGCCATGCTGGACACCACCTTTAAAAGATGGAGACGAGGCGGGGGCACACTGACGGTCGGGGACTTTTACGTCGGGCACAGACTAGCGACACTGGAAGAACTGACAGAGAAGTGGAGACTACTGAAAGTACAGGAAATGAGGCACCTGCTAATAAAACAATTCCTACACAAGGAGACAATAGGGTCCCCGGGGCCCCAGAGATCACACTATTGGAGGACCTGATAGACACAAACAGCACAGAAGGGGGGCTATGCGGGAAAATATACGGACAGTTACTGGACAGAGCTCAGGCACCACTGGATGAGACCAGACAGAAATGGGAGGACAATCTGGGGCAGAGGTAGGATGGGACTCTGGAATGAAGCACTGAGCAGGGTGAACGCCACCTCCTCCTGCCAAGGCTAAGCCTAATGCAGCTCAAAATGGTGCACAGAGCGCACCTGACCAGAACCCGAATGAGCAGGTTCTTCACGGAGATAGTGTCAGAGGGGCCAGGCCAACCATATTCACATGTTTTGGACTTGTCCCAAACTTGCTGGGTTCTGAACAGCCTTCTCCGAGGCAATGTCCAAGGTTGTGGGGGTGAGGGTAAAGCCATGCCCAATCATGGCAATCATCGGGGTATCGGGGCAGCCAGAACTACACATGGGGAAGGGGGCCGACGCCCTTGCTTTCGTTTCCCTAATCGCACGCCGGAGAATCCTGCTCGGCTGGCGATCGGCAGCACCACCCACAGCTGCAGATTGGCTCGCTGACCTTTTGGAATTTCTCCACCTGGAGAACATTAAGTATGCTATCCGAGGGTCGGAGGAAGGCTTCCTAGATACATGGGGCCTTTTCCAAAACCTTTTGAGGCCAGCAATGAGGAGTAAGATAGGAAAACAGGAGAGAGGGGAAGAAAAAGAGGGAAGAAAAGGGGAAAACAAAGATAAAGGGTGAACCAAAGGAATGTGTAACCCGGGAGGAGGGGGAGAAAGAGGAAAGGTTGGAAAGTCACAAAAAGGGAATGACGTGGGAAACCCCTCCCCGATCACAAAGCGAACACAGACAAAGTTGACGGGTAGGGGGAAGAAAAGGGAGGGGGGAAGGGAAAAGGGGAGGACACAAGGGAGGGCAGGGGGGGTTGGGGGGTGCGGAAGGAACCACAGGCCAAGTTATAGAGGGTAGCGAAATGTACATAAAGGAAATTAAGGGAAGGACAGGATAAACCTTTCTGTACAATAAAATAAATTAACACGGTAAAAAATGTATAACTGTTTATAAATGTGGAAAATGTCAATAAAGAGATTTTTTTTAAAAGCAAGCACTTCCTGTCCGTCTTTCTGAACCCACTGACAGACCCTCCCTGTTACCCCCACCCTTCTGAAATAAGGTTTTCTTAATTTGCAAAGAGCAATGTTAATCAATAATGAATCAGTGAGGAATAAATACCCTCTTGTTTGTATATGGTGCAGAAAAGTTACTAAATTGTTTCTTAATTCTCTTGTTCCAAATGATTGAACTCCATTTGGTTTCTTTTTTCCCCCACTTAAGGCTGCTAATGATCAATTGATCCAACAATTAATGATGTTATACATCTTCTCAACCTCCAAATAATTCATAGGAATCAAGAGACGTCTCCTGCATGGAAAATAGTGTTCCAATTAACCTGTAGTTATTTCTGAAGCATTATTTTCACCCTGTATATACACAGGGCCGGCTCAAGGCACCGGCAACTCGGGCAGTCGCCCGGGGCGCCATGTGCTCGGGGGCGCCAGAGATTCGGGTCCCGCGCATGCGCAGTTGGGCCGGTGCCAACCAGTGCATGCGCGGTGGCCGCCCGCCCCCAGGGCAGCCCTCCGGCTCGGTCCGCCCCCCCCCCCGCTCAGTCCCCCCCCGCCCCCCCTCGGGTCTGCCCCCCGCCCCGCCCTCGGGTCCGCCCCCGTCCGCCCCCCCTTGGGTCCGCCCCCCCTCGGGTCCGCCCCCCGCCCCTCCTCGGCCTCGCCCCCCCGCCCCCCCCCCCCCTCGGCCTCGGCCCCCCCCCTCGGGCCCTCCCCCCCCTCGCCCCCCCCCCCCTCGCCCCCCCCCCCCCCCCCCCAAGGGCGCCGAAGTTCAGCTTGCCCGGGGCGCCAGCAACCCTAGAGCCGGCGCTGTATATAAATAGATTCACAGAATTGACACAACAGAGAAGGGAAGCCATTTGGCCCATCCTATCTGCACTGGCTATCTCAGTGAAAACCACCTAGTTCCATCCCCCTGCTTTCTCCCCGTAACCCTGCACTTTCTTCCTTTTCAGATAACTATCTAATTTTTCTCTCTCAATGCCTCAACTGAACCTCCCTCCATCATATTCTCAGGCAGTGTATTCCACATTATAACCGCTCGCTACATGAAAAAGATTTTCCTCATGCCACCATTGCTTCATTTGCCAAATCCCTTAAATCTTTTGCCCTCTCATTCTTGATCCTTTCACGAGTGGAAACAGTTTTCCTCTGTCTATTGCACATGTAGTTTGCAAATGAATAAGTTCAAGAGTTTATCTTCATCAAATTTAACATATTAGGGTTTTGTTTCGTATTTGCGTTCCTTCTGTAGAATCCCCTAATTTAAGTATTCCCAATCCCTCTATTGTTTTTTACTTTATTGCAAATAGACAACCTGAATAGAAATCAGTTTTGTCACCTAAATCAGTGTTTTTCAAACTTTTTTTCTGGGGACCCATTTTTACCAACCGGCCAACCTTCGGGACCCAACCTAGCTGATCTTCGTGACCCACGCCGGCCGACCTTCGCGATCCATGCTGGCCAACCTTCGTGACCCACTCCAGCCGACCTTCGTGACCCACTCCAGCCGACATTCGTGACCCACGCCGGCTGGCCTTCGCGACCCACGCCGGCCGACCTTCGCGATCCATGCTGGCCAACCTTCGTGACCCACGCCGGCCGACCTTCGCGACCCACGCCGGCCGACCTTCGTGGACTGCGCTCAAAGACCTTCGCAACCCGTGCCGAAAAACCTTTGCGACCCACCATTTTCTCTTACCTTGATTGCTGCTGACAAAATGGAGGAAATAGTTTTGGGTCCCTTTGGCCCTCGTACATGCTCCTCCAATGGAACATTTTGGATGAAGGTGAAGCCTTCCGGTGTCGGTAAGTATGGAGTCTCCATCTGTCCAAAGTTAAGCTCCACAGCACAATTGTGGCACAGAACATGCGGAAATAAGGCTCTGTCACCGAGACTGTCTTTTCCCAATCTGAAATGCGACACCCAGATACTGACCATTCCTGGAGTAAGAGAATTCCACTTCATCAGCATCAAAGTTGAGAAAGCAACCAATCACATCATTCTCCCCGAACATTTTGCAGCAGGCTTTTAACAATGCCGACTGCGAGCGGCCTTCAAAAAGGCTGCGAGCAGATAAAAAAAATGCGGCCGCACTGTGCATGTGTGCCCGCTCACCGGTGCGCATGCGCAAAACTCTGCAGTGTGGCTGCATTTTTTTAATAGGTTGGTGGACATTTTGAAGGCCGCTTGCAGCCGGCATAATTAAAAGCAGGCTGCTGCGGCTGTCATGCATGAATTTGCGCTATTAGGAGCGCCGCGACGGACGACTCTGCGACCCTTCCGACACCCGTTTGCGACCCGCGGACGGGTCATGCCCCCGACTTTGAAAATGCCTGAATAATATTCTGTTCTATTTTTCATGTTTTGAGAGAATTGAACTGAATCACAATCAAAGTGGCCTGCGATTGTTCTGGAATGGCCAACATTATGAAATGAGCCTGGCGTTGCCACAGTTAAAGATACACCCCATTCTGATTAACACATTTGGAAGCAGAATCTCATGTTCTTCTCATTACTTCATACTTTCTGAACCTTCTTTCTGTCACAGCACGCTTCAAAAGATGACCAGGAGTCACAATCTCAAGTAAGCAAGAGAACTAGGTTAGATGTTAGGAGATTGTGATGAATGGTATCGGTAACTGCTGTAACTGTACCTTGCCTTTAATACATTGGCCCTTTAAGACCGGGCTTGGCACCCTGGGGGACTCCGCCTCTGGCTCCGCCCCCAGGAAACGGTATATAAGGTGATGCTCACTGGGCAGCATGCTGTGACCACACTTCCCGGCAGCTGTCCGGTTCTCTGGTAATTAAAGCCTTTGAATTACAATCTTCTCTCCTGTGTCGTAATTGAGGGTATCTCAGAGATATTTATTTTCCCAGAGACCACCTGTAGCAGACTGCTGGCTTGTGCACTGATTGTTGGTTTGTTGAATTCCTTCAAATAGGGGTGGGGACTGTTTATAGTTGAGAAAAGAGAACACCTCATAAAAGATGTAGCAAATTAGTAATTGTAATGCAAATGAATGCCAGGCTTGTCTCCAATCGGGGTAGAGATAAAATTCGGAGTTTTTTTTCCTATTGGTATTTTATTTGTTTTCCCCCTCTCAGTAGATTACATACGGTAGGGTTCGGGGCACATGCGTTGGGACCGCAAGACTGAAGCAACCTATGTCCAGCAAGTCCCGGTCAATATCCAGGCTTGGCCTGACAAGTGGCAAGTAACATTTTTGCCACAGATGTGCCAGGCAATGACCAACTCCAACAAGACAGAATCTAACTGACACCCCTCGACATTCAATGGCATTACCATCGCTGAACCCCACTATCAAAATCCTGGTGGTTACCATTGAAGAGAAACTGAACTGGACTAGCCATATAAATACTGCGGTGAGAAAAGCAGCTCAGAGGATGGTAATTCTGCATTGAGTAACTCACCTTCTGACTCCCAAAACCTGTCCCCATCCACAAAGCTCAAGTCAGGAGTGCGATGGTATACTCTCCACTTGCCTGGGTGAGTGCAGCTCCAAAAATACTCAAGAAGCTTGACACCATCCAGCACAAAACAGCCTGCTTCAGTGACATCTTTCCACCACCTTCAATATTCACTCCCTCCACCACTGATGTGCAGTGGCAGCAATGTGCACCATCTACAAGATGCACTGCAGGAACTCACCAAGGCTACTCCACCAGCACCTTCCAAACCCACAACCTCCACCAAGTAGAAGGACAAGTACAGCCAATGCATGGGAACACATCACCCACAGGTTCACTTACAAACCGCACACACCAGCCTCTCTTGGAAACGTATCATTGTTGCTTCATTGTTGCTGGGTCAAAATCTTAGAACTACATCCCTAACAGCATTGTGGGTGTACCTACACCACATGGACTGCAGAGGTTCAAGAAGGCAGCTCACCACCACCTTCGAGGACAATTGGGGGGGAGGGGGGGGCGGCAATAAATGCTGGCCTAACCAGCGATGTCCACATCCCAAAGGTTTCTCATTTAAAAGATGAGAACCTGTGAAGCATGTAATAGTCAGCCAAGAAATAGTTCTCTTGGGGAAAAAACAGGCCGTTTTTAGTGGATAAGTTGAAGCAGACAATCTGTTGCACAACCTGTTCTAAGTATTGTCCAATAATTCATTAATCTTTCACAGCCAAAATATCTTAACATGTTGCACAGCCACAGACCCACAAGAGTTCTTAATGATTTAATTTGGAAAAAATAATATTACAAATAGTGCTTAACCTAAAACTATAGCATTGAGTTCTGTTGGACGTTGTAAGCTTCCAAAACTAGAGCATGGTCAGAATGTCACATTCCCCCAGCCAATGGGTATTTAGGCGTGGGTGAAGGGAGTGTGAAATTGAAGGATTCTCACCTACCCCGATCTTGCAGCAATTTTATGCTGGGGCGGGCAAGGCCTCAATGGGCCACCCGCCCTGGCCCCAAGGATGGCTAGACGGTCGGTGCTAAACACGCACTTATCCTTATTGTAAGTTAAATTAAGGAGGTTCGGAGGAATTTTTGGAGGTTGGTGTCGTGGTCCTGCTGGTCGTGGCCGCAGATGGTGACGTTATCGAGATACGGGAAGGTGGCCCGTAAACCGTGCCTGTCGACCATTCGGTCCATCTCCCGTTGGAAGACCGAGACTCCATTTGTGACACCGAATGGAACCCTTAGGAAGTGGTAGAGGCGCCCATCTGCCTCAAACGCGGTGTACTTGCGGTCACTCGCGCGAATGGGGAGCTGGTGGTAGGCGGACTTAAGGTCCACCGTGGAGAAGACTTTGTACTTCGCGATCCTGTTAACCAGGTCGGAAATACGGGGGAGAGGATACGCGTCCAGCTGCGTAAACCTGTTGATGGTCTGACTGTAATCGATGACCATCCGGTTTTTCTCCCCAGTCCGAACTACCAACACTTGGGCTCGCCAGGGACTGTTGCTGGCCTCGATAGCTCCTTCCTTAAGGAGCCTCTGGACCTCGGTCCCGATGAAGGTCCGGTCCTGGGCACTGGATCGTCTGCTCCGAGTGGCGACAGGTTTACAATCTGGGGTGAGATTAGCAAACAAGGAAGGGGGTCCACTTTGAGGGATGCGAGGCTACAAACAGTAAGAGGAGGAATAGGGCCGATGAATTGAAAGGTCAAGCTCTGCAGGTTGCACTGCAAGTCCAGGCCCAAGAGTGCCGGAGCGCATAGATGGGGGAGAATGAGGAGTTTGAAGTTTTTGAAAACCCTCCCCTGGACTGTGAGGTCCGCTATGCAGCACCCGGTGATTTGGACGGAGTGCGAACCTGAGGCCAATTCAATTTTATGTTTAACTGGGTGGATGGGGAGCGCGCAGCATCTTACCGTGTCAGGGTGGACGAAACTTTCCGTGCTCCCGGAGTCCAGCAGGCACCTCGTTTTGTGTCCGTTGAGCTGAGCTGTTGTTGTAGTCTTGGCGAACGTGTGTGGTCGCGACTGGTCGAGTCTGATGGAAGCCAGTCGTGGCGAGAGTTCCAGATCCTCCTCAGTGTCAGAGTAATCGCTTGCAGGGCCTTCCGTGTTGGCCCAATATGGCGGCGCCCAGGACCTGCACGTGGAGCCGGGGCCCCAAGATAGCTGCGCCCATGGCCCGAACATGGCGTCTGGGGCCCAAGATGGCGGCGCCCATGGGAGTCTCGTGGCGGCTGGGGGCAGTGTCAACGCCGTCTGCGGGCCGGTCGGGGCAGGAGGACCGTGGGGCCGTTGCGGGAGCCGGAAGGCTGGTGCGCAGCGTGGGGCCCTGGGGGGGCCCGGAGGGGGCGATCCGCGGACGCTGCGCGGGACAGCAGCGGCCGACTTGGTCTGGCAGACCATCCTCACCGATTCCAGCACCGGTAAGGAGCTAGCACCAGCGCCGCGTGGAACACCTGTGGAACGCACGGTAAATGACCAGAGAATCATCGTGTCCCTGGCCACACATACACAGGGCTGACAATCTGCAGCCGCGCATGCCTGCACCCACATTGGTCGCACTGTAAAACATGGTGCTGGCCATGCTGGACCGTGTACCCGCCCACCCTGACCCAACAGCCCACCTCCTGGCCACCCCTCACCACTGCCCTCAGCCCTAGCTTAACCACCCCCCCCTCCCACCCCCCCCCCCCCCCCCCCCCCCCCCCCCCCGCAGGCTAGCGGCACGCATCTCGGCTGAATGCGGCGGTGCTGGACACTGTCCGCAGCCGGCACGCCAGGCTCACAACCGATGGGACCGCACGTGGCCTGCGCCGTCGGGAACCTGGCCCAACATGAGGCGGAGCATCATGGGTGTGATGGCTGATGATGCCGATTTGGAGGGGGTGGAGAATCGCCAAACACCATCAAACCAGCGCCTGCCCCGTGTCCAGTGTCGGGAGACATTATCCGCCTTTCTTGATTTCGGCACTGGGCTACGAAGAATCCCGCCCATTATTTTTCGCCATTTATGTCTGAACACATTGGATATTGTGACATTGTTTGAGGAAGTGATCACGTTCTAGAAGTGTATTGTATCTTTAACCAGGGTGCCTCTAGTATGCAAGTAATATTCCAGTATAGAATTGGACCCACATTTCCAAGACACTAAATTCAACTAATATATCATTAGTTTTGGCAAACTGACTCAGTGTCAACATTGTATAAGAAATTTATGTTATTGATTTGCCTCTCTCAAATAAAACTCATCTGGGCTGAGGAAATTATTACTGTAATCTATCTCAGGATGATAAGTACAATCATTTTTTACAGTTATTCTTGAATAATGTAAACTAATGCGTGATCATTTGGACATAACCTATTGTACAAGATAAATAATTGTGTGGTACTGGGAGAAGAAACAGTCACCCTGATAAAATGTAATCATTAATGGATAATTATGCCTATTACTGTATTGTTAAATAGGATTTAGATATAGGAATACAAAATGCATTAAAACATCTCATGCTGAAAATTTACTCCATAAATTCGGCTAAGCCAGGCTAAGAATGTCTCCAGTGCCACTTGTGTTATGAAGATATAGAAAGGCTCATGATGGAACTTCTGGTGGCGGCTATGAAGGAGTAAGTCTCACATTTGGTGGCTCCCGCTCTGGTCGGGCTTTTGGACCTTTTCCCCTTGATTTTCTACCAAACTTAAATTGTACAACTGGTGACAGAGGCAATTGTGTACTGAATTCCCACATCGGTGCATGGAGAGAAGGATTAGAAGTACTTGTAAAGGCAGAAACAGAAAGACAGAGAAGGCTTGGGGCCTTGGGCTGAAGCTGCAGCAGGAGACAGCATGGCGGAGGACCGGACCTCTGGTTTGTCGACCCAGCGGTCAACAGAGCAGCTGATGCAAGTTATTCAAGAAAGCTTTGTTAAGCAGAAACGGGTTTGCTTGGACCCAATAAGAGAGTCAATTGAGCGGCTGGAGCTTAGATTGGATGGCCAAGATCAGGCGATCCAGAAAGTAGAGAAGGTGCTGGCTGAGCAGGAGGAACATCAAACTGCGGTGTTGAAGGTGGGGATGCTGAGAGACCAGCAGAAAAGGCTCCTGGAGAAGGTGGAGGACCTAGAGAACAGGTCCCGCTGGCAGAACTTGAGGTTGGTCTCCCGGAGGGGTCCGAAGAAGCAGACGCTGGGGCGTACATTGCGGGTATGTCTGAGAAGCTGCTGGGGGACGGGACATTCTCCCGACCCTTGGAGGTGGATAGGGCTCACAGAGCGCTTGCAAAGAAGCCGCGAATGGGAGACACCCCCGAGGGCATTGGTGGTGAGATTCCACAGGTTCTTGGATAAGGAGCACATTCTACAGAGAGCCAAACAGACACGAAGCTGTAAGTGGAACAGTATCTTGCGGGTTTACCAAGACCTGAGTGTGGAGGTGGCCAGGAGAAGAGCAGGCTTCAACCAGATAAGGTCGATCCTTTTTAAGAAAAAGATGAAGTTCGAACTGTTGTATCCGGCCCGTCTCTGGGTCACGCACGAGGAATAGCACTTTTATTTTGAGTCGCCTGAGGGATCTCTGGACTTCATGAAAAGGAAAGGACTGGTGATGGACTGAGAACTTTTGAACTTTGCTGCAACGTTCTTTTGGACTTTCAAACGAGCGCGAGAGGTGAGCCAGCCGGGACTTTCAAACGAGCGCGAGAGGTGAGCCAGCCGGCACTTTAAAAAGGGCGCGAGAGGGAGAGCCAGCGGGGGCTTTCAAAAGGGCGCGAGAGGGAGAGCCAGCGGGGACTTTCAAAAGGGCGCGAGAGGGAGAGCCAGCCAAGACTGTCAAAAGAGCGCGAGAGGGAGAGCCAGCGGGGACTTTCAAAAGGGCGCGAGAGGGAGAGCCAGCCGGGACTGTCAAAAGAGCGCGAGAGGTGAGCCAGCCGGCACTTTAAAAAGGGCGCCAGATGTGAGCCAGCCGGGACTTTAAAAAGGGCGCGAGAGGGAGAGCCAGCCAGGACTTTCAAACGAGCACGAGAGGGAGAGCCAGCCGGTACCGATCCTGTTTTTCTTTTAATATAAGGCGGGAACCGGAAGTAGGACCTGCGGACTTCTGGGAAGGTTTTCTTTTCTCCCCCTAGCCAATAAATTCTGGTGGAGAGGAAACCCGAGACACTACACGTATAGTGTCTCCCACCCGCCCTCCTCCTCTAACCTAATAATAAGACCCATTGGTGTGAGCAGGTAAGTGCTATATTATATTATTATTTTTTATTTATTTTATATTCGTTAACCAGAACTTGATTGGAACTTAGAGGGATGGCAGGGAAAGCAGTGCAATGTTCCTCCTGCAGGATGTTTGAGGTGAGGGATGCCGTTAGTGTCCCTGCTGATTTTACCTGCAGGAAGTGCAGCCATCTCCCGCTCCTCCAAGACTGAGTTAAGGAACTGGAGCTGGAGTTGGATGAACTTCGGATCATTCGGGAGGCAGAGGGGGTCATAGATAGGAGCTTCAGGGAAGTAGTTACACCAAAGACGGGAGATAGATGGGTAACTGTAAGAGGGACTGGGAAGAAGCAGTCAGCGCAGGGACCCCCTGCGGTCGTTCCCCTGAGTAACAAGTATACCGTTTTGGATACTTGTGGGGGGGGGACTTACCAGGGGTAAGCCATGGGGTACGGGCCTCTGGCACGGAGTCTGTCCCTGTTGCTCAGAAGGGAGGGGGGAGAGGAGCAGAGCATTAGTAATTGGGGACTCAATAGTCAGGGGCACAGATAGGAGATTTTGTGGGAGCGAGAGAGACTCACGTTTGGTATGTTGCCTCCCAGGTGCAAGGGTACGTGATGTCTCGGATCCTGTTTTCCGGGTCCTTAAGGGCGACGGGGAGCAGCCCCAAGTCGTAGTCCACATTGGCACTAACGACATAGGTAGGAAAGGGGACAAGGATGTCAGGCAGGCCTTTAGGGAGCTAGGATGGAAGCTCAGAGCGAGAACAAACAGAGTTGTTATCTCTGGGTTGTTGCCCGTGCCACGTGATAGTGAGACGAGGAATAGGGAGAGAGAGCAATTAAACACGTGGCTACAGGGATGGTGCAGGCGGGAGGGATTCAGATTTCTGGATAACTGGGGCTCTGTCTGGTCTACATCTGAACCTGAGGGGCACCAATATCCTGGGGGGGAGATTTGTTAGTGCTCTTTGGGGGGTTTAAACTAATTCAGCAGGGGCATGGGAACCTGGATTGTAGTTTTGGGGTACGGGAGATTGAGAGTATAGAGGTCAGGAGCACAGATTTGACTTCGCAGGAGGGTGCCAGTGTTCAGGTAGGTGGTTTGAAGTGTGTCTACTTCAATGCCAGGAGTATACGAAATAAGGTAGGGGAACTGGCAGCATGGGTTGGTACCTGGGACTTCGACGTTGTGGCCATTTCAGAGACATGGATAGAGCAGGGACAGGAATGGTTGTTGAAGGTTCCGGGGTTTAGGTGTTTTAGTAAGCTCAGAGAAGGGGGCAAAAGAGGGGGAGGTGTGGCGCTGCTAATCAAGGACAGTATTACGGTGGTGGAAAGGATGCTAGATTGGGACTCTTCTTCCGAGGTAGTATGGGCTGAGGTTCGAAACAGGTAAGGAGAGGTCACCCTGTTGGGAGTTTTCTATAGGCCACCTAATAGTTCTAGGGATGTAGAGGAAAGGATGGTGAAGATGATTCTGGAAAAGAGCGAAAGTAACAGGGTAGTTGTTATGGAAGACTTTAACTTTCCAAATATTGACTGGAAAAGATATAGTTCGAGTACATTAGATGGGTCGTTCTTTGTACAATGTGTGCAGGAGGGTTTCCTGACACAATATGTTGACAGGCCAACAAGAGGCGAGGCCACATTGGATTTGGTTTTGGGTAATGAACTAGGCCAGGTGTTAGATCTGGAGGTAGGTGAGCACTTTGGAAACAGTGACCACAATTCGGTGACCTTTACATTAGTGATGGAAAGGGATAAGTATACCGCGCAGGGCAAGAGTTATAGCTGGGGGAAGGGCAATTATGATGCCATTAGACATGACTTAGGATGTGTAGGTTGGAGAAGTAAGCTGCAAGGGTTGGGTACACTGGATATGTGGAGCTTGTTCAAGGAACAGCTATTGCGTGTTCTTGATAAGTACGTACCAGTCAGGCAGGGAGGAAGGGGTCGAGCGAGGGAACCGTGGTTTACCAAAGAAGTGGAATCTCTTGTTAAGAGGAAGAAGGAGGCCTATGTGAAGATGAGGTGTGAAGTTTCAGTTGGGGCGCTTGATAGTTACAAGGAAGCGAGGAAGGATCTAAAGAGAGAGCTAAGACGAGCAAGGAGGGGACATGAGAAGTCTTTGGCAGGTAGGATCAAGGAAAACCCAAAAGCTTTCTATAGGTATGTCAGGAATAAAAGAATGATTAGGGTAAGAGTAGGGCCAGTCAAGGACAGTGGTGGGAAGTTGTGTGTGGAGGCTGAGGAGATAAGCGAGATACTAAATGAATACTTTTCATCAGTATTCACTCAGGAAAAAGATAATGTTGTGGAGGAGAATGCTGAGACCCAGGCTATTAGAATAGATGGCATTGAGGTGTGTAGGGAAGAAGTGTTGGCAATTCTGGGCAAGGTGAAAATAGATAAGTCCCCGGGGCCTGATGGGATTTATCCTAGGATTCTCTGGGAAGCCAGGGAAGAGATTGCTGAGCCTTTGGCTTTGATTTTTATGTCATCATTGGCTACAGGAATAGTGCCAGAGGACTGGAGGATAGCAAATGTGGTCCCTTTGTTCAAGAAGGGGAGTAGAGATAACCCCGGTAACTATAGGCCGGTGAGCCTCACGTCTGTTGTGGGTAAAGTCTTGGAGAGGATTATAAGAGATACAATTTATAATCATCTAGATAGGAATAATATGATTAGGGATAGTCAGCATGGTTTTGTGAAGGGTAGGTCATGCCTCACAAACCTTATCGAGTTCTTTGAGAAGGTGACTGAACAGGTAGACGAGGGTAGAGCAGTTGATGTGGTGTATATGGATTTCAGTAATGCGTTTGATAAGGTTCCCCACAGTCGGCTATTGCAGAAAATACGGAGGCTGGGGATTGAGGGTGATTTAGAGATGTGGATCAGAAATTGGCTAGTTGAAAGAAAACAACTGATGGGAAATATTCAGAATGGAGTTCAGTTACGAGTGGCGTACCACAAGGATCTGTTCTGGGGCCATTGCTGTTTGTCATTTTTATAAATGACCTAGTGGAGGGCGCAGAAGGTTGGGTGAGTAAATTTGCAGACGACACTAAAGTCGGTGGAGTTGTAGACAGTGCGGAAGGATGTTGTAGGTTACAGAGGGACAGAGATAAGCTGCAGAGCTGGGCTGAGAGGTGGCAAATGGAGTTTAATGTGGAGAAGTGTGAGGTGACTCACTTTGGAAAGAATAACAGGAATGCGGAATATTTGGCTAATGGTAAAATTCTTGGTAGTGTGGATGAGCAGAGGGATCTCGGTGTCCATGTACATAGATCCCTGAAAGTTACCACCCAGGTTGATAGGGTTGTGAAGAAGGCCTATGGTGTGTTGGCCTTTATTGGTAGAGGGATTGAGTTCCGGAGCCATGAGGTCATGTTGCAGCTGTACAAAACTCTGGTATGGCCGCATTTGGAGTATTGCGTACAGTTCTGGTCGCCTCATTATAGGAAGGACGTGGAAGCTTTGGAACGGGTGCAGAGGAGATTTACCAGGATGTTGCCTGGTATGGAGGGAAAATCTTATGAGGAAAGGCTGATGGACTTGAGGTTGTTTTCGTTAGAGAGAAGAAGGTTAAGAGGTGACTTAATAGAGGCATACAAAATGATCGGAGGGTTAGATAGGGTGGACAGTGAGAGCCTTCTCCTGCGGATGGAGGTGGCTAGCATGAGGGGACATAGCCTTAAATTGAGGGGTAATAGATATAGGACAGACGTCAGAGGTAGGTTTTTTACGCAAAGAGTGGTGAGGCCGTGGAATGTCCTACCTGCAACAGTAGTGAACTCGCCAACATTGAGGGCATTTAAAAGTTTATTGGATAAGCATATGGATGATAATGGCATAGTGTAGGTTAGATGGCCTTTAGTTTTTGACTTCCCATGTCGATGCAACATTGTGGGCCGAAGGGCATGTACTGCGCTGTATCGTTCTATGTTCTATGTTCTATGTTCTTGTTTTTTTTCTGTTCTTTTTTTAAAAAATAGTTTCTCGTTTTTCGTTTTGTGGAAGCTGTTTGTAATGCCTTTTGCATTGATTTGGGACCAGCGGTAGAGCTGAGTCAATTAAGGTTTTCATTTGCACTGTTGGGGAATGGAGGTGTGCTTGTTTAGATCTTCGTGTTTTTCTGTCGGGAAATTGTGTGGGGATTGTTTGATGTTGGAGTATGTTTCTATGAGCAAGGTTGCGGAGGGAACAATAGGTGGGAGACTATCCGGCGCCAGGGATGGGGGCCACCAAGCTAGAAGGAGGGGCTAGCTCACTGAAGCGCAGTGGGGGGGGGGTGTGCATATGTTCAGTTTATTAAAAGGGTTGGGTTACACTATTACTAGTGGGGAGTGGGGGTAAATGTTCTGCTGACGTGGGAGGGACTTGGGCTAAGGGACAGAGAGGAGGTTGGGGTGGAGGCTGCCTGGGGGCAGACTGGTGGAGGCGCTGAGCATGGGCTGAAGGCAGACCCAAAAAAAGGGGATGGCTGATCGGCGAAGGGGGAGGGGCAATGAGCCCCTCAACTGGGCTGATCACCTGGAATGTTCGAGGGTTAAATGGGTCGGTCAAGAGGGCACTTGTGTGTTCGCGCATCTTAGGGGACTGAAGGCGGTCGTGGTAATGCTGCAGGAGACGCACCTTAGAGTAACTGACCAGATTAGACTGAGGAAAGGCTGGGTTAGTCAGGTCTTTCACTCGGGACTAGACTCAAAGACTAGAGGGGCCACGATCCTGATCAATAAGCGGGTGGTGTTTGAAGCGGGTAGAATAGTTTTGGATGTGGGAGGTCGGTACATCATGGTCAATGGGATACTGGAGGGGGTGCAGGTGGTATTAGTAAATGTGTATGTGCCAAATTGGGATGATGTGGAGTTTAGGTTTATAAAGAGGATGCTGGGGATGATACCGGACCTGGACTTGCACAGGGTCGTCACGGGGGGGGACTTCAACACAGTTATTGACCCTGGCTTGGACCGGTCAAGCTCGAAAACGGGCAGGGTGCCAGCAATAGCAAAGGAACTAAAAGGGTTCATGGAGCAGATTGGGATTTCTACAGTAGGCTGTACAGGTCGGAACCCCCTACGGGGCCGGAGGGGATGAGGCACTTCTTGGAGGGCCTGAATTTCCCAAAGGTGGATGGGGAGCTGGTAGAAGGGCTGCGGGCCCCAATCGGGTTGGAAGAGATAGTGGAGGGTCTGAAGGCCATGCAGTCGGTTAAAGCGCTGGCGCCGGACGGGTATCCAGTGGAGTTTTATAAAAAAGTTCTCAGGGATATTGCGACCGATGTTGATGAGGATATTCAATGAGGCAAAGGAAAGAGGGGTGCTGCCCCCGACGATGTTACAGGCCATGATTTCGCTGATTCTGAAGCGGTACAAGAACCCGGAGCTGTGTGGGTCCCACAGGCCGATAGCCCTGTTGAATGTGGATGCCAAATTGCTGGCCAAAATCTTGTCCTCCAGGATTGAGGACTGTGTTCCAGACGTTATTGGGGAGGACCTGACGGGGTTTGTTAAGGGTAGGCAGTTGGTGGCCAATATAAGAAGGCTGTTGAACGTGATCATGATGCCCCCGGAAGGTAGGGAGGTGGAGGTAGTGATCGCAATGGATGCAGAAAAGGCTTTTGATCGATAGAATTGGATTATCTGTGGTAGGTACTGGGATTGTTCGGATTTGGGCGGGGCTTTATTGACTGGGTCAGGTTGCTGTATCAGGCTCCGTGGCAAGCATACGGACCTATAGGACAACATTGGACTTTTTAGACTGTACCGGGGGACGAGACAAGGATGCTCCCTCTCCCCACTGTTTTTCGCGCTAGCTATAGAGCCACTGGCAATTGCTCTGAGAGCCTCAAGGGGCTGGCAGGGGCTGGTCCGAGTTGAGGGGGACGGGGGTGGGGGGTGGAGCACAGAGTCTCGCTCTATGCAGCCGACCTGTTTCTGTATGTATTGGACCCATTAGAGGGGATGGAAGAAATCATGAGGATTCTAGGGGAATTTGGCCGGTTTTCGGGGTATAAGCGAAATATGGGGGAAAGTGAGATGTTTGCGGTCCAGGCGAGGGAACAGGAGAGGCGATTGGGGGAGCTGCTGTTTAGATTAGTAGGGGGAAGCTTTAGGTACATGGGCATGCAAATGGCATGGGAATGGGACCGGCTGCATAAATTAAATCTGGCCTGACTAGTAGACCAAATGGAGGATGATTTCCGGAGGTGGGATGTGCTTCCGTTGTCACTGGCTGGGAGGGTGCAGACGGAGAAGATGATGGTCCTCCCAAGATTCCTGTTCGTATTTCAGTGTCTCCCCATCTTTATTCCGCGGCCCTTTTTTTAAATGGGTCACAAAGTGATCACTGGCTTCGTTTGGGCGGGCAAGACATTGCGAGTAAGGAAGGTAATACTTGAGTGGAGTCGGGGAGAGGGCGGGCTGGTGCTGCCAAATTTTAGTAACTATTACTGGGCAGCGAACATAGCCATGATCAAGAAGTGGGTTGTGGGGAAGGGGTTGGCATGGGAGCGTATGAAGGCAGCATCATGCAAGGGCACCAGTCTGGGGGCACGGTAACTGCGCCTCTGCCGTTCCCGCTGGCACGGTACTCCACCAGCCCCGTGGTGGTGTGGGCCCTGAGAGTCTGGGGGCAATGGAGGAGACATGAGGGAGCAGAGGGAGCATCGGTCTAGTCCCCAATCTGTAATAATCACCGGTTTGCCCCGGGAAGTATGGATGGAGGGTTCTGGATTTGGCGGGGAGAAGGGATTGAGAGGATGGGCCCATGTTTATAGAGGGGAGCTTTCCGAGTAGGAGGACTCTGGAGGAGAAGGTTGGGTTGGTGAGGGGAAATTAATTCAGGTATCTGCAGGTGCGGGACTTCCTACGTAAACAAGTGTCAACCTTCCCGCTCCTACCGCTCAGGGGGATTCAGGACAGAGTAGTGTCCAGAGGGTGGGTAGGAGAAGGGAGCGTCTCTGACATTTACAAGGAACGTACGGGGTCAGAGGAGATGTCGACCGAGGAGCTGAAGTGCAAGTGGGAGGAGGAGCTGGGAGGAAAGATAGAAGATGGTCTATGGGCGGACGCATTGAGTAGAGTCAACGTGTCCGCAACATGTGCCAGGCTCAGCCTGAAACAATTCAAGGTCGTTCATCGGGCTCACATGACAGTGGCCGGACGAGCAGATTCTTTGGGGTGGAAGACAGGTGTGCAAAATGTGCGGGAGGACCAGCGAACCATTTCCACATGTTCTGGACATGTCCGAAGTTTAGGAGATTTTGGCAGCGGTTTGCAGCGGGATTCTCCGAAATGGAGGCAGAGTGTCCGTGTCGTCGTGAACACCATCACGTTTCACGACAGCGCGAAACAGGTGTGGGCACTGCCATAGGGGGCCAGCATGGTGCTGGAGCGGTTCACGCTGCTCCAGCCTCCCTTCCCGGTGCCAACTGGGAGCAGCGCCAACCCGCCCATGCGCAGTGGCGCCGCTCCAACCCGCACATGCGCGGCTGACTTCCTCAACGCGCCGGCCCCAATGCAACATGGCGCGAGGGTTCAGGCGCTGGCCGCATAACAAAATAGTACCGAGGCTGGAGAGGCCGGCCTGCCGGTCGGTGGGCCCTGATCGCAGGCCAGACCCCATCGTAGGCACCCCCACTCGGTGAAGGAGGCCTGCTCCCCCCCGGTGGCCACCCCCGACCCTGCGTGTAGAGTTCCCGCCGGCTGCGAGCAGGTGTGGACGGCTCCGACGGGACTCTGTCATCTCCGCGCGGCCGATCGGCCCATCAAGGCCGGAGAATCGGCGGGCTGGCCAAACGCGCTGGCGCCGATTCTCCACTCCTTGGAGAATCGAGTGCCGGCATCGCGGTGGCGTGGCGTGGTTGCGGCAATTCTCCAGCCCGGCGCGGGGCTCGGAGAATCCCGCCCGTCATGTCCACGGTGTTAAAAACAAGGGTGGCACTGAGTCCAGAAGTGGCAATTTTCAGGGTGTCGGAATTCCCGGGAATCCAGGAGGAGAAAGAGGCAGACATTCTGGCCTTTGCTTCCCTGGTAGCCCGGAGACAGATACTATTAATTGAGGGACTCAAAGCCCCCGAAGTCGGAGACCTGGCAATCCGGCATGGCGAGTGTTCTCTGTTTGGAGAAAATCAAGTTCGCCTTGAGAGGGTCACTGTTAGGGTTCGCCCGGAGGTGGCAACCGTTCATCGACTTCTTCGTGGAAAATTAATCATCAGCAGAAGGAGAGGGGGAGGGTTAGTGTAGTTTAGAGTAGGGGGTTAATAAAGGTGGGACCTGTAAGGAAGGGAGACGGCTTTTGCACTATGTTTATAGTTTCATGTACGTTGTTTATTTTATTGTTGTTACAATACCAAAAATACCTCAATAAAATATTTATTTAAAAAAAAGAAAGGCTCATGACCTTTTATGATCTTAAGAGATCACAAAGCACCTTACACCTATTGAATTACTTTTGGAGTGTAGTCACTGTTCTAATGCAGGATATATGCTGATGAATTTGGACACAACAAAGTTCCACAAACAACATGGGATCAGCACTACAGTAATAACACCCTTCCTCTTCTTGGAAGTAATACAGTGGGATATTTTATGTCCATCTAAGGAGGCTGACCTTTATTTTACATCTTATCTGAAAGACGACACCTCCAGCATTAAACACTCCTTCAGTACTGTTTTAAAGTGGCTCAGTTCTCGAATGGGTCACAAATCCATATCCTTCTAACTCTGAGATGAATGCCAGTCACACCTAATAGCAGCAGACTTGAAATTGAAGAAAGCCTCAGCGTTTTGTGTTGGAATTATGTAAATACAATACAAATCATGTAAATCAGAAATCAGTGGCACCATAAAGTGTCTGATTACCTTTGCACAATCTAAGATATTATTTTGCTGAATGTCCCAGGCCTGGAATACTGCAATTCCAGAGTTTACTCATTATGAACATTTACTCATTAAGGCTGTGGGTATCCATCAAAAAGGTGAAGTACTGGTTCGCTCTGGCAAGGAGGACGTTGATTGCAAGATATTCATGATGTCCTCTGCAGGGGTCTGTGGTGAAAATGTTCAAGATTATAGTAACTTTGAGAGCCATTGACAAAGACTGGCCCTCTGTTCTAGCGGGCAATGAATCCTACTCTGTGCTAGTCTGCCTGGTGAAGTGCAGCCTGTTAAAAGAGAGTGAAGTGCTTTCCAATCATCCACCTTCACGCTTGAATGATTCTGAAGTGCTCAGCTGGAAATTGACAGCACTTATCTCTCTTTGAAGTGGTTAATGTTATGGTTAGGGCAATTCAGAGTTACTCAACCGTGAAGGAAGATGAATGAAGCAAGGCTGACAACTGTGTGTGTGTGTGTGTGTGTGTGTGTTCAAGCTGCCAATCACACCCGAGTAAGGGAAATAAATAAATGGCTTGCAACTCAAGGATCTGAGGAGTTTAAACACAGATGACTGATTTCTCTTTCCAGAAATTGGCACCATGGGCGGGGGGTCCCGGCATAGCGGAGTGGCACCAACCACTCCGGCGTCGGGCCTCCCCAAAGAATTCTCCGAACCTTTAGGGGCCAAGCCCTCACATTGTGGGGCTAGGCCCGTGCCGGAGCGGTTGGCACCACACCGACTGGTGCCCAAACCGGCTCCAGCTGCCTTTGACGCCCGGCGCCAGGGCTGGCCAAAAGGCCTTCGCCGGTTCGCGCATGCTCCGGCGCATCAGCTGCCGCTGATGTCACCACTGGCGCATGCATGCTGGGGGATTCTCTTCCGCCTCCGCCATGGTGGAGGCCGTGAGGGAAGAAAAAGAGTGCCCCCACAGCACTGGCCCGCCTGCCGATCGGTGGGCCCCGATCGCGGGCCTGGCCACTGTGGGGGCACCCCCCAGGTTCCGATCGCCCCGCGTCCCCCCAGGACCCTGGGGGCCCGCTCGCGCTGACGATCCCGCTGCCACCAGAGGTGGTTCAAACCTCGGCAGCGGGAGAGGCCTCCCAGCGGCGGGACTTCGGCCCATTGCGGGCTGGAGAATCGCCGCAGGGGGCTCGCCGATCGGCGGGTGGTGTTTCCCGCCCCCGCCAATTCACGGGTGGCGGAGAATTTCTGCCACGGCGGGGGCGGGATTTTCGGTGACCCGGGGCGATTCTCCGACCCTGCGTGGGGTCGTAGAATTTTGCCCATGGTTCTTCCTGTGTCTGGGCCAGCAGGTGTATTGCCCAGGTGAGTGTGACAACAGTAATCTTTTCCACTGCCTCTGTCCAGACTGCTGTTTAACTTCTAGACAGGATTTTTTTTTCAGGGGGCTTCCAGAGAGGGGTCTATTTTCATCATTACTTCCTGACAGGGGACTCTTTTTTTGGTGTTTTTTGGGGGATTAAGTTAATTTTTTTTGAACGTACTTCTCCTGTCAGGCACAGTACATTAAAAGAGAGTTTTTCAAACTGCGGTCATGACCTGCAGATGGGTCACAGGTGGGCGTCGGGAGGGTCGGAGAGCTATCGGTTGCAGCATTCCTGATTGGAGGAGAAATTCACAACGGCCGCAACTGGCCTTTCAGTCAAGAATGCCGGCTGCGACTGGCTTTTACGTTGAGAATGCCAACTGTAAGCGACCTTTAAATAAGAAAGGTGGATTCTTCTGCCAGAAGCAGGTCACACGCCCGGCACATACAGATGCCCTGTCCATCTATGTATTGAGCTAGAAATCGCGGAGAGATTCCTCCATTTGCAGCTGCCAATTTGCAAGCAATAGGACTGTGTGAAGAACTGGATTATTTAATAATAAGAAAGAGAGGCCCAGAGACACAACAGGATGTCGCATCTGAATCTGCTGGAGAGAGCTGCTTAGGAGAGTCTATGGCAGGACAAAGCAGTGCTGATGTGAGCTGTATACCGAGCTCCAGCACCTCTGGTGAACGAACCATTAAGAAGAAACTGAAATCCGGAACAAAGCAGTATAAAGATGATTTCTTGAGGTATGGCTTTGTTAATTGTGCTAGTGCAAATCAAGATGCAAAACTCATGTGTGTTATATGCAGTGAAGTACTGACAAATGAGAGTTTAAAACTCTCAAAATGTCAAAGGCAATTGGAGCTGAAGCATGGTGAGTTTGAGGACAAACCTCTTTATTTTTGTCAAAGGTTGCAGTGTGAATTTAAATGATCAGCTGATGCCCTTAGCAGAAATGTAACATTGAATGACAAAGCAAGTGAGATCGTGAGGACCAACCGGGCTCACCTGTTACATTAAAGGTAAGCAAAAATGGTATGTCTCGAAGATTGGCCACCATGAGTCACAAAGATAGGCCTGCCTTGGTCCTGAAGGTCGGCCAGTTGGCAAACGTGGATCCTGGTGAAAAAAGTTTGAAAAACGCGGCAGTAAAACATATGGGCCTAGGTTTTCATCAATTTTACCCTTTGCTGTCAGAGCCTATTTTTGCACATGACTTCCATTTGCTGTAATGCATGATTAGGGAAGTAGCCCTGAAGCACATTAAAACAGTGGCAATATTATTATGACATGCCCATTAATTTCTGTGGAAAGCAAGTTTTGTTTTTGTGATCCATCAGCGCTCATATAAATCACAAAAAGTCTTTCATCATGAGGTAAACAGAATGAAGCCGAAGAAGTAAACTAGCAATACCTTGAATTTTAGGTCAAAACAATGCTATACTATCAAGATGATTGAATTGTAATTCATGTTCACCGGTGCCTAGTAGGAGTTATTATGAATAAGGAGTTGCAGCGTGCTGATGAAATGCATATATGAGGGAAGTTTGAGAGAGGTGGTAAGAAACCTGAACGGCAATGTATTTTCCGTAAACAAACCTATAAAGCAGCCAGTAAACTGTGCGCAGGTGAATTACTACTGAGGAGAGATTTTTCTTTTCAAGCATCATGACCTAACAGTATTCTCGGCAAAGGGAGGCCCATTTTCAGGCACAGGACTAGTCCCATTGAGCAGGCAACATGGGAACTTGGGTAGCCCTCCTGATCGAAACACAGACAATTCGTGACAAACAGAAGAAAGCCTTCGGGTCCACCATGTTTGTCGTGGCTGAAAGGGGTCGTCCAGCCCAATCTCACTTTTCAGCTCTCGGTCCGTGGCCCTGTAGGCTTGGCACATTAAGTGCATCTAAAATGATTTCAGTACGCAGCCCCCCAGCATGGAATGTGCAGCTGATGGGCTTGCACGCTTAAAAGGGGGACTCAGCGTGTGCGGCCGGCATGACGTATGGCTAGCCTGCATTTCTCAAAGGCAGCCTTCCCCTCTGAAAGGGGACCTTCAGTTATTTGTATATATGTCGGTGCGGGCTGTCTGCGAAAGACTTTGAGAGAAGCAAAGGGAAATGGAACGACGGGCAAGAGAGTGGGCTTTCAGGTTGTCTGATGCAGCGCTGGAGGAATTAATACAGGAGGATCTGGACATATTAGATGGGGAGAAATTATTTTCATTGGTGGAAGAGTTGAGAAGCTGAGGACGTTGATTTAAAGGGGCAGGATTTTCCAGCCTCCGCCGCGGTGTATATTTTGCCGCTCCACCATTGTTCGGTGGCAGGATCATTCGGTCCCTCCAATGTTCGTGCACCTCTGCCACCGGTGAACATGCTGTTGGCAGTGGGGGAGACGGAGTTGTGGGTCGCTACTGACAGCGCCGGAAGATCCTGCCAGCGGGAAGGGCTGGAAAATTCTGGCTAAGGTAATCGGCAAAAGGAGCAACAGTGACATGAGTAAAAGCTGCAGTAAGTGGTTCAGATCTGAGAGCGTGCTGGAGGCAGATTCAATACAGGCTTTCAAAAGGGAATTGGATATTAACCGAGGAGAAAAATATTGCTGGGGGCAATGCAGGAGAGCGAGACTAGATGAATGTTTCTTACAGAGAGCCAGCATGGACATAGTGGGCCAAACAGCCTCATTCTGTACTGTAACTATCCTATGATTGGAGGTGAAAAGGAGGAATTAAGAGAAGCGATTCTTTCCCAGGGAAACCCTCAGGGCAAACCCTGAGAAGGAAATGGTAGCCAGGGACTCAATTTCCAAAGTGTGACCCAGATACTCTGCCAGACCCTCAAATACATGCAATGCTGTCGGCCTCTCAACACCTCTTATTACTGCGTAGCTACAGCTCCAGTTATGACAGGAAAACAACAAAACACATTGCAACACGACCACACATATTCTGTCCTTGTTCCTGCAGAGCAAGGCAAGCAAGAAGCAGGATAGAACCAATAGGGGCAGACGTGTCTTTACCACCTGACCCCCTGGATGAACTGTTTCTCGGTGTTATGGAACTGCCTGCAACTGAGGCCGCTGCATTTGGTGTCACCAGGAGCATTGAGGATGATGTTATCGTCCCGCCATATGGCCCCTTTCAAAAGGCCCCATGTCAGCTTCACACTGCTATCTGGCATGTAGTTCAACTTGAAAATGGTGTGACCATGGACTTTTTGTTTTCCACCCTTCCCTCATCTCAACCTTCCCCCTTTACACCCTCAGATCCCCAAGAACTGTCACCTGGCCAGCCACTGAGGGGCGGGGAGAGTGGCGCCTGATGACTGATGAAGGATGTCGTCAGTTGATTGGACAACATCAGCTCAGACTGGAACTTCACGTATCTCAGAGGGCAGTACAGAGTTTGCAGTTGGCGAGCATGAACGGGCTGCAGCTGGGCCAGGAGGATGCATTATCAGAGGGTGAGATTACAGACCAGTTCTGCTGAGGGGACTCGGATGAGGACTTTACTGGATTGGTAGACAGGACCGTGCTGATGGACATGCAGACTGAGATGCTTGCTGCATTGGCAGGCCTGCAAAAAAGCCTGTTATTACTGTCAAGGAGCATCGAGGAGTCCAACTCCAACTTGGTACTCCCTTCACACAGAGCTTGCAGCCCATCCTTACCAGTATGGAAGTGGAGGCCAACTCCAGGGCAGCATGTGGGCCCACCTAGGATACAGGATCTGGATGACTGATCCTTCAACTGCCATTGCAGCCAGAGAGGAGTTATCTCACTGTCTCAGTCCTGCAGTGGAAGCTCAAACTGAGGCCATCGCGCCCACCTTTGTTTCCATGCAAACTCCTTGCTGAAGAAACCAGTGCTTAAATGAGCTTGCAGGGTGTCACGGCAGATCCAGCAATCTGTCCACCATCATTAGGATTGCTGAGGTCTGCCCTAGGGCGAGTGACAGTGGTGTAAAAATCTGCTGATCTTTCTCAGGGTAACAACACTTGTACAACCCTACCCAGACACCTAATGTCCATGTTGAGTGGGTGATTGTCGCAATTCGGATAAGTGAGTGGTCAACGAAAGAACTGGGCACTGACAAACTTTCATTTACAGACACACACAGTGCATATTGTGCATCTCCAACCCAACAACCATGGTTTCAGACCGCTGCTATATATACATATATATGAGCGCAGTTTAGCCCCCAATTAATGTTGACCACTTAGTTACAAATAACCACCCAACTAGTGTACGTCTAACACCATCCAAAGCCTGGTTCACAAGTCCCAGAGCTGCTCTAGCTCATCTTGCATTGCTATCTGCAGTTACCCAAGTGCAAGTCAGCAGCCTTTTGCCAACCATGCTTGGGTCACGGGACAGCACTGTGCAGGTACACCAGGCCAGGCAAAGGCATTGTATGACTGGCACAAAGGGAGTTGTTATAACCCGCATGAGCCTTACGGGGTGGAAGCAATTAGCCTCCCCATGAGCCTCGTTGAGCACGAGCTCCCCACTGAGGGGCGGGTTGCCCATGGGCTCTAATAACCTGTAATATAAAGGTCCACCAGCTTTGGAGCCGACACCTGAGACCCGGCAGGGATCTGGAGAGTATTGTACATGCTAGAACTTTGTAATAAAACTAGGATATTTTATCCACTTGTCTCGGACTCGTTTGTGGTCACTAAAGGATTGAACAAGGGAGAACAGTGCAGTTTTCTCAACTTCATTGGAAGTATTGTGGGATGAAGTGCATATGGATTTTTTGGTTTGTTGGTGGTTTTTATTTCAGGATTTGGGCTTGGAGGTCATTGCAATGGATTTGAAAGTGAGGAAAAGTGCAGTTATTGATATTGGGATAACATATTAGAGGAACCGGTACCCACTTGGGAACTACCTGGCTGGTGTGAAGGGGTCCTGGATGCTTCCTCCCTGCCTCCTCCACCTGCTACTCTGCCTCCTTCTTCACAGGTAGCCACTAAATGTCTGGTTGTAAGGGATTGTCTTCTCATGATGCAGGGGTTGTGGAGGATGCAGCAGACCACAGTCATCTTGAACACTTCTCGAGAGAGTACTGTAGGGCAACTCCTAACTGGTCTAGACAGTGGTACTGTTGCTTCAGGATACCAAGGATTTTCTCCTTGACGTTCCTGGTTGCTGCATGGCACTCATTGTTGGTACACCCTTTCTGAGGCCAAGTGGTACAGGGGAGACAGGTGTGCAGTGGGTATTGCTTGTCATCCAGCAGCCAGGCTCTGGTCGGCCTGGCTCAAGGATGGCGGGAAAGGCTGACTACTGCAGGCTGAAGGTATCGTTCCTGCTGTCAGGCTAACAGGGATTTAATGAGAGGATCTTCTCAATGTGATCACATATCAAGTGGGCGTTGAAGAGTGGCAGTCCTTGTGGTTCTGAAACATTGCCTCATTAATACATGCATCTGTAGGGCCATCGTATGCCATCAATTGCACCCCGCATCATTCGGGCTCCTGCTAGCCTAGTAGAGCTGGGGGCTCTGTCAGGTCGATGAGAAGGCAATGAAGTTCCTTCTCCGAATATGTAAGGCCTCTGTCACCTCCATGACACAGCGATGACCATTGAGCTGTGAAATGTCTTTCATATCACCTGCTTCTGCCTGGAAGAATCCACTGGTGTGGAAAGTTAGGAACCTTGACAGCCAGTGGCAGTACCCTCCTCACCCTACTGCGCAGCTGTAGTTTGGGTTGTCAGAGGTGGTGCAGTTCAGTGACCATCTCCTTTTTGAAAAGCAGGCACCTCAGGCATTTTTCCTAGTGTAGATTAGAGTAGTACACCTTAAAGACCCTTGATGGGTAGGGTCTTCTTTTGGGAACCCTCTTCCTCCTCCTCCTCACTCTGCATGCACCTTCCCTTCTCTCCTGCCTCTGCTCCAAGAGGAACTGCAACTGATTGGCCTGAGAGGCCAATCAACTCCTCTGACCTCCTTGTCAACATCCAGCACCTCTCGCTTGAAAATCCAAACGATTGGCCAAACTCTTCCAACAGCACTCAACACAGTTTCCACTTAGTCTGCACCAACAGAAGTAAGTGAACAGGCAGTTGGATGGTTTGCCCTTTAAATAATCCAGCTGGGAGAAGTGATAAGGGGCAATAACCACCCAGTCATCTAAATGCACCAGAGAGGGTGCAGAGGAGATTCACCAGGATGTTGCCTGGGCTGGAGAGTTTCAGCTATGCAGAGCTGGTTAGGCTGGGGTTGTTTTCCTTAGTGGAGAGAAGGAGGGGACCTGATTGAGATGTCCAAAATTATGAGGAACACATGGTCGAGGCGAAGAAACATTAGTAGAGGGGGTCAATAACCAGGGGGCGTAGATTTAAGGTAAGGACAGGAGATTTAAAGGGGATGTGAGGAAAAGCTTTTTCACCCAGAGGGTGGTGGGAATCTGGAACTCACTGCCTGAAAGGATGGCAGGAACCCTAAAAACATTTAAGAAGCATTTTGATGAGCACTCAAAATGCCATAACATACAAGGCATACAAATGCTGGAAAATGGGATAAGAATAGATAGGTGACTGATGGCCAGCACAGACATACAAGGCGGAAGGTCCTCTTTCTGTGTTGTCAAACTTTATGGGCGGTATTTAGCGGGCCCGTTCATCACAGCCGCAATTCCCATTCTGGCCCTTAAAACCCTCGAGAGGGCATTAATGGGATTTCCGCTGGCGAGGCCTCAGTTTCAGATCTTCCTTGCCCTGTGGTGTGGGGGGGAGGGTGGAGAAGATATCCCAATCTCTGTGAGGAGGGGGTCCTGATCTACCTGTGGGGGGTCCCTATATCTGTGGTGGGGGATCCCGATTACTTTCGGGGGTGTGGGGTGGGGTGAGGACCCCGATCTTTATGATGGTGGTCATGTTCTCCATGGCTTTCTCCATGAGGGGGCGTCCCGATCTCCATAGGGAGGGGAGTTCGGATCTCCATGGGAAGTCTGGTTCTCTGTAAGGGGAGAGTGGCCTTTATTGTAACTTTGAGATCAGAGCTCCCTAATCTCAAAATCCTCACTTTGCCGGCGTGTTTATGCCCTGCCCCCTCAGCTGGCTTTGTGCACTTCACCAGCACTCTGAAATTGCCAGAATGCTGCTGAATCCTTTGAGGAAAAGAGGCTGTTAAGTCAGCGAGTTTCACACAGCTTTTCTGACTTCATCTAGTACTCTGTGCAATTTTGGGAAAATTCCGCCCAATAACTCTACGGGATCAGCACCACAGGCTGTTTGACATCACAATCCACCACCCACTCTACATACTTCATGTTCACATCTGCTCGAGGGTTCTGTTAGTCAGGGACATATCAGAAGGAACGCCGCCAACTTTTCTTCAGTTTGTGTCTTCACTACGGAGTTGACTATGGAGTTTGAGACCTGTGCATTCCGACTCCACTAAAGGGAGCAGAGAGGAATCGGACCCATGAGGGCGCACCTAGAATCAAGAGAGGATAAATAGAGAGATGCTCATGGCTTTCACATATGTTCAGGGGGTGGAGAGAGATCGGACCTGAGGGCGCATGTAGAATTGGGAATAGATAAATAATGATGCCCGGGGCCTGCACTTTACTTAACTTCAGACAGCGCTGAGGTGCTTTCAGGAGTTTGAATGAAAATCAGAGTGAAATCACAGGAAGGCCATAAATTGATTGATTGGTGAGTAACTGCTGTTAGGGAGTGTCTCTGAATATCTAGGTTAGTACGCTGCTATGAAGTGGGTGGCATCCCAGCCTCTTAGCCAGAAGCATTGTGTTCAAGTCACCCCATGACTTGATTGCATCTATAATGCGGCAGCACGGTAGCATTGTGGATAGCACAATCGCTTCACAGCTCCAGGGTCCCAGGTTCGATTCCGGCTTGGGTCACTGTCTGTGCGGAGTCTGCACATCCTCCCCGTGTGTGCGTGGGTTTCCGCCAGGTGCTCCGGTTTCCTCCCATAGTCCAAAGATATGCAGGTTAGGTGGATTGGCCATGATAAATTGCCCTTAGAGTCCAAAATTGCCCTTAGTGTTGGGTGGGGTTACTAGGTTATGGGGATAGGGTGGAGTTGTTGACCTTGGGTAGGGTGCTCTTTCCAAGAGCCGGTGCAGACTCGATGGGCTGAATGGCCTCCTTCTGCACTATGAATTCTATGAAATAGGTTGAGTGTCAACCTGCAAATTCTTCCAAACACACCAATGGTTGGCATTAAGAGTGGTAGAGAGTCCTTGACAGTCACGCTTGATGTGGAGGGCCACCCCATAAGCTATAAGCCCCTGGCGATAGACTAGCGACCTGTTCCCGGAATTACTAGCTATGAAAACTGACAAAGATCTGCCTTAGTGCACCACTAGGTACAGGAAGAGAATTGGAAGAAAACATTGCGATGTGAATGTCTATGTAAATAGGTGGAAAATGGAAAAACATTCTAAAAAAATGATAGTAACCCTTAAGTAGCTACCTTATAATTAATAAAGAATTGTAGGCAGAAGGGAAGCAACAAGATGGTGAGTCACCCAGTTCATTTTATTTTTGTATTGCTCAGATTTAAATTAGAATGGTAAGTAGTGGTGAAGAGAGGCATTAATTTTTTAAAAATTAAGAAAATAATTCATTAATGACTTAATTAAAATGTAGGAAGGATGGTAGGGCAGGTGATGTGTTGCAGCTGCAGTA
Organism: Scyliorhinus canicula; assembly: GCF_902713615.1. Lineage (NCBI taxonomy): Eukaryota > Metazoa > Chordata > Chondrichthyes > Carcharhiniformes > Scyliorhinidae > Scyliorhinus > Scyliorhinus canicula. Next base: position 63,847,415 of record NC_052165.1, on the reverse strand, counting down.
TGTGGGAGCTCATAGACTCCGGTATGGACTAAGGCAAATACATTTGAAGTCAATGCCTGCGGCTCATAGAACTTGGGCGATGAGTCAATGAGATGGAGGCCGAGCGACAGAAACTGCAATGCACCAAGGAGTGAGAAAGGCTACCTGGACACTTTGTTCCAGAAGGCAATCACAATCGGTGATCAGGGATAGGGTGAGTACAATTTCAAGTGGGGCAGGCAAGGGGATAAAGATAGTAGTAGAGAAGCCACAGCCCTTACAATTTTACAACAGGTTTGAGGTTCTTATAGCTAGTATGGATGAGATGGGGGCTGCAAGGTGGATGAGCAAACTAACCATGGCACTATGGTACGGGAAGCCATTCAAACAGGGGGAGGACATTGGAATGTAATATTATAGTCATGGGATAGACACTGTCCTCTTTAGCTGAGAGTGAGAATGAGAATCCAGAAGGCTATATTGACTGTCCAGTGTCAGGGTTCAGGCCATCTGCTCAGGGCTGGAGAGGAATTTGCAATGGGAGGGGAGGATCTAGTTGTCATCGTCCACGCCGGCATCAATGACATCGATCAGACTAGGAAAGAGATTCTGCTTAAAGAGTATGAGCAGCTTGGGGCTAAATTCAAAACCAAAATCACAAATGCAGTAGTCTCTACAATACTACCTGAGCATGAAGAAATTAGTGTAGGTTATATAAGTCAAGGGAGCTGAATGCAAGGCTCAAAGATTGGTTTGGGCAGAAAGGGTTTTGATTCATAGGGAACTGACACCAGTAGTCTTCATTTGAACCGGTCTGGGCCCAGTATTCTGGTGCGTTGTATAACTAGCACGGCAGAAAGGATTTTAAACTAAAAAGTAGGGGGTGGGACAGGGGGAGGGATCATGTGAGGGAAGATGTGGTAAATTAAAGGGAAAGGACAAGGCAATAGAGCAAGACAGCAATAGGGTAATGACATCATTGCATGTCAAGAAGGTACAGAGCATATAAACTTAAGAGTTCACCAGTAGATAAGGCGAGAGTGTGCAAAAATAGTAAAAAGGCACAACTGAAGGCCTTGGCCAGAATCTTCTGGACCAGAAGATCTCATTGTCGACCAATGATGGGCCACCACCACTGCTGTGAAACATGAAAATCCCGCTATCTTTCTGAATTTGCACAGCATTCATGACAACACAGATGAATTGTCAGCACAGATAGAAGTAAATAAGTATGATCTGATAACCATTGCAGATATTTGGCTGCAAGGTGATCAAGGCTGGGACCTGAACATTGGAGGTGACTTGACATTTTCGAAGGACAAGACGCTGGGAGGAAAGGTGGTGGAATAGCTCTGTTAATTCAGGGTTATATTATTACAGGAGTGACGGATTACCTTAGTTCTAAAGATCTCGATGCAGATGAGTTTGAGTAGAGTTAATGAATAGCAAAAGCACAAAGTCATTAGTAGAAGTAGTTTATTGGTCCTAACAATAACTATACTGTAAGACTGAGTGTACAGGAAGAAATAATGGGGCTTGTAGGAAAGCTAATATATATAATAATAATATAATCATGAATTTTAATCTACCTTTAGATTGAATTAATCAGATTGATAAAGGTTGTCTGGAAAATGAATTCATAGAGTGCACTTGGGCAATTTCTTCGAGAGGCCTGTTCTACAGCCAACCAGAGAACAAGTTATTCTAGACCTGGTAAAGTATAATGAAGCAAAATGAAGCACTAACCACTTTATAAAGGAGCTCTATAAAGGTAGCTTTGAGCGTAACATGATTGAACTACACACACGGTGAGAGTGAGAAATGTGGGTTGAAGATTAGTGGTTAAACTTAACAAAGGCACTTATAAGGACGCAAAGACAAAGCTGGCTGAAGTGAACTGGGAAATTAGGTTGAAGCAGTAGCAGACATTTAAGGAGATATTTCAAAACACTCAGTAAAGATCCATTCCAGTGAGAAAGAAAGACTCCGTATGAAGGATGCACCATTTGTGGCTAACTAAACAAGTTAAGCATAATATCAAATTGAAAGGAAAAGCGTACAATTCTGTGAAGGTGAGTGGTAACTCAGAAGATGGGACAGAATTTAAAAAGCAGCAAAGAATTACTAAAATGAATGAGGGAGAAATTAGTGTCTGAGAGGAAATTAATGAGATTTAAAAACAATAGGAGTTTCTGCAAGTGTTTAAAAAGGAAAAGAGTAGCTGAATCGCGCATTGGTTCCCTAGAGATTGAGTCTTGAAAATTAGAATGGAAAATAAAGAAATAACAGAAGTGTTCAACTGATATTTTGTGTCTGTTTTCACTGGAGAATTCACAGATAATATTGCAGAATTACTTGTAAGTCAAGAGGTGATATTGATTGATGGAGGAACTTAAACAATTACAATCACCAGGGAAAGGGGACTGACCAAACTATTTGAACTAAAGGATGCCACGACCCCAGGACCTGATGGCCTGTATCCAAGTGTCTTAAATTAAGTGGCTGCAGAAGTTCCTCAGGGTCGTGTCCTAGGCCCAACCATCTTCAGCTGCTTTATCAATGACCTCCCTTCCATCATAAGGGCAGAAGTTGGGATGTTTGCGGATGACTGCATATGTTCAGCACCATTTGTGATAATGAAGCAGTCCACGTCCAAATGCAGTAAGACCTGGACAATACCCAAGCTTGGGCTGACAAGTGGCAAGTAACATTCGTGCCACACAAGTGCTAGTCAATGACCATCTCCTGCAAGAGAGGCTCTAGCCATTGCCCCTTGACATTCAATGGCATTCCTATCGCTGAATCCTCCACAAATGACATCCTGTGGATTACCATTGATCAGAAACTGAACTGGACTAGTCATATTAATACTTTGGCTACCAGGGCAGGTCAAAGGCTAGGGATCCTACAGCGGGTAACTCACCTCCTGACTCCACAAAATCTGTCCACGGTCTACAAGGCGCAAGTCAGGAGTGTAATGGAATACTCCCCACTTGCCTGGATGAGTACAGCTCCAATAACATTCAAGAAGCTCGACACCATCCAGGAAAAAACAGCCCACTTAATTACTCCCCCTTCCACAAACATTAAAACCTTCCAATACCGATGCAGTGACAGCCATGTGTACCATCTACAAGATGCACCGCATTAGCTTATCAAGGTTCCTTCGGCAACACCTTCCAAACCCACGACCACTACCATCTGGAGGGACAAGAGCAGCAGATGCCTGGGAACCCCACCACCTGTAAGTTCCCCTCCAAGTCACTCACCACCCTGACTTGGAAATATTTCATCATTCCTTCACTATTGCTGGGACAAAATCCTGGAACTGAAATGAAAATTGCTTATTGTCACGAGTAGGCTTCAATGAAGTTACTGTGAAAAGCCCCTAGTTGCCACATTCCGGCGCCTGTCCAGGGAGGCTGGTACAGGAATCGAACCGTGCTGCTGGCCTGCTTGGTCTGCTTTAAAAGCTAGCGATTTAACCTGGTGAGCTAAACCAGCCCCTAACTGCCTCCCAAAAGCACAGTGGATGTACCTTCACCTCAAGGACTGCAGCGGTTCAAGGAGGCAACTCACCACCATCTTCTGAAGGCACTAAGGATGGGCAATAAATGCTGGTCAAACCAGCGACGCCCACGTTTCGTAAATGAATTTTAAAAAAAGATGCACAGGTTTTAATTTTTGAAAATTCTCTAAATATCCCATCAGATTGGAAAATAGTAAATGTAACTCCTCTATTCAAGAAAGGAGGGAGACAGAGAGCAGGAAACAACAGTTCAGTTAGTCTAACATCTGGCAGGGAAAAATAATAGAACCTATTATTAGGAAACCTTAATGCGATATGGCATAGTTAACCTGGTTTTGGCAGAAGGAAATCATGTTTGTCTAAGTTATTAGAATTCTTTGAGGACATAACAAGTAATGGGATAACAGGGAACCTGTACTTGTGTACCCAGACTTCCAAAAGGCATTTGATAAGGCAACATCTCAAAGGTTACTGCACAACATTAAAGCTCATGGTGCAAGGGGTGCTACATTAACATTGCTAGAGGACTGGTTAGCTAACTGCAAGCAGAGAATGTGTCATTTTCAGGTTGGCAAACTGTAACTAGTGTAGTGTCATGGGAAATCAATGCTGGGTCTCAACTATTTACAATCTATATTAATGACTTGGATGAACAGACTGAACAGTGGGGGATTTACAGTTGGTGGGACCCTGTGCTGCCATCTTCATTTTAGGGCCCCACCTCTGTGTCCCACCCCTTCCCCCCTGCCTGCCCCGACCCTACTCAACCCCACCCACCGAGACCCAAACTCCAAATCCAAGAAATTACAAAAATTGACTAGTGATTCTTCACTATTTGAATAACTGCCTTGTTGAAATCTAAACATATTTCTTGCCTGAATGCACGATTGCCACTATCGCAATGTGAGGCAAACAAACAGGGAACTCAGGCCTTCTGAAAAGAGGCAACACAGTACTCTAGCTGGATCTCCAGTCAGCGGAGAATACTCCTCTCACCTCCACTAAATATTGATAGTTCACTGTTTCTCTCACCGTAGATTCTGCTTGATTTGAATATTTCCAGCATTTTCTGATTTTTTTTTTCTGATTTAATAAACCTGTGAAGGTGTCGGTAAAATGTTCATTGCTGCATGAAAATCCATGCAGCAACATTGACATCATATGGAGGAGCACGAAGAGTAAAGTAACAGGGCTACTAAAATTCAGCATGTGTAAAACGTGTTGAATAAAAAGAAACCCTTAAAACCAGAAAATGAATAAGACTGCAGAGAATGTGTGCGTGTAGGGTTGTATTCCTTTGTACTGGTTATGTTTTTGTTTCTCTCCCACTCCCTAACTATATCAATGCTTTCTGGGTTACTTTTAAATACGGATACTTTTAAATATGGATTCCACTTTCACGGTTACCTTTAAATATGGATTCCACTTAACATCAGTGTTTTTATCCCATTCCCATTACTGAACACAAGGCGTGATGAATGTTGTAAAAGTAATTAAAATCACCAGAGTACCAAATGACCAAAGGCTGCTTTCCCTTTTGAGGGGGAGAGCTGACTGGTGGTGATTTAACCTGACGATCACCACACCTCAGGCGAGGGGCAAGGTTGAGAAGGCGGGGCCTTCATGAATAACCTCAGCTGGTATGGGAATTGAACCCGCACTGTTTCCATGCTGTTGCATCACGAACCAGCAATCCAGCCAATTGAGCTAAACCAGCACCCAGGTGTAGGTTGTACCTGTGCAGTGAGAACATAAGCTGCTGCACGAGGGTGCGGCCACACTGTAAGAAGCACCCAGGAATGGAACCTTGAGTGCGCTCCACGTGAAGTTCCGCAACGTGAAGCTGAGCCTAGCCCTTCCCATGAACTCAGCCTCTCGTCCAATCAGAGCGCAAACATCCAAAAGGGCGGGACTGCCGAATTGAATTGTAAATTCCAAATAAAACTGTTGAATCCATTAGTCCCACAAAATGCAAACAGGAAAAACCAATGAGTAAGAAATAAAAGTGTAAACAGAACTGCATTGCTTGCATTTCATATACTGATTGTCAGGTTGTCTGTCTCGTTCATAACCACAGCTGGACATCTCTATAAGGATGCCTGTTTATGCCTTCATTTTCTGCTCTCATTTTGTCCCTTCTTTCTTAGCCCTGCAACTCCCAAACTACAAATCATCTCCAGTCTCTGCTCACCCTTTCTCCCAGCTTTACTCCATTTTCAACTAGACATAATCTAATTCACTTTACTGTTGCATTTCTCTTCAATCAGATTAGCTTCTTCCCCCCAATTTTCATTGACGCTGCAAGGCCCCTATCCCCAATGTATTGTCTCCCAGCTGCTTGAGATCTGCACCCTCTGGAAGCGTTAGGTCAGCTTAGTATTCATTTAAACTGTGGCTGTCAAGGCATGACTCTCAGTGTTTAGTGCAGCTCAACTAGTTTCTGCTGTTTGTGTGTTCAATATGTCATGTTAAGAAGAATTCTCATCCACATACAAAATATATTGCATTGTCCGTATGAGAGTGAGGTGTCCTTAATCTTACTGTGTGATTTCCCCTTTGACAAAATACTCACTTTAGAGGGGAGGTTAGTTTAATGACAGTGCTATTAACTTTCTACACATTTGATTCACGGTGACTATTGCTACTGGCACAGGCAACTTTTGTTTTCAATAAGAACATGCAAATAACATTAGGGTTATGCGGGGATGGGTTAACAATGGAACATCATGCCCTGTGATTAAGAGGGAGTGGGGAGTGTGAAGGAGGGTGGATGGGTGTTGAAGGAGGGGCAATGAAGGTGAAGAATGGGGGATGGGAATGATGAAGGCAGGGATGGGGGGGATGAAGGATGGGTGTTGGGAATGAAGAATGGGTATGGGGCCTAAAGGAGGGGATATGGATAGAAGGGGTTAAATGCCTGTGATCCTGGTTCCCATTACCCAGAACTGTGATTTACAGGTGTGCACCTCCAATTGAAGCCCCACCCATGTGACAGCCGCTCCTGCTCGGGCTTTCTCAGGTTAGAACTCCTGAACGATGGTCACCAACCTTTGCTGTGCACCCATCAGGCATTGCGGACTGGGTCTCCCCCTGATTCCATAGTCAATACGCAAATGTTTGGCCAAGTGCAGTGCGGGTAACATATTTCCAAATGGGTGACCATCTCCACAGCGTCTGTGCAGAACCGACAAATGCAGTGGATCAGGCAAATCCAGCCGTCTCATCTGTGCTTGGCCAGGAAGAGTGATTGACTTTTCAGTTGTGGGTAGGCTTGCAATGTATGTGTGTACCTGAATGGCTTTGAGAAACATCAAAACGAGAGCCTGCTTTCATTCTAAATCTGCCCATGAGATCAAATGTATGGTTGCCAAATTTTCTGATGACTCAAAGATAAGTAGAGAGTAAGTTGTGAAGTGGACTTAAGGAGTCTGCAAAGAAACATGGATAGGTTGAGTGAATGGGCAAAAATTTCCTTCATGGAATATAATGTGGGAAAATGTGAACATGCCCACTTTGGCAGGAAGAATAGAAAAGTTGAATAATCTTTAAATTG